>NC_071991.2:119276250-119585000 GCF_028885655.2 Pongo abelii
AGTTAAAGGAAAAGGGAAGTTAAGAGCTTTATCCGTTTTGTTTGAGGTAATAATTATATATACACTTTACACTAGTGTAATTCCTTTTTAAGTCACATTAAATATTGATGTGAAATATCAAGACATAGTTTCTAACAAAGAGAGGCGCTCACAAGTAAAATTAAAACTGGTGGTCATTTTCAAAAAAAGATGACCCTTGCCTGGTATTTTTAAAAGGAGACTCTTGTGTTTGTTAATTGGGTGAATCTTTTCTAGCTGGGGCAAAGTGTTCTATAAGTACACAGATTTGCTTATTTGTACATACAAAGCATTATATTAATAATTATGTATTATTATCAGTAACTATGAATAATAAAATTTTAAAATTTACTTTTCTTAGTGAAATATGTAAGTTATCTGGTTTTTGTTTGCTTTATTTGTTTTCACCTAGCTATAAAAAAAAGTGTTTTTGGAACTTACTGTTTTTTAATGCACATATTTAAAATGGAATTCATTAATCTTCACATTTTTATTGAATAGTTATCCAAATGTTTTATTCTATTTTTAGAATGTGATTCTTCTTTAACAGGTTGGGACAGAAGAAAATTTGGATTTCAAAGCGATTATTGATGGAGTCGAGAGTGTTAGTCGTTTTGGTAAGCTACTTGGGGAAATATCTTTCTTCAAGATTCTGCTTTGGATGGATATGAATGTTGACAATACGACAAAAATCACTTGTTCCAAAAGGTGGAAAGTACTACATTTTTAAAGAGGAGCAATCTCTCACTTTCCACACTTGATAATTTATACATTTCTCACCAAATAAATAACAATTTATCAGAAAATTTTGTTACATCAAAAGCATGAAACATTAGTGTATATAGGAAATAGTTTTTAAAATTTATTCTTGAAAATAATCTAATTATATCATGCAATTAAAGCCTATTTATCTATTATGTCTCTGCATTATACATCCCTTAAAAACTAATTCCTAATCTGAAAACAGCTAATTTTATAAATATCATATTTTAAAGTAGAAAAGGAATTGTTACTCAAGTTAAAATTTATTCCCTGGTGGTTTCCTTGATAAATCCTTTGCTTTATCAACATGAGGAGATGAGATTTTTGGAAGAAGGTCAACACTTTCATAGAAGAAGATGCGATATGCTTTGACATTGTTCTGCCTGCTATCTCATGGATCTTGTAATTTGTCACAACAAATGCTTTTAACAATATGGGCAGTGGAGTGTAAGCCTGTTAATATTACTATTTTATTTTTATTAAGCACTCACACACAGGATCTTAATGCTGCCCCGAGTTACCAATAAAATGAGGATTATTCCTCTCTGGGAAGCTGCAAAATTTGAAATCAGAAGCAAAACTCATGTAGATCCTTTTCTTGAAAGCAGAAGCCTGGCCTAGGATTGATTTATCATTGTCAATTACATGTGAGGATCTGAATTGACCCAACTTTTCAGAAATCAGGAATATGTTAACTCCTGCAGTGTAGCTTTTATTTTTATTTTTTAAAGACACAATCAAATGCAAGATGAAGCTGTTATCTCCCTCAATCGACCCAGATTGCAAAATTCAACATTGAATGCCATAGTCACATTTAATTTTTCCCTTCTTGAGTCACAAAGTGGAATCTATCCAGACTGAAATAAAGCAACTTGTTTGAATTCCTGTACTTAAAAAAATGTATAAGATATGAATTCTGAATGTTCCAGACCTTTCACCAGCCTGTGGGGACAATGAAGGAGATGTTAACACTGGGTTGTTAACCCTGACTTGTGTAACTATGGGACCTTTGAGACTTTCTCTTAAGGCCTCTTAACTTTCCCAGGGTACTTTGCTTTTTGGGGGTGCCTTGGAAGGCATTCATATGAACTTGAGAATAAACTTGCTCGTGTTCTTTAAAATTTCCTTTCTAATATCTACTGTCTGAAAGCCATTCAGGAAGATACTTTGTCAGATACACTGTGACTACATATTCTCTCCCTTTCTGAGAATATGGATTCCCTAACAGCATTATTCTGCCTATATTCTGGCTCTTAATTTGAAAGCAGAGCAGTTCTTGGATTAGCTGAGGACAGATTCTAGTCCTTTACCCCCCCCCCACCTCACTTGTATTAGTCCATTTTCGCACTGAGAGTAAGTGATTTGTAAAAGAAAGAGATTGAATCGACTCACAGTTCTGCATGGGTGGAGAGGCCTCAGGAATCTTACAATCATGGTGGAAAGCAAAGGGTAAGCAAGGCATGTATTACATGGCAGCATGAGAGAGAGAATGAGAGTGTGAACAAAGGAGAAACTGCGAAACACTTATAAAGCCATCAAATCTCGTGAGAACTCACTCACTATCATGAGAACAGCATGGGAGAAACTGCCCCCATGATCCAATCACCTCCCACTTGGTCCCTCTTCAACACATGGGGATTACAATTTGGATTACAATTCAAGATGAGATTTGGGCAGGGACACAGAGCTAAACCATATCACCACTATTTGTGCACCAACTTCCTCATTTACCAAAAACCAAAATCCTTCATGCCTATCCACTCATTCATCTGGATACTTAGTATTTCAATATACTAAGCAAGGACAACTACCCAAACCAAATAAGTTAAGTCTTTCTAAAGTCAAACGTTTCCATTTTGAGAGTTCTTGAATTAAATCCAGTCTATTTCTGACTCTAGAAAATCCCCTACTGCCCAATAAACTGAAGCCTTCCCCATATTGGCCATCAGACATTGCTGCTGGCAACCTTGAGGATCAAAGGTGGGCACTTGTCTTTAGGCAGTGATTCTGGAACCACAGCTAAACCCCCAAATTTGGCTCTGTATTCACCATATAATGTAAGTTATTAAAAAAAAAAAAAACACCTTTTCAACCATTATTCGGATTATAAGATCTGTCTTATTATGCTGTGGGCTGGTTGCTCATTTCCTGTTTCCTCAATAAAGGACAAAGCCCATTTCTCATTCCTCCCCTCAACCCCTCTTTCTTTCTTTCCCTCCCATCCACCATACCTACTCTATGTGAGGCATTATCCTATCCATGGAGTGGAGAGAGAGAGAGCATGATGTTGCAGCAATACTGAGATAATGCATTAATATTTTCCAAGCAGAGCCCACAAAAGACGTTAGTTGCAATCTTTCGAGTTGCAGGGAAGAGACACATCCCAGGTAACATCATCAGTGATTATCTGATGGGAATTCTCATCAGAATGATTTATAGTGCTTTCTTAATCACAATTTTAGCCCAGAAATTTCTGTACTGAAAAGTCCTCATAGGCGTTGGTGTGGCCCCATGCTAAATATCATTGTCCTAAGTAATAGGAGCTGGTTTTATGTAGTTACCAGCCTTTCTCCAGTGCTTGGCCCTATTGTGGTTTCTTCATCTTTGTTCCTCCCCATCTTTTTTTCTTCCACTGTTAGCCTTCTCATGGAAGGATCTGATTAGTTGCTTGGTTGATCATCATTATATGTTCAAGCAAATAATGATTGCATAAATGAATGACTAACCCCAAATAGAGCAGCACTGGCTCTGGTGTGCTTCTCTCGTGTGTTAACAATAGTGAGGTTACTTGGATGAAGCAGGTGTTTTTTTCTCAAGCCAACAAAACAAAATGAAAACCACAAACACAAACAAAGGAAAAACACTGTAGTGAAATTTTGTTAGAAGAAAATGTAACTGAAAAGCACTTCTGTAATTTAAAAATCTTGTGATATCTAGTTACCACATCCGTAAGAGAGACCAGGTGACTGCTACTGAGGTCCACAGGCAGAAAGAATAGATTCCACACTGGAGATAGGGAGAGGAAAATCTTTTAAAAAAACTTCTGATTCTTTTGCTTCTTTTTAACTTTTTTCCCCTTTAATTTCTTTCCCAATAATAGGAAAATTCTCTATCTCACTCTCCTTACTCAGGTCTCACCTCTGCTTTCCCTTCCGGGACCCTGGCTCTCCTGGGGTCAATTCATTTCCACCTAACTTAGCAGTGAGTCAATTTCTGTCTCCTTACCTAATTAGTATTCTCAACACACACATTTTTCATGAAATATTTGTAAGATAAATTTAGTCTTCAGTGGGAAAAAGAACAATTACAGTCCACTTGTCAGTTAAGGAGGTAATTTAACTACAACAATTTTCTAGTACTGAAAACATAAATCTAAAAACATTCACAGATTAAAAATAAATATTCTTCTTAGTTCCTAAGAACTTGAATCTAATCTGAATTCTGATCATGTTATCTTGGCATTGGAGAAGAGGAGGACATACTTTTAGAAGTTACTAATGAATCCATTAAATCAAACAAAGCTTGAACTTTCTAATGGATTAAAACTACCTGTAGGCCATATTGACATGACTATCAATTCAGTTAAGAAAAGGTTTTTATTTCTAAGATTCAGTTGTTAATTCAGACTGAAGCAGTTATCTCTAACTTTAGTTAGTAACAGTACTCCTTTTCCCTTCAGAAGTTTCTGTGTTACAGAGAAGTTAACATTTACTAATTTAACTTTTAAATAACTTATTTTTCTTTGAGGCTTTCTGAATATGTTTAGTCTTCATAGAGTTTAGAGCTGGAATAGACTTTTAAGATCAGATAGTCTAGTCATTTCGTGTTCTAATGTGGTAAGTGTGGGTAAGAAAGACTAGGCCGGGTGCGGTGGCTCATGCCTGTAATCCCAGCACTTTGGGAGGCCGAGGCGGGCGGATCACGAGGTCAGATCGAAACCATCCTGGCTAATAGGGTGAAACCCCGTCTATACTAAAAATACAAAAAATTAGCCGGGCGAGGTGGCAGGCGCCTGTAGTCCCAGCTACTCGGGAGGCTGAGGCAGGAGAATGGCGTGAACCCCGGGGGCGGAGCCTGCAGTGAGCCGAGATCGCGCCACTGCACTCCAGCCTGGGCGGCAGTGAGACTCCGTCTCAAAAAAAAAACAAAAAAGGAAAAGAAAAGAAAGACTAAAACCTTGAAAAGGCTTCACTTTACTTGGGATTTTCTACACTAGCCTACTAGCCTGCATGTTTGCATCACCTGGGGATGCTTTTTAAAAATCTAGATGCCCAGGCCTGACCACTAGAGATCTTAATTCAAATGGTCTAGAGTGGGGCCTGAGGCACTGGTATTTTTCTAAAACTCCCTGGATTATTCACATAAGGATTAACACCACTGCTCTACACTGTGCCACCTCACTTAGACAACACTGATTGGCTTCAGGGACTATTTCTTAATGGCCTTAATCTCATAGAGAGGGCAGAGGACTTGCACTGGGCTGGGTAGTTCAGGAGATAGGAAAACAAATTAGACACAGATCTCACTGGTAAGTAGATTGCTGCCTAATGAGTGAGGGCTGGTTCACAAATAGCTAAATGACCAAGGTATTGCTATTGGTAAGTGCTATTGGACAGATACAAATGAGACTATTCAAGGAGACAGATATATTTGGATTGTTTCAGGGTTTGAAGGCCAGATGGCCCACCTAAGAAAACTCTACCAGTTTTTGGATAGAAATTCTATAATCTGTATACAAGTTTATATATAAGAATAAATCCATATTCATTGGTGTGTGTGTGTGTGTGTGCACACACAAACACATATGTGTATATTGTATCAAAAATATTTTTTTCCACTCTTTGTCTTTCCTTTTAACTCTCTTAATGACTATTGATGAATAGATCTTGTCATATACTAAATTTTATTATTTTTCCTTTTATGAGTAATATTTTTTGTGTGCCATTTCAGAAACCTCAACCTACCATTAGGTTATGATGATACTTTTTTAATGTTTTCATTTAAAAGCATTATGAATATGTTCATTTAAATCTGCAATCAGTTTAGAACTGATTTGTGCTTATGATGTGAAGTAGGGAATCAAGATTCACTTTTTTCCATGAGGATATTCAATTGATATAGCACTGTTTATTGAAAAGACCATCCATTCCACATTCCATAATAATTTTTCTATCATAGATCAAATGATCATATTTTTCTTTTATTTTCTCTTCCATTGTTCTCTTCATCGATCTTTGCACAAATACCTCACTATCATAATTTCTACAGCTTTATATATAACAGTATGACAGCTCTTCCTATCTGGTAGTGAAAGTTTTCCAGCTTTATTATTTTTCAAGATTGTCTTAACTTTTCTTTGGATTTTTATTGAAATTTTAGAATCAATATGTCAATTACACACTCAACCTTCTGGGATTTTGATTAGGATTTAATTGAATCTATGAATCAATTTAGGGAGAATCAACACCTTCACAATACTGACTCTTCCAACCCATGAACATAGTCTTTCTGCCATTTTAATATTTATTTAATTCTCTCAAGAATGTTTTGTAATTTTCAGTGTAGATATTCTACACATTGTTAGATTTATTTGTATTTGATAATGTTTTGCTATTTTAAATCATATTGCTTTAAATTTTATTTTCTGTTGTTTGATGCTGGTACACAGAAATACAATTGATTTTTATATATTGATCTATGTGCAGTGACTTTGCTAATTTCACTTATTATTTCTCATACTCTGTAGATGATTTTCTTTCTTTCTTTTTTCTTTGAGATAGAGTCTCGCTCTGTCACCCAGGCTGGAGTGCGGTGGTGCGATCTTGGCTCACTGCAACCTCCGCCTCCCAGGTTCAAGCGGCTCTCCTGCCTCAGACTCTTGAGTAGCTGGAACGACAGGCACGTGCCACCATGCCCAGCTAATTTTTTGTATTTTTAGTAGAGATGGGGTTTCACTGTGTTAGCCAGGATGGTCTCGAACTCCTGTCTTCGTGATCCACCTTGGCCTTTTTACAGGCGTGAGCCACCACGCCCAGCCTGTAAATAATTTTCAATGTTTTACATGCACAATCATGTTATTTGCACATTGTGATGGTATTATTTTTTCCTATACAATCTTAAGATTTTCGTTCCTTTTTTCTTTATTGCACTGGCTCAGTCTTCCAATTCAATGTTAAATAGAAGTGGTGATGGCAGGAAATCCTGGTGTTATTCTTGATCTCTAGGGGAAACACTTTCAATAAGTCGTTCTTAAATATGATGACTAGTACAGGCTTTGATGATCATCTTCACCAGAATAAGGTTTTGTTTTTATTTTCCATGAACTGGTATTGAGTCTTATGAAATGATATAACTGTATCTATTGAGATGATCATATGATTTCTGAGTATTTTTATATGTGAAATATTCTGTTCACCATCTTGATGTAAAGATAAGGCATCTAACACTGTATAGTGACATGTGTAATACAATTTGGGGCATGCCAGCTTTATTACCATTTAAAAATATATCTAAAATGTTTCAAAATCTCAGTTTTGATTAAATACATAACAAAGCATGTGTCTCTGTTTCATAGAAGCTTTGAACAGCTAAGTTCCAGTGTTGAGATTCCAGCTGAGATGTATATTATTCCTTTTTAGGGAAGCAGGCTGCCTTAGATCCATTCATACTGTTGAACCTTCTGCCAAACTCAACTGACAAGTATTACATTTACAATGGCTCATTGACATCTCCTCCCTGCACAGACACAGTTGACTGGATTGTTTTTAAAGATACAGTTAGCATCTCTGAAAGCCAGGTAATCTTAGAAATTCAAACAAATCAAGTAATTCAAAGCCATTTAAAAAACATTATGTTCTAACTTTGCTATAAAATATCCATTTTAAAATATTTACCAATGCCTTTGAAGCAGATATGTTAAATTATTTGATCTTTTTTTCAGTTGGCTGTTTTTTGTGAAGTTCTTACAATGCAACAGTCTGGTTATGTCATGCTGATGGACTACTTACAAAACAATTTTCGAGAGCAACAGTACAAGTTCTCTAGACAGGTGTTTTCCTCATACACTGGAAAGGAAGAGATTCATGAAGCAGGTATGTATTTAAATATAATCTTCTACAACTGTCATAGATGCAATGTTATAGGAGGTAATTTTAGTAAAATGACAAATATAGAGGACTTGGAGCTTTAGAAATGTTTTAATTATTAATTTTGTAGCTTTAGGTAAGCTATCTAATTTTCTGAATATCAGATACCACATCTATAAAATGGCAACTAAAAAATCTATTCTTCCCATAAGAATAACCCCATTTTATAGATGAGAAAAACTGAGATTTAATAAGGAAAATCATTTTTCCAGAATACACGGTAATAAGTAGCAAAGCAGAGTACACACCTCCAAGTTCACTTTCTGGTATTTGCCCGGGCTGAGAGGTATGAGAAAGGACTGAATAAGAGGCTGAGGTGTTCAGAGCTTGGGAGATCATTTCTGGCTGGGATGATCAGGAAACCTTCATGACAGAACCGCCTTTGAACTGAGTCTTGACACAGTATTTGGGTTTTAAAGTGCTCGTCTTTGTGTTGGCAGTCCCCAAGAAGGAGCCTAGCACCTAATCGGTACTGAAAATAAATGCACTGAGTTATTAATGAATAAGAAGTGAATCTTCTTCCCAGTTTCCTTCTTGGAGGAAAAGAAATTTGCTCTTGTTAGGTACAGCCAAGGGAAATGACACCAGAGGGGTGTCTCTGGAATGCCGTCTGTTTTTTGAAGCTGACACGGTAGTTAAAAGCATTTTTAAATGTCCAGAGAACACAATCAGATACATCTGCTGACTTGTCCTTTTCAGTTTTTACTGAGGTTGTCACTTGTTCATTAAAGAAGTCATTGAAATGACCTTTGCACTGGGGACTTCTAAGCTTTCCAAGTAGATGGACCTCTTTGATATCAGTCCTACAATGAATTCGATGATTTTTTTTGCCATGTATAATATTAATTTAATAATCATCTGCTTTTGAAGATTAGGCATTAAAACAACAAGTTTTTGTTGTTTTAATGTGATATTTCCAAGAATCGTTTATCCTTTAACAAAAAGATAGAATTCAAGACAACAGTGATGAATAGCTATATTTACTGTGACACTAAATTTTAAATTAAATTGCCCCAAAGTGAGGAAATTTAATTATATTTCTGTTGGTAGTACTAAATACCATAGCATACTGTCCAGTAAATAATAGACAATCAATTAGAATAAAGAAAGTGGATTTAACCATCCCCTCTTCTTAAATATAATAGACCAAATTACAAATTAAATAAATATGATTTTTTTGGTCACACAGTTTTATCAATTCTGTTTTATTAAAACCCTTCAGTGGTTCTGCATCACTTTTGGAATAAAATTCAAACTGCTTGTTATTGCATGGTAGGCTCTGTGTAGGTTTACTAGTCTTAGTGCTTAAGCCTCCCCAACTAGCATCCTTCCCTTACATTGAACTCCATGAAGTCCCTTGAAGATGCAAGACCACATTCTTCCAGGTTGCATTTATACATTTGGCTTCCCCATTGATGGCATGTTCCTCTCCACTGTCTTCATTTCCCTGCCTTCTCATTCTTCAAGACTCAAGTTGAGCATTGCATCCACTGGGAGGCCATCTCTGACTCTACTTCTGTCCTCCTAACTCTGGCCCTGGCAATGGCCACAGGACTGCACACTCAAGGAGACACCATACCCATAGATGGTAAATGGTGTTCCTCTGGAGGTTGTACGACGTGCTCAGCTTCTCCAGACTTCATAGCAGTTGCCGTATTATGGTAATTGTCTATTTACTTATTTGTCTCTGCCAGCAATCTCTGAGCTCCATAGTGGAAGTAAATAAGTCTTTTATCTCTTTATCTCCATGGCCAAACTAAAGTAAAGCTCTCATTCACTAAATATTCACTGCATGGCTGAAAGACTCCATTTCCACATAATAAAAACGTAGCAAGTTACACTTAATAGGTGCTTCCTGCACTGTTTAATGTGTAAACCTTTATATAATTCTGATTTAATGCAGAACATTGCTTTCACAGTTAAGTGTTAAAGGCCCAAAGTAATAATCCATAATAACAAAAACAGTAATAGCTACTGTGCATTGTGTGACTCTACCAGGCATTGGAGCCAGACAATATTTGACTTAGACCTCACTTCACTCTTATGAAGTTGGCCTCATTGTCTTCATTTTACAGTTTGGGAAGCTGATATTAAATGGCTTGCCCAAGTTTACACAACTAGAAAGGAAGGGAGTCAGTATTTGAACCCAAGTCTCCCTGAATCTAAAGCTTTGCAAAGTTCTGTCCACTGTACTTGACATTTATACAGGAACATAATTTCTGCTTACATAAAAAACTGATGACTTTAAAGACATGAAACTTCAAAAAAGTAGTAATGGATTTTGAGTGTTTTGTTTATCCTAAGGTCAAACATGGAAACAACACTTTCTAAACTACTTGGTGTTTTGGGTTCTAGAAATATATGATAGGACCTATAAAGTAAGGAAAATAATTTTCTTGAATGGAGCTTGTAGGAATCGATTTTATTCCCTTAGACCATGTGTGTATATTATCACAGAATTTCACATCCCTGCTGCAATACTAATATGACTGCCATAGTAATAGTAATTTATTTATCACCTATTTGTCTGTGGTTTGGTTCCAAAATAAATGACAGAACTAACTAGAAAAACAGCAACTCAAAATAGACTCACTCATTTAAATTGAAGGGACTTAAATATGCAATACTTAAGGAAAAACTAGAAAGCTTTACAATAAAAATGCATATTTACAGGCTGTTTTTGTTGTCTACTTATCCTATATGTGTGCCTTCCCCAGCTTCCTCAAGAAAATCCAGTCACACCAACTACTTTATGTTTGTATTTTTGACTAAATATTTATGGAGTGATGGGGAGAGGCTACAAAACTCAGCATCTCATCAAAATATCTGCCTACAGCTTAGACAATATTGCTTATATAGTATTATCCGCTTATATTGTATATCCTTAGGATAAATAAAAGTGCTTAAAAGACAATCCTAGTTTTTATTAGTGTTTTGTATCTTTATGGCCATCAGTTTTTATTCTAAAATTATGTTAGCAGAAACACGTCTCTTCTGCAGTCTCCCTTGCTGGGCCTTAGAGTCTTTGCCTTCAGATTGTTTGACCCTCCTCTTTGGTCAGTTCCCCTCACAGAGTTTCAGCTGCTACCCTCATCCCACCCAAGTCTTCATGTCTTCCTAAGGCAGGAAAATTAGCTTTGTCCCAGGTCCTTCAAACTTGCCTACCCGTGCTCATCCTAATGAACTCAGCAATCAAAAAAGGCCCTTTTTGGTAGAATGATTTATTTTCTTTTGGGTGTATACCCAGTAATGGGATTGCTGGGTCAAACGGTAGCTCTGTTTTAAGTTCTTTGAGAAATCTCCAGATTGCTTTCCACAATGGGTGAACTAATGTATATTCCCACCAACAGTGTATAAGCGTTCCCTTTTCTCTGCAGCCTCACTAGATGCAATATTTGTTGGCTTTTTAATAATAGCCATTCTGAATGGTGTGAGATAGTATCTCATTTTAGTTTTGATTTGTATTTCTTCGATGATTAGTGATGGTGAGTATTTTTTCATATGTTTCTTAGCAGTTGTATGCCTTCTTCTAAGAAGTGACATATGCATTTATATGTTAATTGCTGTGCTAGTCACAATAGCAAAGATATGGAATCAACCCATGTGCTCAGTGGTAGATTAAAAAAAATGTAGTACATATACACCATGGAATACTACACAGTCATAAAAAATGAAATCATGTTTTTTTGCAGCAAGATGGATGGAGCTGGAGGTCATAATCCTAAGTGAACTAATGCAGGGACAGAAAACCAAGTACCTCATGTTCTCACTTATAAGTGGGAGCTAAACATTAATCAGACATAGACATAAACATGGGAACAGTAGACACTGTGGTGTACGAGAGAGTGGAGAGGTGGGTGAGTTAAAAAGTCTACCTATCAAATGTAATGCTCACTACCTGGGTGATGGGATTTGTACGCTAAACCTCAGCATCTTTTAGTATTCTCATGTAACAAACCTACATATGTGCCCCTCTATCTAAAATAAACGTTGAAGTAAAAATAAATAAATACATAAATATTTTTTAAAAGGGGCCTTTCATTTGCCAAAACATATCCCCTTCTAGGGGGGATCAGAGATGATATAGAACTTTTTTTTTCTACTTACATAGACTAATATGCACATTTATGATTTTAAAGTTTCAATCATTGTCAAAATATATCATTTTGAGATAGCAATGAAATAGAAAAGTCAGGTCATGTTAGTTGGATGAGTCTCATCCACACAGTTACATATTCAGTCAATTCTTTTTTGGATTTAATACGAACCACTGTCAAATAATTAATATGCCCTTATGCAGTATAGGGCCTTCCTGATTACCCAAAACTGAATGTGATTCCTCTTTCTTCTGAACCATCATAATCCCTGACCTGCAGCTGTGGCACTTTGCCTTTCTTGCCTTGCTTCAGGGATGTTTATGTGCATGTCTTAGTTTCTTAGTAGATCCCTGTCTAATTGATCTCAGTATTACCTGTAACATCTGATAAAGTACCTGGCAGGTAGTAAGAGCTCTCTGATTCCTTGATGAATGGTGAATAAGTGAATGAATTAAAACATTGGCCAAAGCTTACTCATGTCTAAGCCTCTGGGGTTAAAAACAGCATATGTGTTATTGGCAACAAACACAGAAGGAATGACTGGCTTTAGATTTCCAGACAGGTTGGAGCCAAGTTCTTCTTGCTGAACATCCTTTAAATAATTAAAAATTTGCAAAGCCTTCAGAAGAATACAGTACAGTAGTATTAGCATGTGTGTACAGTTCATGTTCAAAATTAAAGATCATTTCAGGAAAAGAAAGATTCTAATTTTAAAAAGATAGTATCAGTATTATGACAGAATTGTTAAGAAAGAGCTTCCTCTGTGACTGAAAAAAATAGCTAAATAATTTACATTCTTCATTTTGACTCTGTTAATCCTCTGTAAGATTATTGTACTTAACAATAATGAACACCTAGCATATCAAGACTTATTATGTAATAATTTTTATAGATGCCTGTTGTATAACAGTCTGCATTTACTGAAATCATTATAAAGAAGTGAGCTACTTGCTTTTATTTTTGCAGTTAAAAAAAGAGGAGAAATGAATCTGATTAGACCCACAGAAATTAGTTGTTTCTTTCTTCACAAACTAGGACTTGCTTTTTCCATCATGAGTCTTTACACTCAATGAGCATTTATTACTATTTGTCCTGTGCATAGAAATACTGTTTTCTTATGAAGGTTTTTTTTTTGTTTGTTTGTTTTTGTTTTTTTGGTTTTTTTGAGTTGGAGTTTCGCTCTTGTTGTCCAGGTTGAAGTGCAATAGCATGATCTCGGCTCACTGCAACCTCCCCCTCCTGGGTTCAAGTGATTCTCCTGCCTCAGCCTCTCGAGTAGCTGGGATTACAGGCATGCACCACCACACCCAACTAATTTTGTATTTTTAGTAGAGACGGGGTTTCACCATGTTAGTCATGCTGGTCTCGAACTCCCGACCTCAGGTGATCTGCCCACCTCAGCCTCCCAAAGTGCTGGGACTACAGGCGTGAGCCACAACGCTCCGCCAAAAATTTTTTTCTTAATGGATATACTATCTCCTTTGGAACTGAATTTGAGAATAAGAATTGAAGATTGTATTTATATTCAGTTTTGATCTTTATTAAATTCAATCTGAAAATTTTTATTACGTGAACTTATAAAACATAGAAACTATAGATAAGCACAGATAAGAAAATAAAAATTACCCTGTAATTACACTGCCCAGAGATAACTATTATGAAGATTTTGGTAAATATCCATCCAGATCTTTCTGTGAAATTTTTAAAAAATGTTATTATATTTCACAAAAAATGAGACTCTACCACATGTCTGTTTACTGATTTTTTACTTCATATTATACCTTTAATACATCATTCTTAATTTTTATGTCGTATTCCATCATATAATTATAACTGCATATTAAACCTTAACCAGTTCTTCAATTTTGGACATTCGGTTCATATATTTTTTGCCATTATAAATATCTAACATCCTCATTTTGACCAAGAGGAGAAGTAAAAGCTAGCACAAAAATTGTCAAAATCTTGCTCTCAACAAATGCATTGTAGGAAAATGTATTTTTAGAAATACATTATAAATAATCGCAAAAACCACGTGAGATTTGTATATTCATATAAACTCTGTAAGGTTAGAGACCAGGCCTTATTCATTTTTTGCATTCACAGCAGGCGCTCAATAGATTATTTGTGAATTAATGCATTTCTTATCAGAACTTCAAACCTCTGTATTTCCATTTGTATGGAGAGCGCCATTTATTAGGAAGGCATTTCTTTTTGGCATCATGGAATGGACACTGGCTCTTCTAAGGATCACAGACTTTAATAGAACCATCTGGTCTTGAAAGAGTTAGTGAAAACTGTCTTTTTTTTTTTTTTTGACAGAGTCTCTCTTTGTCACCCAGGCTTGAGCACATTGTCTCGATTTCTGCTTACTGCAGCCTCTACCTCCTGGGTTCAAGCTATTCTCCTGCCTCAGCCTCCCTAGTAGCTGGGACTGCAGGTGTGTGCTACCACACCTGACTAATTTTTGTATTTTTAGCAGAGATGGAGTTTTACCATGTTGGCCAGACTGGTTTCGAACTCCTGACCTCAGGCGATCCGCCTGCCTCCACCTCCCAAAGTACTGAGATTACAGGCGTGAGCCATCGTGCTTGGCCAATAAAAACTGTTTGCTTGTTTGTTAAATAATGAGTACTATGTGTGAATAATAGTACAAACATAGCAAAAGTATGAAGTAGATTAAGTTCAACTGTATCCACGCCTTCCAGGCATCAGATGCTTTCATGCTGCCTTCTTATCACCTTACAAGGTTTTTCTGCTAAGAAGCAGGGACCTGCTGAAGCACAGGGGAGGGGGAAACAGCCTTTAAAGTTCAGTAGACTTGATTTTAAACTCCAGCACCAATACTTAATAGTTGTATAAAAATTGTCAACTTACTTAACCTCCCGAAGCCTCAGTTTCTTCACCTATAGAATAGAAAAGTTAAAAATGATCACCTTATAGGGTTGTGGTGAGGTTTAAATGACCTAAAATTTGTAAAGCAGTACAGTCCCTTGAATGTAATGTGCTACTGACTCATAACTAATATCATTGTCACGTGTATATATGGACAAAGAGCCAAGATTTCACAATGAGTATGGTATACTATTCAAGTTTTTCATGTTTAAGGTATTTTTAGATAATTGTTGAATAGAATTATGGATGCACTTCAAATCTCATTTGCTAGCACTGTAATATATTTAATACAAACTTAAAAAAACCAAAACAATAAAAGATAAAATAGTTGTCAAGGCAGAGTAGCATAAAGGGAGTGTCTTTGTAGCATAATATTTTGACCTATGAGAAATGTTGTACAATTTCCTGAAAAACGTCATGATGAATTATACATTAGTAGACTTACCTTCTTGAAGGTCAGTGGGTTGTCACTAGCATTTGTTAAGGTCACATGTATATAAACACTGTACTGCAACTATATTTTAAAAAGTGAAATGAATATTATTTACTTCTTGGAAGATTATATACTACAAACTGAACTGTTGATGAAGTCACTCTGGGTCCCTAAAGACTGAGTGAAAGAGGTAGAATTAGAAAGACTTCTTTTGGCTATTAATCTAAAGTGAATATGTAATCATTCAGAAGTACAAAACAGGGATAGATGTTTTTCAATTACATTCAACATTTATGTCAATGTTTACATTAGTTGTATTAGGATCTGCTACTGCCTGAGGAGAAGTCACAACCTCATTGGTTACCTTCTGGGTCTCTAAGTCATTCAGCTTTTCTCTCAGCAGTCATTGTCTTACTACTTTTAAAAATGAGGCTCATAAACTTCAAATAAGGAAGTGGTGGACTTATTAGCATGTATTTATGAAGCACTTTTGGCATGAGCTGTGTTATACTGTACAGAACTTCAAATTAGTGGGAAATAACTGAGTGAGACCTAGTGTAATCTCAGGTAATTATGACATTTTCTTCGCCACTCCCTAAGAATCACCTCCCTGCCATTTCGTATCAATCCACATTTTTCTCAGAATACCTGAAGCTAAGACTGCGCCTTCTCCCTCAGGGCAGATTGTGCTTCTTCCAAGGCAGGCTAGAGAGCAACAGAAGTGGAAAGAATCTCCTATCTCCCCTTGGTCATCTGCATCAACTTTCTTGATTAACAAAGATTTGTCACAGCCAAGGAATGCATTTGCATTTCTCTGTCTCTTTTCTTTTCTTTTTTTTCTTCATCACTCAGTGCTATGCTTATTAATATTTTGGCACTGGTTCCACAGATCACGTCCATTCCTACGTACTAGGTGTTCACTCTTCATTTAAGTAATGAGAGGATGAATGATAAAGCACAGGACTTTGTGTCAGCTAAAAGTTTAAGAAGCTTATACCATTTTTAGTAGGAAATGTGTATAAATTTGAAAAGAATTTGGCCTAAATGGCAGAATTTTTCATAAGTTTTTTATACATTCCTGTATCAATGGAGTGCAGAATTTAGAATCTAAAACCACTCGTTACATCTGAGAGCTTACTAAATCTAAGTGTTTGAAAGCTATCACAGGAATGAGCATCCTAAAGGCTGAGACACTATCTTCTTCTTCTGTATGTCTAGAGTGCCTAGAACTAAGCAGATGAGAGTAGAATGCTAAAAATAAGTTTTTAAAGCAAGAACATGTATAGTTCCCTGATAAAGGAGACTACATTCTCATTCTTTATAGTGAGGATTCTTTGGTCACTGTTCATGTATGGTGCAGTGCCATTTACTTGTACTCTACATGACTTGGCATGAGCCCCAGACTCACAGCCAGAAGCCTGCACCAACCAGTAATTAGGTTCTCCTTCTTAGCCAGTGTCCCCTGAAGAATCAGTAACTATGACCCAGATCACATGTAGATGTGGAAAGGAATCAGTATGTGAGATGTAATCCTGAGGGAGGGAATGAAGTGTCAACAGTTTCGAACTCCTCATGATCAGGAAAATTATATTTTTGTTACTATTTTACTTTATAGCAGCTCGTAGTTGATGTCTGAGTACATATTGATCTGGAAAAATGGTATTGATTTTCAATCCAGAAAACATACTTTACAGAGTACGTATGCTTCTAATAAGATAATTGGGCAGGTCGGGTGCAGTGGCTCATGCCTGTAATCCCAGCACTTTGGGAGGCCGAGGTGAGAGGATCACAAGGGCAGGAGATCGAGACCATCCTGGCTAACACGGTGACCATCCTGGCTAACACGGTGAAACCCCGTCTCTACTAAAAGTACAAAAAAAAAATAGCCGAGCGTGGTGGTGGGTGCCTGTAATCCCAGCTGCTTGGGAGGCTGAGGCAGGAGAATGGTGTGAATCTGGGAGGCGGGGCTTGCGGTAAGCCGAGATTGTGCCACTGCACTCCAACCTGGATGACAGAGCGAGACTGTCTCAAAAAAAAAAAAAAAAAAAAACACACACAAAGATAATTGGGCTGATTTCAATAGGAAATATATGCAAAACCTGGGAAATTTAGTGTCTATTAATCACTTCTTCTATGGTCATTCCATGGTTTGAACACCAAATAGTGTGTATGGAATTAACTAAGTTGTTATTTAAAAGATTCAGCTCTATCTTATAGAAAGGAAACCCTTTGGCAAGATCATAAACTACATATAGAAATATAGGCTTTTCTGTTAATAACATTCTAAAGCATGTATTTTTTTTCACCATAAGAGCCTGTGTCTCCACATCTAAAATAAAAGATTTACCTGAAGCTTGATAGCATACAACTATATTGTTGATAGCATACAACAATCAACACAAGTATTTAAAAAATAAATTTCTAATTAAAATATAAATTCAAACTATTAAACAAATGACTAACAAACTCTTACAGATTTACAAGGAGGAGAACAAAGAAGTGAAAACTTATGGGCAAGAAAATATAACTTTCTTTTTGGAGCTCTACTTTATATTAATGTTGATTCATAAATTTTGACACATCTACTGATTGCTACTACTAAGGCGAGACAAACATAGACATCCAACCAAAGTCGTTTCTGCTACTTAGGCAGTAGTCCTTTGGATGTTTTGCAACGAATCTTTTTATTTTTTTCTCAAGAGATTGTTATGCTTTGTATGTATGCATAAAATTAATGCATTTCTTTTTTTTTTTTTTTTTTTTTGAGACGGAGTCTCGCTCTGTCACCCAGGCTGGAGTGCAGTGGCGCGATCTGGGCTCACTGCAAGCTCCGCCTCCCGGGTTCACGCCATTCTCCTGCCTCAGCCTCCCGAGTAGCTGGGATTACAGGCGCCCGCCACCACGCCCGGCTAATTTTTTGTATTTTTAGTAGAGACGGGGTTCCACTGTGTTAGCCAAAATTAATGCATTTCAAAACAGTTTCATCTTGAAGTGTATAGTTCACTTTAAATCATTCCCATTCTGTAAAAAGTGGAATTGATTTTTAGAGGACGAAATCTACAAATGATATTGTCCAGAGTCACCTCCAACTTTTCTAAAAGTGAACTTGGGATTCATTAGAAGCAAGAACGTGCTTGTTGCTCCAATGGTAGAAACGTGAATAGCTCACTTGAGACAATTTGAAGGTCTTCTGCCATCTGGTGGACATCAGTAGAAGTCTCACTCAGTAGAGTAACATCATGTAGTATACACCTAAATTAAAATATATTTTCTTATTCTGAATTCATGTTTTTTGATAATGAAATAATTTTTCTTTTATTTCTAAAGGAACACCCCAACCTAAGCCCTCCCTAAACAAAAAATAACATCAAAGGTTTGAAGTGAAAAATAATTTCTAACTGATATAAAGCTATACATGTATTTATTTGTAAAAGGTATATATGTATATTCATATTTCCTAAATCATTTCTGTACCACTGCTAGCATACTGTACATATGCTATACCATTGCTAGCATATTGTACATATGCTAAACTTGTGACTACTAAATATTATATGTAAAATTTGTTTCCATTTGTAAGACTAATTGTTAGTTGTGGGTGCCCTCCTGTGTTCATGAGGTGAACTGCAAACTAGCAGAGACAAGTCGTTTTGGTCACAATCGGCGGCAGTTGTTAACATATTTTTGAGTCCTTGTAATTGTTGTATCAGTGATGACTGATTTACCTAAGTCTACTGCATGCTCGCATTGAGTGGCTTTGTAACTTCAGGTGTCACCTGAAAACAAGTAAGTATATTAATTAATATTCAGCCTGAGAGATCTTTCTTTCCCTCTGCTTTGCACATCTGTCTGGCCCATGAAGAGATATTTATTACTGTGCTTTGTTAGTAAAATATCATAAAATGTTATAGTTTTTCTTCTCCAAATTAGTCCAAACTATCACATTATAAGTGCATTTTGGAATGTACCAGGGCACTCTCTGATGGGACTAAATTTGGGGCATGATTCCCAGCATGGGCCTGAATTCATTTTAAGAAGTCTCTGAATGATTTTTCATAATACTACTTTTTCAGATGAGACAAACAAGTCTCTTAATTCCCTAAAATTATTTTCTTAATTTACTTATGTAAAAAAATGGGATTTTTGTCAGCACGTCTGAAAAATACTGAAATGGCAATTTTAGGTTTTCTTTGGTTTTCTCTGGTTGGGAATTTTAAATTAGTTCAAGGATTCCCTAATAACAAAATGTTCCAATAATAGTATGTCTTTCATAATTGAAATTATCCTCATCCTGAACTGAATATATTTTCAGGTACCAAACAAGAGAAATTAAGTCACCATAAGCTTGCAGATATTCTTTGTTCATTTATTTCTAAAAATGAATCTGTATGTCAAATATATTCAAAACAATGTTCTAGGCAATATAGAACTACAGAGCTATGGTTCTTATGTTTACAATCCACTAGAGGAGTCAAGATTCACTCAGGAAAAATATAATACGAAAGTATGTAAATAATGCAGTAATAATGATAAAATAGACGATTCACAATGACAGAGATCACTTCAGTGGAGATTAATGTGCGTAATGAAGGAGGTAGCATTTGACCAAGACCTTTCCAGAATGGAAAGCTGGGATTTGAACAGATAGAGTTAAGAGGGGAGGAAAGTGTATTTTAGATATAGGAAATGGAATAAGCAAAAGCTCCACAGTGGGAAAGTGTAACTTTTTACTTTATATTGAAATAAAACACAATTTTTATAGAATATGTTTTATTTATTCAAGTCCTCAAGGCAAAGTTCTATCAACAACTGTACTTTTTTTCTCTCTGAAGTTTGTAGTTCAGAACCAGAAAATGTTCAGGCTGACCCAGAGAATTATACCAGCCTTCTTGTTACATGGGAAAGACCTCGAGTCGTTTATGATACCATGATTGAGAAGTTTGCAGTTTTGTACCAGCAGTTGGACGGAGAGGACCAAACCAAGCATGAATTTTTGACAGATGGCTATCAAGACTTGGTAACTATATGATCAGTTATTTTACATATGGTAACATTGTAATTTAATTTCCAAGGTAAGAACTTACAAATGGTTATATATTATTTTCCTCCGTTACTTTTAGACTTTATGTGAAGGTGGGGTGGGCTGAGTATTTTTAAATTAAAAAAAAATTTAAAATTAGAAGCTATACTAAATTATGTCAAAAGTTACATTTAATTAAATGGATATCATAACTTTACCAACAATAACTTTATAGAGTAGATACATATGACTTATGAACTGAAGATCATTTTAGTGTGGCTTTTCTTAAGATTTCAGTTGTAGAATAGGACCAGAATCTCAGTGCCCTGTTACATTTTATATTGTGTCTTCCATTACGCTATATCAGCACAGGAAAAGTAGAGTAGGGGACATACAAGCCCTCTTTGTTGCACCAAAAAGTTTTCAGATAACAGCTGGGAAGTCATGATTGGGTCAGAACTTTAGGGATGTAAGACAAAATTTCTTACAAAAAGATCCACCCCTGCCTCCCTCCACCAGCGCATGTGAATAAAGTACAGATTCCTTTTGTGGCCTGAGCATGTCAGTATTAAACTTTGCTCTGGTAGGGAAGTGTTGGCCATAGATTAGGGTGTAGTTGACAAACCTTCATCTGGATGTAGGTCCAGAAAGTCCCCACTGCAGGTTAAAGGACACTCGACTCTGCACTCAGGCACCTAGAGTCCTGCAAGTCCTGGGAACCTGCATTTAAATAAAAACTCACTGTTAATTATGTTTCATATCATGTGGACAAAATGGATAAAATTTTAGTAACCTTTTAATTCAGTTGCCTAGAATATGGAGACACAATGATCTGGGAAAATTGTGAAATAAATAGTAATAAATATGTTTATTTCATAATTATGTGAAGAAGATAATTCTATTACGTTCTTGCATATATATTGTCAAGAAAAAGAGATGTTAGTTGTTCACCTTTTCACATTGCTCCTTGTTTGCAAATGCCCCCCATTTATTTGTCTAAAATATTAATTTTTAGTTTGTAGTACTAATTTATGAATTTGATGAGTTCTGGCTAAAAATGAAACTTCCTGAAACTAAATCTGATTTTTAAAAAGCAAAAAAAAAAAAAAAAAAAGCCTAGTTTTCCAGTTCTTCATAATTCACAAATACCACAAGTTTAACTAAGCAACATTGCATAAACTTTTCCTTCGGTTAATAAAATAGAAGTATTTTCCATGGACCAGGGAGAAAAAGTTTTCTAGGGAAGATACCTAGTGTGTTGGTAGTCCTGTGAGAATAACATTTGTATAATTACTAACATCTTTCTTTTAGGGTGCTATTCTCAATAATTTGCTACCCAATATGAGTTATGTTCTTCAAATAGTAGCCATATGCACTAATGGCTTATATGGAAAATACAGCGACCAACTGATTGTTGACATGCCTACTGATAATCCTGGTATGTGCCCCCAGATACATCTATATATTAACTCAATAAATGAGGTTAGTTTAATTACTGTATGCATTGATGCTTTCTTTCTAACTTTATATTCTTTTGGCCAAAAGGCAAAGTGATTTTCTCTTAAGTCTGGATTGCCAGGTAATTTTCTGGGGCATGGGTCCCATTTCTCATTCAGCAGGTCTGGTGCCAGACAATAAGTAAATTTATCCTTAATATTGGAGTTTATCATTTGTAAAACAAGAGCGACTAAACATATTTATAATATTGTAATGATCATTAAATGAAAATTGCTATGTAAATGTTGAGACTGTTATTTTGGATAATTAAGAGTTGGTTTAATTTGTATTTCCTTTTTTCAGCCCCCAAAGCATTATGTAGTAAGTATATACATGATCCTAAGACCATGTGAGATACTTTCAAATATCTATACAAAGCATCTCAAGAGTTTGTCTTAGATCTATTTTTCCACTTGTTATAATTTGGTTATGGGGAGTGGGGTGTTTTCCTCTTGGTTGATTGCCCTTACTCTTTCTCAAAAACAAGACAAATGAAAGTTGTTTCTACTTATGTTTTATTTGCATGCACCTTCTCTAAATATATGGGAAAATCTTTTGATCTTAGAGCATATGCAATAACTGAATCAAATGCTGACCACCATAATTTGACAATTTACAAGTCTACATAATTAAGTTAGTTTCCCTCTTGTTAGTGCAAGCAGTTTTAAATAATAGAATAGACATGTATATATGTATATATACATATGTATAATCACATACATCTGCATAAATACATACATAAATATATATATTCTTTGGTCATCCATATTAGGAGCCTACTTATTGAAATTTTTACAAATTTTAATGTAAGTGAGTGGTTACAAATTATATTAATTATAGCGTATTTCGGTTTTACCTATGGCAGGAAAACTGATGTGCATGGTTTGCATTGTTGTCTAAATGCTGTAGCAGGGACTTTAGTCCAACATGAGCTTAAAGTACTTGCTCATTGATCACCTTACTATAGCTGTTCTTACTAGTTGACTTTTTAAGTTAAAGACTATATGTGAGAGCATCAGATATTACAGTATGCATCATTCCAAACTACGGGCTACCAAACTTGCCAAGGTATCTCCCAACTTGATATTAACAACTAATGAATATTACTATACGATGATGGCAATATCATTATTTAATATTTCTTATGACCTGCCTCATGGCCTGGGTATTACCATCTTTCTTATTGCCTTTATTTAGGATTGTTTTTCAAAATCAGGTTATTTTTTAATGGAATGTGAGCTCTAAGTCTTATGGAAAGGTGAGTATCAAAGTAACTGACCATGATTTTAACTATGCCATATCACGCTACACCATTGCATGGCAACCGTCACCAAAGTTCTTCACAATGAGCTACCCAGAAAATGACACCTTTAGCCATACAACATTGATCATGTTGGCCAACACCATATGTGAATTGATTGAAATACGACATATAAAAAATCTCCTCTACCTTTATTTATGCATTTGAGTATGAAGTATATTGAACACATTCACTTAATTTTGTTACCTTGGTTTAATTATGCTACTCTAATTTCGTACCTAAAACAATTTCTCAGGAGTTTGCAAAAAATTATTACTTTTACCCATTTATTTTTATACTGCTTCCTATTTTATTCGCTATGCCAAAGCTTTAAACTTTCTGAATTTTTTTTGTTCTTTTTTATTTTGGAGAAACTTATTGCATATGAAAGAAACAGATTAAATATGTATTTTCTCCATAAGTGATTTCTGAGTGATCCTGTTAGACTGACTCTATATTGGCACAAAGTATAATATTCTTCTATCATTTGTTGTATTTTCACATTTGTACTAAATAATAAATATTATTAAAACTTAAAATTTCTATTTATTTAAAGGACCGGGACACTATTGAACATTGTAATAATGAGATGCTTGTTTGGATACACCATTAAATCTCCATGGATGCCTCAGTCTCTTAAGGCATTTTGTATAGTAATGATGTGTTAGTAAAAGATGGTATTTGATTTGATGTTTTGATATGCTATGCCTCTTAAAAGCTAAGGGTTACAAACTTAGATAGATTATTCCCTATTATTTCTACCAAAAAGTCCTGCATCAAAAGCCTGTTCCTCCAAAGTTTGGGATTATCCTATTTTTTATAAAGAAAAGATTGGTTCTCTTAGGAGTTATTCTTTCTGATCTGAAAGGCTGCAATGGCATTTTTATCCACATATTTACAATTTAGTATTGAAATTACATTGTCTTAAATATTGTTTCTTTGGTAAATATATCCCAATGAAAGTCTTGACAGTAATACTATCTTGTGGCTTGGTAAAACAGATTTGGTGCCTACAAGATTTGTGAATTTTATTATTTGTGTGACTAATATAGATGTAAGTGGCTTTTGAGTTCGCTGCTTATTTCATGGTTTTTATTAATACCACTTCATTCTGTTAATCGTGTTATTTTATTAGCTTGGTAACTGTAATGTAGCGTATTTAATAATTCTATTATTATTTAGGATAAACTGTTTACTAAATATTGTACTGTTTTTTGCTTTTGTTAAAAAGAAATGAAAAAAAATTTATAATTGCTGTCATTCTTTGATAGACTTCATATATATATATATATGAGGTGGAGTCTTAGTCTGTCACCCAGGCTGGAATGCAGTGGTGCCATCTTGGCTTGCTGCACCCTCCACCTCCCGGGTTCAAGCGATTCTCCTGCCTCAGACTTCTGAGTAGCTGAGATTACAGGCATGAGCCACCACACCCAGCTAATTTTGTATTTTTAGAAGAGACGGGGGTTTCACCTTGTGGGCCAGGCTGGTCTTGAACTCCTGACCTCGTGATCCACCCGCCTCGGCCTCCCAAAGTGCTGGGATTACAGGTGTGAGCCACAGCGCCTGGCCAGATTTCAAATATTTAAATCAGTTTCCCTGAAGAAAAACTCAGTCTTCCAAATAGTGCCTTTAACTTCCTAAATGTGATAAAACTATGCATTTAAATTAATAATTTGCTTACATTATTCTTTGTACCTTTTAATTACACTTGTGTACAAAAGTATCACCATAAACTAATGCTCATTAAGTATTATTTCAAATTGTCGTTTAAAAAAATGTGTAAGTTTGCATTCAGAAATTAATTTAAATTTATCAAGGAGCCTTTTTAATGTTAAAAAGGAATGTATATTCTTTTAAAATACTTCTTAGATAATTATATTTATGAATAAATAATTTCATAAATATATTTATCTTATTGTTACTAAGATAATTATGTTTATTTCTCATATAGAAGATAAAGCTAATTAACATACAGCTATAGAGGGATTATTTAAGTACATGTTTTAGGGCCTTGATAATTATATGTGTTAGATTTAAATGCATGATGAATTAAATCAACAGTTTTCTTGTTACTGTGTGCTTTCAGTTGTATAACAATTGTCTTGTTAAGTCACCATACATCTGTCCTTACTCTACCTGTACCATCCTTCCTATTAGTGTTATTACATTATTATATGCAGAATTATAGTTTGAAGCAGTTGCGGTCTACATTGCTTTTATTTCGTGCACTGTGAAACTTGGGTTATCTTCAAACAATTAAATAAGCCTTGCTTGCTCACCTACATCAGTGTTGCTTTTTTGTGTTATAGAAAATTAATGTGTTCCTAATGTGTTTTTTTTTAATCTAACATTACATGTGTCCCAAAACAAAACCAGAATGAGTCAACAGTTTTTGTTCAGTTATTACAAAAATGTGAATTTTAAGTGTTCACTCAAAACAAAAATTACTGATAGTTCTTCACTATCAGACTTTTTTCTAGCCTTTATGGAGTCTATTTTGATGAAGGGAGATGATTCTACAAACCAGTATAATTTTTGAACTATTTAATATATTGGTAGTGCCTGACTCAAACCAATGGTTACTAAAGTATCAGTTATTACTTGTGAGAAAGCAGCAGGTTTAGGGATACCCAATATGAGAGCTTGTGCCCATCAGCAGAGCTAAACTTTGAGTTCGGGGTGTTGAATTCACAGATCCAGAATTATGGCTTCAAAATCTTTAGGAAGATAGAAACAATCTTCCAAATTATTTTATTTCAAAATTGTTATGAAGAGACTCAGCAAAAGACTTCTGGATTCTAAGAAATAGAGGTATTGAAGTATTCCTGGGAATTTCAGTCAGTTCAAATGATCTCAGTCCAGTTGGAAATCAGAATAAGGAGCCTTCAAGGTGGGTTTATACGCAGCAATATGAATGTGCTAACACTTGGGGGTGCTCACCCATGAGAGCGCCAAGGAATGAAGGGAGGCTCAGAGACCTGCCTAGGCCCACACATGTTGCCCCAGAGCTAAGGAGGCCCAAAGAAAAAGTCTTGCTTTTATTACAGTAAACAGCAATCCAATTATAAGTCATTAATATTCTTTAGGGGATGTGATTGGATTAAAACCCTGTATTGTAATTTACTAGAATAGAAACCATAATCCCTATAGTTAGTTAATGCTCTGGTAAAATGATAAAAATAAGTCTAATGCAATACACACTAAAAATATTGAAGAAAAAGGGAAATAAATCCTCAATGTGATAGTTATACATACCCTTCCCCAACCATTATTACGATTAAATAAGAAAATTATATTTGCCCATTAAAAGTATGAAGTTAGGTGGAGTTAGACCATTTTTAAAAAATTTTAAACACCTTCTTAAGCATGTTGAAACAAATGGAAAATAGTTTTGATATTTTTTCCATAGCCTCTTAGCAGAGGAAAAACCTACAGTATGTGTACCACTAACAAGTATTTGATTATGATTTGCCATTATGAGCATTAAATATTTCAACAGTCTATGAAAAAGAGTGGCTACGCTTCAAATTATTTTCAATAAAACTAGGTATTGTCTAATGGGCTTAATTTGAAGATTTTTTACATGCATGAAATTCTTTAGTCATAGCTTTTAGAAAATCATGTGAAAGGTCATTTGTCACGGTTTAGTTGCATCTCAATTTTAAATTCACATGTATTAATTTGCATGGCGATTACAAAGACACAAGTGTTTGAGATGATTGAAATCACTTTAGTTTGGAAACATAAAGAATAAAGAGCATGAAGAACAGGCGGTGACGAAAGGATTTCATAGGAAGAAAAATAGAAGAAGGAGACCACTAATGATCGAAATAAAATTTCCAAAGTCCTTCATGGTTAGTTTTAACAAGAAAAAAAGTGAGAATTAAAAGTGAGATTGTGATTGTTTCTAGTGAGTACTTTCCTTTTTAAATTACAGGAGTTGTTTAGGGTAAGTAATTTTGAAACAGCTAAGTTGTCAAGGGTATGAACTTTATCCGAATCTTCTTGGGAGCTAGGCATGCTTAACAGATTTTACATGAATTCTCATTTTATGGTTTTCAATACATTAATACCCAGGAGTCTTGGTAAAAATAAACTCAAGAAACTTTGTATTGGAAAACAGACTTGGGTATGATAAACATTTAATGTTGGTTCAGTTATACCTTGAAATTTCTATAGAGTATACATTTCCTTTGAGGATATAAAACATAGAACATAAGCAGCATTAGGATGGTGCAGAGCATAAATTTTGGTGATAGCCTGAGATTCCATAAAGGCATGGGAGTGTGAAGAACATCATTATAATAATGCTCAAACCTCACAGTTACTTTGTCTACAATCTTCTTAATGACCCAGGCAGCTCAGACCAAGACTAAAGATTCTTCTCTGGCCCCTCGGTAACGTGGTAGAGTGGCTAGATTCCTTCTTAGGAGAGAAAGAACCAGCTTAGTCTTTCCTGACATTCCCTGACAGGTCCTGTTTTAGAACTGAGATATATGTTGATTCTGATTTGTTGGGACAAACAGACTTGAACGATCCTGGTCATCAGATTCTTTAAGTAGACAGCATTAGCTGAGTTTCCCTGGGGAGAATGCACAAGATTCACTGTTAGTTCTTGCTGACAGCAAGGCTGGAACCTGCTGGTTTTACCTGGTGCAGCACCCAGTATAGAAATAGGTATGAGGCCAGATATGAGGAGTAAAAATAATTATTTGTCCCTCAGTCAAAATAGAAACTTAAGGAAGAGATAGCTAAATAAAAAAATAAATTCTACCAATTCTCCAGAAAATCCGTGGCATTTCCCCAACCATGCTTTTATCAGCCCTGCTAAGGATGAAATAACTCTGTACTGATTAAAAATTATTTGCGTTCCTTTACACCCAGTTTTATCAGTTTCACCGACCTCCTCTCTGTTCTTAGCTTCAATCAGACTAAGGGGCAGGGGGAATGGGGAAGGGAGTGGAGTGGGAGGTAGAGATCAAGATTTGGGTAGATTACATATAAGCTCATGTAGTGTTGTGTTGTAGTGTTCAGTAATGTTGAAAACTAAAATTTGGAGTTTTTATTGTGAGAAAGTCTATATTTTCAAAGCTGACATTAACTTTTTTATTCTTTTTAATTTTTTCTCTTTCACCCAAAGGTAAATCTACAAAGGCTGAAATAGTTGAATAAAAACTTTAATAATTTTGTTTTTAATTTTGTAGAACTTGATCTTTTCCCTGAATTAATTGGAACTGAAGAAATAATCAAGGTATCATAGTCATTTTTATATTCAAATGTTTTAATATTAAGTGGTCTATTTTGAATTGTTGCTTAGGTGTTAGGTATTGCCACATGAATAAAACGTGTGTATGATTCATTGTTTGTGGGGTTAGTTGCTAAGCTTTATATATAGATAGTCACATAATTTATATACATGATTCTCTTATGAAGAAGTTGAAAGATGTTTTGATTGGTATAGTACTAAAAAACAAGAAATATAAATGGTGATTAAAAAAACAGTGAATTTTAAAAATAATTATAGCTATGCACTACAGCTATAAACTGGAATTTTTTTAGTCTCCAAATTTTTCTGAAAAACTAAAATTATGTATACCTAATGCTAGATGATGAGTTAGTGGGTGCAGCACACCAGCATGGCACATGTATACATATGTAACTTACCTGCACATTGCGCACATGTACCATAAAACCTAAAGTAAAATAATAATAATAATAAAAATAAATAAATAAATAAATAAATAAATAAATAAACTAAAATTATATTTAACCAGTTCTTAACATTTTACAGTTTATATATAAATAACCAAAGATTGATAGACTAATGATAAATATGGCCCAAAATATAAATTGTATATATATATATTTTCCCATTTAAATTGTTTATTATTTAAGTTGATAAATATTCATTTACTCGAAGAACATTGTGCTGACAATAGACACCTATACTACGAATAGTCTATACTTTTTATAGATAAAATTTATTGGTATTTGAGACTATCTATAAATTTTAACTTTTTTTAAATAGAAAACGATTGTTTAATATCTTTTATATTTCGTCATATGCCTTAATGTGCTGTTCATCATAACTGAAATTATGTATTCAGTTCAGGTGTTACTGTTGATGATAATACGAATGTGTACATGTGTATTGATTGTGTAGGAGCTGATAAAAGTGTGATAACTAGTGCTGTTATCTAGCAATAAATAACAATTAGGTCTTTCATAGGTATAAACTATCTTGATATTTTATGTATCTTATGGCTAGTCTCTCTTACAAGGGACTATTTTACCAAAATGACCAGTCTACCTTTTAACAGGGGTTTACAGATTTCAGCTAAGAATATCTTTATTTGTATATGTACATACATGTTCACATGCATATGGAGATATGTGTATATATATATATATATATATACATATCTACAAGTAATCAACAGAATTAAGTCAAAAAAGAAATTATATTTGTGCTGAGTTGTTAATTCAAATAATTGGTCTCACATACTGATGTAAGCCCTTTTTTCAGTAATTGGTGCCATGTACTAAATGATATTCTGTTTAAGTTCCATCTCATATAACATGTATTACACATCACAAACTTTTTAGAAAGGACCAAGGAATGATCAATTATTTTTCATAGTAATTCCCATTACCATGATTCATGATCCATGCTTAGTTACTTTAGTTACAAGATCCACGTTTAGTTATTTTTCTTCTCTATTGCCATTAACCCTAAGGCAACTTTTACCATAAGCCTACAAAAGTTATTTAAAATCTTCCAATGTTAATTACTAGTAAATTTTGACATAAAACTATAATAGTATTTAGTATAATATTTAGCTGTGTGAATAGGCTACACATGTGACTTACATACATTTTTAAATATTTTCCATTTTTTAATGGACATATTATACTTCTATATATTTATGAGGTATATAGTGATCAAATCAGGGTAGTTTGCATATCCATTATCTCAAACATTTACCATTTTTCTGTGTTGGAAACATTTGAGATCCTTTTTTCTACCTATCTGAAAATATATATTATTGCTAACTATAGTCATCCTACAGTGCTATCAAACACTAGAACTTATTCTTCCTATCTAGCTGTAATTTTGTATCCTTTAACCAATCTCTGCCTGTCGCCCCCTCCCCACTACATTTCTCAGCCTCTAATAACCACTATTCTACACTCTACTTCTATTAGATCAACTTTTTTAGCTTCCACATAGGAGTGAGACCATGCAGTGTTTATCTTTCTGTTCCTGGCTTATTCCACTTACATAATGGAGGTATATTTTTATTTTTGTCATACACTCTACAATAGAGATCCCTAAAGCTATGCCTGTCATGGTGCCTCTGGTCTCACCACTTACATATATGACATTAGGCTTATTTGGTTTGTGGGGCTTTACCCATGGTGGTAGTGCCCAAAGAAACAGCAGCTCTAATTCTTTGAGCTGGAAGAATCCTTGGCACTGCCAAGGGGCAGGGAGGCAGCTACCACCACACAGATGGGGATTTAAAATAAAGGATACAGCAGCAGTGATTGGTAAGCTTGGCTTGGCAAATTGGTTGTAGTTCTTGCTATTGAAATCAACTATTGTATTAATAATATATTGTCAAATCGAAAGAGACCCATGTCATAATTTGTCTTCCTGTAGCATGATTATGAGATGGGATGAAAACACTGCTTAACCAATCTACTATTCACTTCCTTTGCTTCATGCAGGAATGAATGACAGGCTGGAAAATGCATGGAATATATTCGTAATGACTTTTAATCCCTGAATATAGAAATAAAGAGTGTGAAGGATATTTCTTAGATCCTCTCCAAACAGAAATGTATGACTTTGCAAGACAAAGTATCTGTAGCTGATCATGGCTTTACACTAACTTTTTAAAATGAAGTTGTGAAGGATAACATATGACACAGATCGAAACTATAGTGGAAGAAAGAGTCACAATAACTCCATAAAGAAATTGTAGGAAAGAGTATTTGTTAAAATACTTGTAGTCAGATATGAATAAAGTAATCACAGGGCATGAATGATATGTTCTTCTTAAAATGTTGACCCAGCCAATGTGACCTTACAGAGATCAACAAGATATGGTAGGGTAGGATTAATGAAGGTCTAATCACCCTCACTGGGTACTGAGGGGTTCTGAACCTCATAAAGTTTATAGAACGCATCTGTATCTGATGTGTGCATAGTTTTTTCCCAAATATGTAACAAGAAGAGGTGTGTGGCATTATGTTATAATAAAAATTTTATGAAAATTTACATTGCTTGGAGGATATGATAAAGGATGTTTATGTGGAAATATAAGCAAAGAGAAAGAAATGTAATATTATTGTGGAAGTCAATAGACATTGTTAGATAATATAGAGAAAATGGATGACATATCTTTGGGGAGCTTTTGCTGTGAAGGAGAGACGAGAAGTAGAATGACAACTAGAAGGGGAATTAGAGGTTTTCCTTTGTGTTCTCTTTAAATAGGAGAGATCGGAGTTAATTTAAGCTGATGAGAATGATCTGTTAGAGAATTTGAGAAAACAAATCAGAAACACAAAATAGACTGAACTACTCAATTATGTTCAATTCCCAGGTTCATGATAGGGACTAGATCTAAAACACAGAAGTGTGAATTAGCTTTAGAAAGGAAGGAAAACAACTCTTTAGTTACAACAGGACAGGAGGGGCAGAGGTAACTTGGTTGGTCCCTGTTTTTAATGTTGAGAAGAAGCGTGTCTTTGTCTGGTGGCTTCTATTTTCCCTGAAAACAGAAAGGCCATCTGCTGAGAATGGGAGGAAAGGATAGGAAAATGAAGGTTTGAACAGAGTTTTGGTAGAGAGAAGGAGTGTGGAGTGACACCAGAAAACTAGGCAAATATATAGGTTTGCAAAAACAAGGAAGAGTTTAGAAACTCCACACTGCCAAGCTTAACATTGATCCCCAGCAAAACTCTGGATCAAATTATAAAACAAATATTTATGAGAACTTCTAAGGAAAGAAGAAATAATTGGCACCAACCAATTTTCCCTAAAAAAGCAAGTCAAGGCAAATTATTCTCATTTCCTTTTGCATTAAGTTTTTAGGTTTGTAGATTATGGGAATATTTTATTTAGGAAATTATTTGGCAAAATCTCTCAGGTGGTCCTTGTGAACAAGGTATCACACAGAATGTAAAACTTCATAGAGAATACTGACTTCTTGTAAGGAAATTTGTCAAGGGAATCTGAGAGAGTAGCCATTTTTAGCACTCAATATAATTCAGATCAAGTGCACTAACTTCCTAAAGTTTTCACATTTGCTTCAGAAAATACAACTAGCCAAATAATTAAGCTGTAAATAATGAGGCCGCCATTAAGCTTGGAATCGTGTGTTTCATACAGTGCAGATTTCCATGTGTATGACACATGCTCATGAGCACACATGGCTTAAGATTCAGATTCTTTCTACTGATATTGGTCAAGTTTTCAATGGCTGTACTCAGTAATTTTTTTCTTCTTTTAAGGAACATGGCCTTAAAATATCTAATAGATGATCAAATAAATGACAATTCTAACAAGCTGTTGAGTACAAAAATACTGACAAAATCATGTCCCGCATGAACTAAAAAAAAAAAAAAACTTGATAACTTTGGCAATTGAGTTTTCTAAGTATATAATTAGATATAATATGCCCAGTTTTATGTATATATACACATATGTATATATACGTATATATACACATATGTATATATACGTATATATATATACACGTGTATATATATATGTATATATATACGTATATATACATATATATGTGGGGAAGATATAATAAGGGGAAGATTTAGAACTAAAAGAGGTGTTTGGTTTTCTTTTCCTTTTGTTTTTTAATATTTTCCACTTAAGACTTAGGCAGATATTTCAAAGGCAACTTGTCAAAATATGATTCTACTCCTAGTTTTTTAATTTGTGTTTCCCTTAGAATCACCATTCAGGAGGTTGAATCTTCCATGCAATGAAGATTATGCTTAAAGCATAGGTCTTGGTTAACTTCTAGCCAGAAGACTAGAAGTCTCCTCCTGGGTCATTGCATGGAAGATTCAGCCTCCTGAATGGTGATTCCAAGTGAAACACAAAATTAAAAATCTAGGAGTAGAATCATATTTTGACAAGTTGCCTTTGAAATATCTGCCTAAGTCTTAAGTGGAAAATATTAAAAAACAAAAGGAAAAGAAAACCAAACACCTCTTTTAGTTCTAAATCTTCCCCTTATTATGACCTTAAAATTATGATTTGCTCTAAATAGATATAATTAAATATTCTGAATGTTCAACTACTTTGGTCTTTAAAATAGTTTCATCGCCAATTCTTATTACAATAAGCTAATGGCTATTTACATTGATGCCCGATGAACAAAGAAATATAAAAATAATAAAATAAATGCCATGTTAAATAACACTGTCAATAAATAACTACAGTGTGCCTTCCTTTTAAATATGTGGTATCTATTCATTTAACCACTTCTTTCTATAGCATTAAAATAAAGGCAGCCATAAATTAGGTGTTTTCATTACATTTAATTACTCCCCTGGAGAGCGGATGGTAAAGGTTGTAGGTTACAGGTATGCATTGTACAGAATGGTGTTCTGTGAGGATAAGAAGTTCCCAAGATACCACAAGTGATGATTGGCAGTGTAAGATATGAAGATTTTCTTTTTCTCTTATTTCCTTATGACTCATTAAATCTTGTTTGCTTTTCAAAGGAGGAGGAAGAGGGAAAAGACATTGAAGAAGGCGCTGTCGTGAATCCTGGTAGAGACAGTGCTACAAACCAAATCAGGAAAAAGGAACCCCAGATTTCTACCACAACACACTACAATCGCATAGGGATGAAATACAATGAAGCCAAGACTAACCGATCCCCAACAAGAGGAAGTGAATTCTCTGGAAAGGGTGATGTTCCCAACACATCTTTAAATTCCACTTCCCAACCAGTCACTAAATTAGCCACAGAAAAAGATATTTCCTTGACTTCTCAGACTGTGACTGAACTGCCATCTCACACTGTGGAAGGTACTTCAGCCTCTTTAAATGATGACTCTAAAACTGTTCTTAGATCTCCACATATGAACTTGTCGGGGACTGCAGAATCCTTAAATACAGTTTCTATAACAGAATATGAGGAGGAGAGTTTACTGACCAGTTTCAAGCTTGATACTGGAGCTGAAGATTCTTCAGGCTCCAGTCCCGCAACTTCTGCTATCCCATTCATCTCTGAGAACATATCCCAAGGGTATATATTTTCCTCCGAAAACCCAGAGACAATCACATATGATGTCCTTATACCGGAATCTGCTAGAAATGCTTCCGAAGATTCAACTTCATCAGGTTCAGAAGAATCACTAAAGGATCCTTCTGTGGAGGGAAATGTGTGGTTTCCTAGCTCTACAGATGTAACAGCACAGCCCGATGTTGGATCAGGCAGAGAGAGCTTTCTTCAGACTAATTACACTGAGATACGTGTTGATGAATCTGAGAAGACAACCAAGTCCTTTTCTGCAGGCCCGGTGATGTCACAGGGTCCCTCAGTTACAGATCTGGAAATGCCACATTATTCTACCTTTGCCTACTTCCCAACTGAGGTAACACCTCATGCTTCTACCCCATCCTCCAGACAACAGGATTTGGTCTCCACGGTCAACGTGGTACACTCGCAGACAACCCAACCGGTATACAATGGTGAGACACCTCTTCAACCTTCCTACAGTAGTGAAGTCTTTCCTCTAGTCACCCCTTTGTTGCTTGACAATCAGATCCTCAACACTACCCCTGCTGCTTCAAGTAGTGATTCGGCCTTGCATGCTACGCCTGTATTTCCCAGTGTCGATGTGTCATTTGAATCCATCCTGTCCTCCTATGATGGTGCACCTTTGCTTCCATTTTCCTCTGCTTCCTTCAGTAGTGAATTGTTTCGCCATCTGCATACAGTTTCTCAAATCCTTCCACAAGTTACTTCAGCTACTGAGAGTGATAAGGTGCCCTTGCATGCTTCTCTGCCAGTGGCTGGGGGTGATTTGCTGTTAGAGCCCAGCCTTGCTCAGTATTCTGATGTGCTGTCCACTACTCACGCTGCTTCAGAGACACTGGAATTTGGTAGTGAATCTGGTGTTTTTTATAAAACGCTTATGTTTTCTCAAGTTGAACCACCCAGCAGTGATGCCATGATGCATGCACGTTCTTCAGGGCCTGAACCTTCTTATGCCTTGTCTGATAACGAGGGCTCCCAACACATCTTCACTGTTTCTTACAGTTCTGCAATACCTGTGCATGATTCTGTGGGTGTAACTTATCAGGGTTCCTTATTTAGCGGCCCTAGCCATATACCAATACCTAAGTCTTCGTTAATAACCCCAACTGCATCATTACTGCAGCCTACTCATGCCCTCTCTGGTGATGGGGAATGGTCTGGAGCCTCTTCTGATAGTGAATTTCTTTTACCTGACACAGATGGGCTGACAGCCCTTAACATTTCTTCACCTGTTTCTGTAGCTGAATTTACATATACAACATCTGTGTTTGGTGATGATAATAAGGCGCTTTCTAAAAGTGAAATAATATATGGAAATGAGACTGAACTGCAAATTCCTTCTTTCAATGAGATGGTTTACCCTTCTGAAATTACAGTCATGCCCAACATGTATGATAATGTAAATAAGTTGAATGCATCTTTACAAGAAACCTCTGTTTCCATTTCTAGCACCAAGGGCATGTTTCCAGGGTCCCTTGCTCATACAACCACTAAGGTTTTTGATCACGAGATTAGTCAAGTTCCAGAAAATAACTTTCCAGTTCAACCTACACATACTGTCTCTCAAGCATCTGGTGACACTTCGCTTAAACCTGTGCTTAGTGCAAACTCAGAGCCAGCATTCTCTGACCCTGCTTCTAGTGAAATGTTATCTCCTTCAACTCAGCTCTTATTTTATGAGACCTCAGCTTCTTTTAGTACTGAAGTATTGCTACAACCTTCCTTTCAGGCTTCTGACGTTGACACCTTGCTTAAAACTGTTCTTCCAGCTGTGCCTAGTGATCCAATATTGGTTGAAACCCCCAAAGTTGATAAAATTAGTTCTACAATGTTGCATCTCATTGTATCAAATTCTGCTTCAAGTGAAAACATGCTGCACTCTACATCTGTACCAGTTTTTGATGTGTCACCTACTTCTCATATGCACTCTGCTTCACTTCAAGGTTTGACCATTTCCTATGCAAGTGAGAAATATGAACCAGTTTTGTTTAAAAGTGAAAGTTCCCACCAAGTGGTACCTTCTTTGTACAGTAATGATGAGTTGTTCCAAACGGCCAATTTGGAGATTAACCAGGCCCATCCCCCAAAAGGAAGGCATGCATTTGCTACACCTGTTTTATCAATTGATGAACCATTAAATACACTAATAAATAAGTTTATACATTCTGATGAAATTTTAACCTCCACCAAAAGTTCTGTTACTGATAAGGTATTTGCTGGTATTCCAACAGTTGCTTCTGATACATTTGTATCTACCGATCATTCTGTTCCTATAGGAAATGGGCATGTTGCCATTACAGCTGTTTCTCCCAACAGAGATGGTTCTGTAACCTCAACCAAGTTGCTGTTTCCTTCTAAGGCAACTTCTGAGCTGAGTCATAGTGCCAAATCTGAGGCCGATTTAGTGGGTGGTGGTGAAGATGGTGACACTGATGATGATGATGGTGATGATGATGATGATGATGACAGAGATAGTGATGGCTTATCCATACATAAGTGTATGTCATGCTCATCCTATAGAGAATCGCAGGAGAAGGTAATGAATGATTCAGACACCCACGAAAACAGGCTTATGGATGAGAATAATCCAATCTCATATTCACTATCTGAGAATTCTGAAGAAGATAATAGAGTCACAAGTGTATCCTCAGACAGTCAAACTGGTATGGACAGAAGTCCTGGTAAATCACCATCAGCAAATGGGCTATCCCAAAAGCCGAGTGATGGAAAAGAGGAAAATGACATTCAGACTGGTAGTGCTCTGCTTCCTCTCAGCCCTGAATCTAAAGCATGGGCAGTTCTGACAAGTGATGAAGAAAGTGGATCAGGGCAAGGTACCTCAGATAGCCTTAATGAGAATGAGACTTCCACAGATTTCAGTTTTGCAGACACTAATGAAAAAGATGCTGATGGGATCCTGGCAGCAGGTGACTCAGAAATATCTCCTGGATTCCCACAGTCCCCAACACCATCTGTTACTAGCGAGAACTCAGAAGTGTTCCACGTTTCAGAGGCAGGTTAGTTATGGATCAGAAGGACAGACTGAGGTGTGGTGGTTTGCTTGCTCTAAAAGTAAAACAAAAATTATAGAAAGATAGAAATTTGGTAAAATGGTACATCATCATTTTTAAAATCAAAACATTCAACAAATCAGTCTCCAGTTTCTGAAGTATAATTTTATTTATTATTTCAAACAATTATTTAACACATTTTGGTTTTTAATTTAATTCTCTCCAAAATAGACAAAACAATTTTTATTTATTGTCAATATTTCATACTCTACAGGATGCCTTTTATGGGTGGGGGCAATTCTGTTTGCATAATACATTTTTAGTACACTGCTTTTAAAATAAGATCAGAGTATGCTATTTTAGATGATTTTAATTTTCATACTTTTATTCTACAATAAGTTGTAAACTAATTCTATTTAATTATAAAATGAATTATTAAATCTGAGAGTAATGTGACATAAGCACTTCTCTCTGACACACCCCCATGGAAAGGAATTAGTTACTTTCCACATTCATATCAGCTTGGGGAGCTTTATTTATTATTTTTTATTTATTTATTTATTTATTTATTTATTTATTTATTTTGAGACAGAGTCTCGCTCTGTCGCCCAGGCTGGAGTGCAGTGGCGCAATCTCGGCTTACTACAAGCTCCGCCTCCTGGGTTCACGCCATTCTCCTGCCTCGGCCTCCCGAGTAGCTGAGACTACAGGTGCCCGTCACCACGCTAGGCTAATTTTTTGTATTTTTAGTAGAGACGGGGTTTCACCGTGTTAGCCAGGATGGTCTTGATCTCCTGACCTCGTGATCCACCTGCCTCAGCCTCCCGAAGTGTTGGGATTACAGGCGTCAGCCACTGCACCAGGCCGGGGAGGCTTTTTTTTTTTTTTTTAAGTTTTGTTACTAAGTTTTGAGAGTTAATAATGAAGTTAAAAAAATTTTATTTTTTTTTGTCTTTCTTTATCTTAATGTTGCCTAAAGAGGGCAGTGTAAACCATCAAAATACATTTTACTTTATGCCTGCTGTTACACACTTTTTTAAGTTAAATAATGGGCATTAATATGTACAGTATGTATAGGTATTGTATGAGAAGATGTAAAACACTAATCATTTTTCTGTAGAAATGAATTTCATTTGTGAATGTATTTTATGCAAATTAGATTACTGACCAGATGTTTCTTAGAGCAGATTATGTGCAGTGTTTATAATATAGATGTCTGCTTTAAATGCCAGTGGAAAGAAGAGGGAAGTTCAATTCTGTTAAGTATAGAAAAGTAATACTTTCACTGAATTGGTCATAAGAATTTTATAATTTGCTTTTATTAAATGTGAAGGTATTTTGAAGTTTAATAATGAAACTATTTAAATCTTAACCTTAAGTTAAATGATAGGCTAATGTAACAAAATGCACTCATTGTATAAAAGTGAATATTTGTAATCCAGAACATAGACATCAGTCTCATTAGGATATTTTTCTCTTTGCTATTTCATCTTTTTAATTAGTTGTATATTTTTTCTTCAGTGCAGCAGCAATTAAAAGTTTGTACATTTTGATAGAAAACTTTTTCTGTATTCTGAATTGATACCTATTTAACATTGCATTTTAAACACTTAAATGCCGATATGTGAGAATTAATAATGAATCCATAGGTCACTATAGTCATTAGTGCTGTCATATATATGAACTGTTATCTGTTCTCAATTATAGTAGTTGCTTTTTAGTTTTCATTAGATTTATGTTAAAAGAAAATATCAGGAATCCATCTATCTATCTTACCAGGTGGTGACATTGATACGTTCTTGCTAGACTATACTATTATAGAAGGATATATATAATGAGATGCTAAACCTAAAATTATTGACTAAAGCTTAGCAAGTTTCTCTTCAGCGCACTAATTCGTTTTATTTAATTATCAAGAGTATGTTCTCCCACTAATTAGGATAAAACAACATGAATATGACATCCAACATTATCAAGTAACATAATTAGTGAAGTAAATAAGATCAAACAAGATTAGGGGAAAATTCTGGCCTATTTTTAAAACTGTATCTGTAAAATCATATGTAATCTGTCTTATCCAATAATTGAATGTATCCCTTTATCAAATGCATGAAGACTAGCTCTGAAACTTAAAATTTTATGGTGTATTTCTAGAATGCAGAACAATTTTCAGGATATGTTCTTCAAAATACTATAGATAAGGCAAATATTAGCATCCACAATTTATAAATGAGTACACTGACACCCAAAGATACTAGATTATTTGATCCAGGTCACATGAGTAAATACAAAACTGAGCCTGGAAATGTCTATCTCTTAAAGACTATGCTTTCATGTTAGGGGCCAATTAAATAAATGTAATGCTTAAATTGTAATACCAAAATTATACTATCTTATTCTCAAAACATCTTTTAAAATGTTAATCTTAGTTTTTTATTTCTTAATTACCTATTAATTAAATCTTTTAATTTCATTAACTCATATATACTACTGACCCATATCAAACAGATATTTTAGTCTCAAATAAATAAAAATAAAATCAGTACAATTAGTTCCTCATTATAGTACACAAAGCAACCAACTGATTGTGCTTTCATATGATAACCTATCTTGCGTAAAAGAGCTAGGTTTCATGCCATAGTTTGATCATTCTGACTTCTTAATTAAAGGATTTAAGATCAAATATCCCAGAGCACTTTTGAGAAAAGTTTATACACAAAACTATATGTGTGTGCATGTGTGTATACAGTGCCTGTATATAAATATGTGTATATGGTATATTTACATATATAATGCATTATATGTCTTACATATATATCACATATATGATAGGACATATCTCATATATATGTATGCTATACATATATAAATGAAATATGTAATTTTATATATATATATATATATATATATATATATATATCCATATACATGTTGCTTTGAAAATTTGTGGCCATTGAAGACCTGCATAATTATATAAGCTTACTTCATGCATATATTAATCTACGTCACTGGTTCTCAAACTTTAACATAGATCAAAATCAACTGGAGGACTTGTCAAAACACAAATTGCTGACCCTTACACACAGAGTTTCTGGTTCAGAAGATTTGGTGTGTGAAGCCTAAAATTTGCATTTCTAAGTTATGGTGATGTTGATGCTGCTATTCTGGGGATCACACATCAAGAAAAACTGATATAGATAATAATATTAACCACCATTTGTACTAAATGAGGTACCAAGGACTTTGCTAAGTGAATGTTTTCATTTATTACTGACACACTTACTTTCCATCTAGGTAACAATAGTTACAATAGAAAAAACTGTGAAGACAACCATGTATAAAATAAGATGTTTTTCTAAATTTTATAAGGAAATGCTCATTGCATTCACCATCAGGTTATTTAGGTGACTAGATGATTCTAGATGAGTCTCCACAAAATAATGGCCAGAGCTTAGGATTAACATTTTTAAAAATGGAGGCTTGGGCTTTTCTCACAAGAATATTAGCTACAACTCAGGGCTGAGTTGGCTTAGAACATTTTCACTTTTTATACAGTTTTATGATTTTTAATCACACCTTTGAATTCCATTTTTCCTAGTAAATGCATTTATAGTTATAAGACCAAACATCTTGAGAAGTGTGTGTGCCATTTATATTCCTGTGATACATTACATTTATTTATTTATTTATTTATTTATTTATTTATTTATTTTGAGATAGAGTCTTACTCTGTTGCCTAGGCTGTAGTGCAGTGGCGTGATCTCGGCTCACTGCAACCTCTACTTCCCGGGTTCAGGCAATTCTCCTGATTCAGCTTCCCAAGTAGCTGGGACTACAAGTGTGCACCACCATGCCTGGCTAATTTTTGTATTTTTTTATTTTTTTTAGTAGAGATGGGGTTTCACCATGTTGGCCAGGCTGGTCTTGAACTCCTGACCTCAAGTGATCCGCCTGCCTCAGCCTCCCAAAGTGCTGGGATTACAGGCATGAGCCACCACGCCCAGCCTGATACATTTCCTTTATTAGTGGATTAAATTCCTGGCCCTTTCTGCTATCTTCCTTGATCAACAGAAGAAAGCTATTATTTTAAATCTTAAGTTCTCTCCAATTAGATATATTTTAATGCTATGTATGTGCACTTATATTAGTCTCAATTTTCTTAAATACATATTTAAGTTAAGTGAAGTTTCTCTGTCTCCTATTACTTAAGCATCAGAAATGCCAAGTGCATAAGAAGGCATGTAGATTTTGATGGGAAACTCAAATGTGGTTCTTTCAGAATGTCTGCAGGTAGATAAGGGCTTTTTGTAGCACTGTCAGCATGCTGTAATGTTAGAAACCGTTCTCATGCTTAATCATCTTGGTTTCCCACTGAACACACCTCAAAGCAAAGAGGAAGGATTGTTATTGGCCACACTCACTGTTCTGAAACTCTTTTTTAACAACTTGGAAGGTAATCTCTAGTTAAAGTGATTTTCAAAGTGCTAGTACAATAATGTACCTGACTGGCCTCCAAAATAATCATGTGTCATCTTTTAAAATTAACTCAAGGACCAAATTCGGACTTTTAATTATTTACACTTGCATATTTCAGAAGAATTTCTTAGATCTACATATTCCTCCAATTCACCTGAAATTGCATTTTTTTTTTGTAGAATAAAACAACAGATAAGAAGAGCATTCAAAATAACATTTGAAACCAATCTATATTTAAAACTGAAATAGATTACTGGATTGAAAGGTTATCCTAGTATAAGAAGAGTTATCCCAAGATTTTTTTCTTCATGGAATTATTAATTGCTTCTAACTATTTACCTAATGCAGGGTTAAAAATAATCCTATTTAAATTTATTTTAGAAAATTAATATATATGGTGATTCAGTAAGTAGCACTGTTTTTCCTGACCATTCTATTTTAAAACAGTAGTGTTTTTTAAATTTCACTACTTTGATTTTTCTTATTTAGCAAGGCTTTTCAAGGCAGTATTATGCTTACCTGTTGCCAAGGCACCCCTATCTGGGTGCCAATCTCTGCTGGGATGTTGTAGTTCTTCTTGTCTAATAGCCTGCCTTACATTTTAAACTTTGTTTTAATTAAATTAGCTTATAATTGTAGACATTCTTTGCATCAAAGAGTCAAAATTTTAAAGGTAAGTAACAGCAATGAAGGTTGCAATTAATCAGTTGAAAAATGCTGTGACTTTTCCTTCACCTTAAATATCAATTCTCTCAATTTTCTCCGACTACAGAGGCCAGTAATAGTAGCCATGAGTCTCGTATTGGTCTAGCTGAGGGGTTGGAATCCGAGAAGAAGGCAGTTATACCCCTTGTGATCGTGTCAGCCCTGACTTTTATCTGTCTAGTGGTTCTTGTGGGTATTCTCATCTACTGGAGGTAAGTTGAGTATTTGTTTTGGAAAATTTAATTCATAAAACTCAGATTTTGCCCACATTTCATCTGAAAGGTCTTCAAAGCATATTCAAAATGTATTTTACTTGAGAGCTGCCATGAATTTATTCAAGGTAAATTTGTGAATCCAAAGGCACAATAATGAAAGAGTTAATTGTTCTTCATACATCAATTAAAGGTAAAATGGAGGAACTCTTACCTGTTACTATTTAACACAGTATTTTGACAGTTGTACTTTCATGTTAATCTAATTAATAGATATCATCATAGCATTTAACATAAGTCTAAGCTTCTCATTAGTTTTTATAATTCCAAAAATTAAGAAAACATTTTTTATATAGTAACAAATATTGTTTTTCAGTGACAGGAGAGTTTGTACAAGATGTGTATTAACTGTACATATTGATAAAAATGATAACCTGTGCATAAAAATAAAATCAAGCAATCAAACTATAAATATAATTAGAGAATACAGCTAATGACTATCTTAAGATGCACAGGCATTTAAGATACATTATAATTTGCTTTGGGGATGAAATATATCTTCGCTCTCAATAATCTATTAAGTCCCTTAAAGGACAAGAATAATTGTACCCATCATAAACTTTCCATCCTGTGGAAAGCAGAACACACAGCAAATTAGTGTATTTATTAGGAACATAGGTCAGTGTAACTGTGTCTGTTAGAAAACAAAGACTTTATGATGATATAAGGAATCACATGTGTAAATCAAGAAAGGGCATAGCATAGTACTTTTATAAGGCATAGCATACTTTTATTTTAAAAAAGAACTTTGTTCAGAAGGTACATAATAATTTTTTTTGTTTAGCAACATCATTCTATAACTTTATATCAGCACTCTTTATGTGTTCTCTCAAAATGTATTGCAGTGGTTTATTCTGAAATATTTACCAATTTTATTGACTATTTCCCACGTACCTAGTACTGTGTTAACCATCAGGAAATATCAAAAATGAACAAATGAGTGAAAAAACAGTCAGTGATTTGAAGAAATCTATGCTTATTGAGGGGGAAGAATTTGTTATAAAAATGTATAAAATATTATACAAAAGTGTATGCATAGCAGTTGAAATCTAGTGCTAAAAGTAGTCAGAGAACAAAGAAGCTTGGTAGGCCAGAATGCTCAGGGTAAGTGTAAACTAAAATATAGGACTCAAGCTCTGTGGGAGTCAGAAAGGAAAGGAAAAGAGCATTCCAGGCAGGGACACAGCAGGTGCAAAGATCGGGAAGTAGAAATGAGCTGTCTTTTGAGTAAAAGCTATTAGATGTTTCAGACACAGTGAGGCCTGGAGCATGTATTAATAGTTGCATGTAGTTGGACATTGGTTGGCTAGGGAAGAATGTCTTCATGATCAACTGTATTTCATATCTGACTTCCTTTACTAGAACATAGTAGACTGCACACTATGGAGAACAGATCATGCTTTTGTTACCCCACATGGGTCAGGAGTCTATTTTGTTCATAACAAGAAACAAACAAACCTGGTTTCTTTAGTCTGTATCCCGGTGATTCCAATAATGCCAAACTTTTTTTTTTTTTTTTTTTTTGCTAAAGGTTTCATGCTTAGCAGAGTGCTTTGAACATAATCCATAATCCATAAATGTGTGTTCAACAAAAATAAATATTGCTTTTCTCCCCATTCCCCACTGAACTTGTTGACCAAATTTTTTACCACATTGATATGTGTATTCAGATTACAGGTTTCTATCTAATCTGATTTTCACTAGCAAACTACCTTTTTAATTAATGGGAATCAGTGTTAAAAATTGAAAATAAGATGGAGAATATGACCAATTCTGCTTCATAGTAAATAGTGCTAGTATAAAGTTCCAATAAAGATGTCAGATGGTTTATAATTATAAGATTGAAATTAGTTTCTTAATCTCTGTTACTTAATATTTCAAGTATATTTTCTGAAAATTTGGAAATCAGTATCTTATTTAATACAATTTGATAGTTCATGGAAAATTAAAATTTGGAGAGGTTTCTATCTTCTATTAATAATGGGTCATTTCATCTGCATTATATGGGGAAAAGATAAAATTACCAGTCAAAAATATATTAATTTGACCTTCAATAAGATATTTCTTTTTTCTTCACAAATAACACTTTATGTACCTTGAATGCAGAGTGTAATTGTGTAAAATATATATGAGTATTTTGGCCAGGCACAGTGGCTCACACCTGTAATCCCAGCAATTTGCAAAGGTGAAGTAAGTAGATCACTTGAGGCCATGAGTTTGAGACCAGCCCAGGCAACATAGTGAGACCTCCATCTCTACAAAAAAAAATAAAAATAAACAATTTACCTGGGCATGGTAGGGCATGCCATACTCCTATCTTCCCAGGAGGCTGAGGCTGGAGGATCACTTGAGCCCAGGAGTCAAGGTTACAGTGAGCTATGATTATGCCACTGCACTGCAGCCTGGGCAACAAAGTAAGACTGTCTCAAAAAAAAATCACTTTGATGGTTTTATGCATATGTTTTATATCTATTAAATGTTCTGATAAAAATTGTCAATCTTAACTATTTTGAAATGTTAAGTAGTGTTAGATATCTGACCTACTAACATCTGTTTGAAGTTAATTCACGAAAAAATATAAATTTTTATATCATCATATGCTAGGGGTATAATGTGCTGAATCACAAGATGATAGTTTTAGTTCATTCTTCAAGGTTTGTGTGAATTATTCAAATTCCAGTGAAGCTACATTTGTAAACAATATGATTTCACTAGCCAATATATAAACATTTTAGACCTTTGTAAAAGCTACAGCCTGAGAAAAGGTTTAAAAATCTAATGTCGTACCAATAACAGTCCTAATAGTAATGAAGTCCTTAAGAATTTTTCCAAGTTTATATATTTAAACTTTTTTAAACAGCTCAATTAGGTAATATTAAAATATCATAAAACTCACCTTTTTAAAGTGTATGATTCAATGGTTTTTAAAGTGTTCTACTATTTCCATAATGACTAAATGATGTTAAGTGTTTTTCATGTGCTTGTTGGATAGTTGTATATCTTTTTTGGATAAATGTGTATTCAAATCCTTTGCTGCCTATTTTTTAATTGGGTTATTTGTCTTTCTATTATTGAGTTGTGGTTTTGTTTGTTTGTTTTGTTTTAAGGAGCAGAGAGTTTAATAGGTAAGAAAGATGGGAGAAGGCAGAAGGAAGAAGCTCCCTGTACAGAGACGGAGGGAGGGGGCCTCCAAAGCTGAAAGAGGAGAACCCGAGTTGTGTGTTTTTATATATTCTAGATACAAGTCCCTTATCAGATATCTGATTTGCAATTATTTTCTCCCATTCCGTGAGTTATCTTCTCACTTTCATGATGATATCTTTTTTAGAGTAGAAAAGTTTTTAATTTTGATGAAGCCAAATTCATCTATTTTTTTCTCTTATTGCTTGCACTTTCAGTATCATATCTAAGAAGGCATTGCCTAACCCAGCACCACATTGATTTACTCCTAGATTTTTGTCTAAGAATTTAACAGAATTAAAGGACTCATGCTTCCCAGTTACAAAACTTTAATGAAAAGCTACAGGAATCAAGAGAGTCTAGTACTGCCATAAGAATAGACATATAGATCAATGGAATCGAACTGAGAACCCAGAAATCTTATGTTTACGATCAATGGATTTTAGACAAGGATCCAAAGACTTTTCAATGGGCAAAGAATAGTCCTTCCAACAGATGGTGCTAGGACAATTGAATATTCACATACAAAAAGTCAAATTGAACCTTTTTCTAACACTATACACAAAAATGAACTCATAAGGGACCATAGACATCAGTGTAAGAACTATAAAATTCTTAGAAGAAAATATTTAAGTATGTTTCTAACCTATTTTAATGAGAAATTAATCTCAAAGTTTTATAATAATTCTATTTCACCTAATTTACCTAACTCAAGATATTCCCCTTATTTTTTATATAAACTTTCAGAGGAAGCAGATTTTAGCCAAAAGACAGAACAAATTCAAAGTGAGAAAATCCAGATCTCTTTCCTAGTTCTGCCCGGCATTTGCTATATGGCCTTGGGCATGTCAATTACCCACCTAGGACTTGGTTTCTCCTGTTTACCATTTGGGTAGGTTCACTAGATCATCTTTAAGATTGTAGCCAGCCAGGCACGGTGGCTCATGCCTGTAATCCCAGAACTTTGGGATTTTTATATATATATATATAATTTTATATAAAATTATATATATTATATATATAATTTTATATATAATTATATATTATATATATAATTTTATATATAATTATATATATTATACATAATTTTATATATAATTATATATATTATACATAATTTTCTATATAATTATATATAATACATAATTTTCTATATAATTATATATTATATATATAATTTTCTATATAATTATATATATTATATATAATTTTCTATATAATTATATATATTATATATATAATTTTCTATATAATTATATAATTATATATAATTTTATATATAATTATATATATTATATATATAATTTTATATATAATTATATATTATATATATAATTTTATATATAATTATATATTATATATATAATTTTATATATAATTATATATTATATATATAATTTTATATATAATTATATATATTATATATATAATTTTATATATAATTATATATTATATATAATATATATAATATATAATTATATATAATTATATATTATATATATTATATATAATATATATAATTTTATATATATATAATATATAATTTTATATATAATTATGTATATAATATATAATTTTATATATAATTATGTATATAATATATAATTTTATATATAATTATATATATAATATATAATTTTATATATAATTATATATATTATATATAATTTTATATATAATTATATATAATATATATAATTTTATATGTAATTATGTATAATATATATAATTTTATATGTAATTATGTATAATATATATAATTTTATATATAATTATGTATATTATATATATAATTAGCTGGGCGTGGTGTTGCATGCCTGTAATCTGAGCTACTTGGGAGGCTGAGGCAGGAGAATCACTTGAACCTGGGAGGTGGAGGTTGTGGTGAGCCGAGATCACGCCATTGCACTCCAGCCTGGGCAACAGGAGCGAAACTCTGTCTCGGAAAAAAAAGAAAAAAAAAAGATTGTAGCCAGACCCAGGAATGGAATAATACACATTTCTAGGTTTTCATTATAAATACTGTGATGAAAAGGCATAAATCAAATAATCAGATTACCATTGATTGATAGGACCTATGTCTACAAGTTTAAAACAGTCATCACTTTTTTCATCATGCCTGATGGATAATTAGCAAGTGACGTAGTTATCAACACTTAGCACATAGACGTGAAGACATTCACTGCTTATACAGAACAGATGGACTACTGATACTGAATCTTGTCATACATTAAATAATATGCCTTGAAATCATTTTCCAGATGTTTTATGGCATAATTTACATGAGCCATACCATAAGTTTCTAAGATGCAAAAATGACTTCAACAGGGAAGATTTTCAAAAGTTTTTTTTTTTTTAAGGCAAATTTTTGAAAGCTTTTTTAAGAGTTGGAACCTAAGAAGTACCAAAGGTATACCCAACCAAATGGCACACTATCAAAAGCAATATAGAAAAGGACTTCACATAAACACAATTGTTTTGGCTGGGTGTAGGGAGAAGAAAAGCAATATGAATTCTCTCTTGATCTTAAACTCAAATTTGTGGGTCATTGAAGATGGCTACTAACCCAGAATGGAGGTCCTCTGGTACCAGATTGCCTTTTAAGTGTAGTGTCACATGCTATATAAAACTGCACTACAAAGTATACCTAACCAATATGCAAATGACCTTCATCCATAATTTAGCCTATACTATTTTAATTTTTTTTTTTTTACTTACAAGCTTTTTGGTATTATTTATAAGATCCTTTAGGGAAATTAATGCCAAGTAGTGTTATTGGGCTACTTATTTTCTAGAACCAACAAAGATTTGATTACAGATTTGTTTATTTGTTTGTGACAAGAGTAGAATTCGTGTTTACCCACACTACAGTGAACACTAGCAACATATTCAACCTCAATGCCAACATGTTTTAATTTACCATTTTATATTCTATGAGATGCTGCCTTCTTCCCATTCAGTCAGAGTTATTGGTACATTCTCTATCGATCCGTCTGCCCATCCAGCCACCCATTCATCCATCCTTCTCTACCTATATATCTTATCTCTCCTTCCAAAATGTTTTGAGATTTCAAGTTATCCCAATTGAGGCTAAGGTAGGTAAGGGAATCCAGGATGCAGCTGAACAACATATGATTGGTGGGATTTACTTGCTACTAGAAATCCATCTAATCATTCAACAAATATTGAACACCTATTCTACTCCTGGCACAGTATTAAGAGTTGGGTTTACATAAAATCAAGAGATATGGCCCCATCTTTTAAAAATTTAATAAAGATATAAGCACAAAACAGATATAATACAAAATAATTACACTAACCACCTATTAAGAAAAATACTTAAATAATGTAGAATAATGTCCAGGAAATGAAGATTACTCTTAGATTGATTAGGTGTATTTTTCAAAACAGTCTTGTCTTTTCTTTTTCTTTTTTTTTTTTTTTTTTGAGACAGAGTTTCACTGCTGTTGCCCAGGCTGGAGTGCAATGGTGCGATCTCAGCTCACCGCAACCTCCACCTCCCTGGATCAAGCAATTCTTCTGCCTCAGCCTCTTGAGTAGCTGGGATTACAGGCATGTGCCACCACACCCAGCTAATTTTTTGTATTTTTAGTAGAGACAGGATTTCTCCATGTTGGTCAGACTGGTCTTGAACTCCCGACCTCTGGTGATCTGCCTGCCTCAGCCTCCCAAAGTGCTGGGATTACAGGCGTGAGCCACCACATCCAGCCAAAGCAGTCTTTATGTAGGCTTTTGTGAATAGAAATTTGGGTTAGGTGGAGTGGAAAAGGAGAAGCTGTGGTGCTAAAGGCCACTTAGGAAATGAAAGGCCGTTTCACAGAGAAGATACCTCTGAGCTGTCTTGAAAGAAGACAGTGTTTGCCTGGCATATTGGCCAGTGAGATATTTTGGTTAGAAGTAGAGGAATGTTTAAAGCAGAATAGATAAATACTGAGTCAGGAGAGAAAAGGCAGGTTTATTTATCTACAGTGTGATTATATTGTTAGAGTATAAACTTCAATAAGAAAAGTCTAACAGGGTGTGAACCACAGACAGGTAGGGTTTAAGTATTGAAAAGCCTTGGATATTATAATCTAAATATCTGTAAAATATATAACTAGAATATATGGGCAAAAGTAAAAGGGAGATAGATATGAACCCGTTAGAGCTGTTAACAGTGGATCAAGAAGACCTGTTCTTTGAGTACCATTTGTAAATACTTAGAAGGGAATGAATTTTGAGTTAGTAGAAGAAAAAATAAAATCTAGGAAATAAGGAGGATTCAAAAGGAGTGATCTCCTTCTCATTGAAGGCATTCAAACTGGACCTTCTTAACCATAGGTTAGAGATGCTGTTGAAGGGATTCTTGTATCAGCTGTGATACTGCACTACCTTTTTAAAGGCATTTTACTATGTTAAGATTTGTTGAAATATTTTTTAAAACATTTCACCAGCTTGCATAACTATATTTTGGAGAAATCAAAGGGATTTTAATTCTGCAATCTTAAAAGCAAGTATCAAGTCCAGTGTTTCCATATCAATATGTCAGAACATGCTCCATTCATAGTTGCACAGATAAGCCAAACTTTCTGTATAGTTTCTGCCACAATCTGGTTTCAATTCTGCTCATGTGGGCCTTCTGTAGGATAGTTTCTGTGGCCCTCATGTCTCTCATTCCTCATCAGTCTGCCATAGTCTCCATTTTCCAGGATATTAACCTAGTTAGGAGGGTCCCTTTGACACTTGCTTCTGTATCCACTCACCTTTCTCTTATTCGACCTGCTCTCTCTTGAAGATATTTCTGTGTTCTCTCAATATATCTTCTCTCAGGTGTGATTATCAAAGGCTTATACTACCACAGTAGATGGCTAATTTTGCTATGTACATCATTGCTTTATTTTTGTTTATTTGCTTGTGACATTAAGGTTATAAGTAAACTATATAATTTTACACCACTCCTACTTATAGAAGTTCATTCATCAGAGAAATGCTTCGGGGTTACCTCCAACATGACACACATGCTCCCGAGCACTAAAGACTAACACTGCAGTGATTGAGACAAAGTAGTTTGCCTTGTGGAGCTTACATTCTGATAAGAAGAGACCAATTATAAACATGTAAAACAAATAAAAACATAATAGTATTTCAAATAGTGATGTGCCACAGAGCAAACAAAAAGGCAAAGAGTAGTGACTTAGTGAGATAGCCTGACACTTAGCTGTCATGATCAGGGGAGAACTCAGAGGGAGCGACATTTGGGCCAATGCAAAAGTGATGGGAAGGAGGCAGGAAGCCAGGGGGAATGGCAAGAGTTAAGGCCCTGAAAAGCTACTGACAGGGCTTCTTCAGAGGTGAAGGAGAGGACCAGTGTGGGCTGGATCCTGGTGGGTGAGGGAGAGAGTTGCAGGAAAGGAAGCTACTGAAGTAGGCTGGGGGCCAGGTCAGGGTTTAAAAAGGTCTTAAAGCCCTTGCTAACATAACTGAATGTAATTCTAATTGCAGTGATAAGCCATTCAAGAATTTTATCTAAAGGAACTAATTTACTAGAAAAAAATAAAGATTTAGGTGTGTCACTATATAAGAACAAATGTTACATTAAAACTTATTAGGATAAATGCCTTGTAGCTTGAAGGTTTAGATGGAAAGTGAGATTGTCGTTTTCAGTCAAACAGAACTCAAGTGTTTCAATTTAACCACTCATGAATATTGCTCCAAATAAATTTAATGACCTACATCAAAGAGTGTCATTAGCAGTTTTAATTATCCAGTTTTTAAAATTAAAGATGGTTGGCTTTACTTTATAGCAGTAGTTGGCTCTTTGCTCTTGTCGATAGTTTGTGGTGTGCTCTTACCAGATGTTACTCTTATTATCTGAATGAAAATAGATTCAGGTGACATTGTAGATCATAGTTGTCACTGAATCTGAATATATTCATTCTCGAAACCCTCATCAACAAGGCTAGCATCTGTTGGGGAGAAAATCACTCCTATTTTTGGTTGTATGCTCATTATTTTCTCATTTAAGTTCTGTCACTCCTGCATTATTACAGCATGAAGCTACTTTCTTTTTTCATCAAAATGTTACCACTGTGTAGTTTCATTTCTACATAGTTCATAGTTCATTTCTGTGTACTATGGACTGTGTAGTTAATTTCTACATAGTTCATTTCTACATAGCTTGCTGCTTTTTGCTAGCAGCTGTATATGCTCAGAAGAACATGGTCATTTAAATGTTGAGTGAAAATAGCTTTGGACATTATTTCTTTTCTTCTCTGGCTCTATCCAAGATAGCAGGACATTTTGGGTATTATAGCCACAATGGAAGAATATGTAGGGCATTGAGGTTTCCTATATTAACAAAGTATCACTTTGAACCCAGCTACAACTTCAAACACTGTCTGTGCTTTTAGCATGCCTGATATCTGCTTGCTCTTCTGCATCTGCTACAGGTAAAACTGAGATAAATTTTATAATTTAATATCTTGTGACTTGTTAAAATGGATGTAGATCCAGCAATCCCTCTTCTGGGTATATACTTGCTTTTGTTTTAATTCTGGAGATTTCTATCAAAATTTTCAAGCAGCTCAGAAATTGTCTTATTATCCATAGCAACTAGTAGTATAAATTGTTTTCTTTTATTTCCAGGAAATGCTTCCAGACTGCACACTTTTACTTAGAGGACAGTACATCCCCTAGAGTTATATCCACACCTCCAACACCTATCTTTCCAATTTCAGGTAATGGCTTAAAGTGTGACCATGAGTAGCTGGTAGATGTTGAACAAAAAGCACAATGTTGAAAGGTTTGTTTTTATTGGGACACTATGCAAATTGCTATAATGTAGATTAGTAAATTTTTGTGTTGCCCCAAATATTTATTACATCATGTTTCAGGTACTCAGGTTTATATTCTGTCCTCATTAATTTTAAACGTTCTTAATCATACAGATGATATTGCAAAAATAATTTATAATTGTTCAGGTGTATTATGTTAAAAACATAAACATTTATAGCAATAAAATATTAGTTAAGAATAACGGTGACTTTTACTTATTCCTATTATGTTAATGGAAACCCAAGCAACAAAAGTCAGATTAAGTCAATGCAGAAAATGTGGATGGGAAAAAAATGACAAAAATAAGGATAAAGTATTGTTCCTTTCTGATTACTTGAGTTTATGTGATAAAAGGTTTTTTTTTAACCTACATTAGAAGGAAAGATCTATAAAATTGTGGTGGTAATAGCAGGAAAAGCCATGAACACAAACAATATATGGTTGCTTGAAATAATCTCTCAAAATGTTGAACAGTTGAATATTTGGGAAGACTTTAGCTATTTTTATCATAATTTATCTGAATAACAGTATTCAAAGGTAGCCAGGGTCATTTTGATAGAGACATCCATTAATCCTAGAGTTTACACTATAAGTAAAATCATAACCACTCATTTTTAATACAAATTCAAGGGGTGCATGTGCAGGTTTGCTACATGGACATGTTGCATATTCAAGCCACTTATTTAATTAACATTTTATAGCATCTTGGATTGAAAAGTGGCAACAAAAAATAGTGGTCTGGAATTATGTGATCTGGAAAATAGAGGACAAGAAAAGGAAAGAGAAGTTAAGAAACTAGGGATACAAAAGGAGAAATTCATCTATGGGATCATTTCACAGATGGCACTTTTTAAATTCTCTGACTGATGCTCCATATTCCATTGCTAGAGGCTCAAGTTCTACAGGATGTTATCTTCTGAAATCTCATGACTTAAAAAAAATAGAAAAAAAGACAAACATTTTATTTATATTTTACATTTATATGTTGATGTTTGTTATATGTTTATGTCATATATTATATATATTATTTATATATATTTAACTATGATATTTTCTTTTTGTGCCTTATAAACTTAGGAATTGTAAGTGTTTGCTATTTTTCCTCTTTTATCAAGTCTGTGTCTTTAAGCACCACTGTTTTATTTGTTTTTCTAGTTTACATTAAAATACTATTATTTTAGTACCACAGTGTCTCATTACCATACTTAGAAGTTTTAGACCAACAGCTCTCGGTTATCTGTTACATTTTGATTCCTTTCACTTCCAAACATGTCTCTTCCACGTACCCCATCAGCATGGGTATGCAAATTAACTAAAATTTTATCCAAAGTCCAACATGGTTTATTTTTAACAAATAAAATAATACAAAATCAGAACCTAGTCCAGGAGATCCAAACTCCCCTGTTTTGAGTGTCAAAAGAGTGGTGATCCAAGGGCATCTCCTTATTTCACTTGTTCAGTTCTCAAAGATTCCCTCTTGATCACCTGAATATGCATGTTTTCATGTAAAAATCAGAAAGCAAAATGAGTGTTAGTCTCACTTACTTGCAGACCAATTAATAGAAGAAATTACCAAAATACCTGACTGTCAATAAAAGGTAGTAGTCTACTTATGAAAGGAGGTTGGCTGTGCAGGATAACATCAAGGGTTTGAAGGACATTTACTAGAACTAATGACTTACATGTGACAAATCATTTCTGTTTTCTTCTCTAATTATAAAAGCTTCTTCTAAGCAAGATCCGTCTATAAGTGTGAAGGTAGAATTACACCTTTGTCTAGTGTTTCTTAAGCTTGACTGACTAATTCAATTTTAGTATTCAGATCCACTCATCTAAGAGAGAGAACAGATGGATTCCAATTTTTTTTATCAGCAAATTCTTGGTAACTGAAGCTTTAAAATATTAGATGGCCTAAATGCTGAACATCTGTTGATATAAATAACTGTTTCTAGTGAAATGTGTTTGATGTTTCCTTGTCAGAGAAATCACTTGTAAAATTGCATACTGTGAACTAGTAATATGTTCAGTCTAAGAAAGTCTTTCCAGGAAAAGAAAAAAAAATCAGAACTGGTTAAAATAATTTGGCCCCTTCACAATTAATTAACAGATCCAATGACTTTGTTTACATAGCATATTTTCAAGTTAGAATTCTTGAAATTTTACAGATTAAAAGTTCCAAAGGCTTTTGACATTATCCTTAACGAAATTCTCCATATAAATGTTTTCTATTATTTATAGAGAGAAGGAAAAAATGTTTTCAAATGTAAACATCTGACTATTTGACTGTAAGGCATTAAAATGTACAGTTTTATAAAACTGAAATTGCACTATCTATTATGCTTGGTCCACAGGAAAATTGAAACTATATTATTTCTGCATTTTTTCTCAGAATTTACATGCAACATCCAGGCATGTTAAAGAAAGTTGTCCATCAAAAGATGCAGTCCACTGATAAGGAGTGGGGCTATGGTGGTATTTATAAATAAACATTGAAAATAAATGATTTTATCTTTAGGTATAGATGGAAAAGAGATTGCTGAACAAATCAGATTTCTGAAATACAGGTTTTGATTGATAATAAATGTAGAGAAAATTAGTAATTGTTGCTTAATAATTGAATGCTGAGATTTAGTTAGAATTATACAAATAATTGAACTTTGAAGTTGTTTTAGAAGCTACTTATAAATGATAGGTACGTTTGTTTCTGTTAAATTGTGCTCTCTAACACAAGTTTTTTATTCACGTAGATGATGTTGGAGCAATTCCAATAAAGCACTTTCCAAAGCATGTTGCAGACTTACATGCAAGTAGTGGGTTTACTGAAGAATTTGAGGTATGATTTTAATATGTGTATTTTAAATAATATAGAAAATAGTGAAATTTAAAATATTCAGCAATAGGCTATTTCTTGACCTAAAGACAGTGAAACCATTTGTACTTCTAGTAAAAATATGAGTTCCATAATTACATATGTGTTTAGGAGATGTGTTATAGTTACCACATAATTTAGAAAATTGGTTTTCTATTTTAAAAGCCAAGTTGTACTGGTGGAAACATAAAAAACATTGTTCATTTTCTTCCATAAAGTACAAATCTTTAATATTCTTTTTAAAAATCTGAATTAATAACTGATTCTTTTTAATTTTCTAAATTATATAAATTATACTAAACTACTAAATTTCATGATTTCCAGCCAAATTACATAAAAATTCTTAACTGTGGTTTGTATACCAGTATTAATGCAAAAACACTTAGATAACACATTATACCAGGTAAAAATGTATCTTCTTTTCAAGAAAATGTGCATTTCTAAAAAAACATTTGAACTTCAAAATCAGTAAATTTTTCCAATGATATTCTGTTAAAATACTCTTAGACAGAAGGACAGAGAAATTTACTGCCAATTTATCGTGGCTCACTGAACTATCAGCTAAGCAGATTTTTCAAAATAGAGAGCTATAAGCACAAAGGTAACAATAAAAACCACAAAAAATAAAAGCTACCCTTTGTGAACACCTTCTTATATGTCACTGGACTACGTGCTTTCACATTCAACTTTCACCCATCTCTGGGAATTACTTATTATTATTTCTATTCATATTATTGATGAAATCAAACTTCATAGAATTTAATTAACAACTGATAAATAACAGAGTTGCATTCAAACCTAAGTCTGTGATTTAAAAACTCATGTCCTTTCCACTGTAGCTGTAAGCAGGAAAGCGGTCTTCAGCCTCCACTCTGGGCATTCCTCACTAGAGAGCTTCATATTACATTTTTGTTTCCCTTTCCCCTAACCCCAGTGGCTCTGCGGGCCTCCCTCTTTGAAGTACTTTGAGCTGTGAGCCTAATCACAAAATCCACTCTCTCTTGATTTTCTTTCCCCACTGCACCCAGCAATTGCTTCCCAGGACTCACACCCATCATTATTTATTTAGGGAGGCAAAATGTTATAGATTAGAAAGCTTTAAGAAATCAAAAGAAAGAGACGTATGATATGTTTTTACTAATTTAAAAATAATAGGAGCCAATTTATTTAATTCTAAAAGAAATCTAAATCATAGCTACATTGAATAAGAAAGCAGTGTGAGGCAGTACTAAGTAGGGTGGAATAATATAAAGAGTTACATGTCTAAAACATCAAATTATTATTTATTATTTTGACAGGCTAGAGGTTACGCATGCTATAGTGGTAACTCAGTGTTAATTTCAGTGTTAACTGATAGAAATTATCAGGCTAACATCCAACAAAATAAGAAAAAATAGACAATTTATAATATAAATTACTGAGAACATATGCAAATTCATGGTTTTCATAACTATAAAATCATTTTGAATATTAAGTAGTCCAAAATAATTAAATTAATAAAATAACCTCATGTTTTCACTTTTAAAGTTTTTTCTTAATTCTGTCTCTTTTAACTCACTGCCTGATTCAAGAAAATTTTACACTAACTGAATAATTAGCTTAGTAACTAATAGTGTTATACCTTTTAAGTGGTTCACACATCAAATTGCTTTTAATTGTTCGAATGACTTGCTGCAAAAGAAGCCTTAAAAGGTTATGTGGAGCGAGATTGGGCCATTCGCTGATGAATCAGATTTTTATTTTGGTTATCTACTTTCTCAGAAATTATAAGGCTTTTATTTTATTATATAATACTAAATAATTATAAATTCTAAACATATATTTAGTTAGAAAATATTTCTGAAAGCATATTAACTCATTTTTAATAAAAAAATGGGCAGGAACAAATTTTCTGTACTTACTGAAGTTTAAACAAAAAGAAGTCTACTAATTAAATATTTAGAGTGTTATGCTATCTAAATTTTGTTTCAAAATGATGTAGTGTGTGTGATTTTTAAAATTTTTAGGAAATGATTAATGTTTTGATAGCCTTAAATCTGTTACAAACCACCTAATAGGAAGCTGTTTACTTTTTAAAGTAACCCCCCAAAAAATAAAAACAAAAAAGCATATCACTAATTCAGAGTTTCAAATAGTGCTACTATGGTCAAATAAAATAAAATTTGGATATTAGCCAATCTGACTAATATGACAAAATGTATCATGGAATATGTGGTTCCTCTCATCTGCATTTTTAAAATCATCATATTATGACATCACTATCTCCTTTTAAAAGTGTTATGTTTTCTTTTACATAATTTTAAAGTTCCAAATTATTAGACATTTTGATTTGCATGCAACTGTTTGAAACATTCTGTTGTGTTAGTATTTGACAAATGTATTTATTGCATGATCATAGTTTTCCATTGTAAACCTAATATGAACGCTTTTTTTTCTCATTTGTCGTGTGCTGTGGAATTTGATTTCTTTACTTTTTTGGCATTCATTCCCTCATTAGACACTGAAAGAGTTTTACCAGGTAAGGCATTATTTCACTGCATTTTCTTTTAGCCAAGAAGTAGTTGTAACATTTAAAAAATTTCATTTGATAGATTATTTTGTTTGTTTTGTCTTCGTTATTATATTTTAAGGCACGTTGTTTGAAAGAATGTGTGTTAAAATGATTTACATATAATTTTTTACAGGAAGTGCAGAGCTGTACTGTTGACTTAGGTATTACAGCAGACAGCTCCAACCACCCAGACAACAAGCACAAGAATCGATACATAAATATTGTTGCCTGTAAGTATATTCTTAAATCAGCTCTGACTTCAATATCATTGCCATTTTGGTGCCTTTTAAAAGTGTCCTGAAGTCATCTGAGAGCTGACCTTAGTGTGGCTTTTGGGGCCTTTTTATCAGGGAATAATAAGACTTGTGTTAGATAATATGTAGCATTATATCACTCTGACTTAAATACCTTCTGCAATTAATAACATCTGTTTCATTTAAACAAAACAAACTTAGAATTTTAATCCAATCCTTTCTTTTGTTCTTTCTTTCATGGACTGTACATCTCCCTTTGTGTTTTTTGTCCTATTTTCACCTAGGATTTGCTTACTCTTATGTGAATTTACCAACCGAATGACATTTTCTTTAAACTTTTTCTTTTTTCTTCTACCTTTACCTGTTTCCTCCCTTTCTTGGCATTCTTCCTGGGGTCTTATAAAGAATTAGTTGGATTCTTTCTTTTAATTCTTTCTTTCTCTTTGTTTTCTTAGCCGTTCTCTCTCCCTTTCTCCTTAATGAGCAGCTATCTGGCTTTTTTCATTAGTGCAATTTTACCTAATATCTCTCTATGAAATTATTGTCTTTCTTCTGTCTTCTTACAGCACTTCTGGTTGCATTTGTTCCCTTTTATTTTTGTTTATATTCCCCTTCATCTCTTAAAATTCATCTTCATGTTCCCTCCCCACTCCAAAAACAAACAAACAAACAAATAAACATTCTACTTATACCCTTTCTATATATTCAGTGGCGTGGCCCTTCCTGGCTTCATAGGAGCATGGTATTACCAACGAGGTTATTTAAATTCTGGTTTCATTCTAGTTCTGAAAGCCAATGGAGCTGCACTCTTCTCCCTGTTATTATCATGGTCTCTTACATAGTTTGTATAGATGTTGCCTTTCTTTCCACAGAGTTTACACTAGTTTTTATTTTTTAGTAGAGGGCTTTATGTTTGTCTTCCTGGACTGCATCTATCCTGGCTACACATAAAACTCACTTGCTTCTTGAGATAAAATTATTAGACTTTCCTCTACAAGCTAAATAGAACATACCCATCAGGTAATTAAGGAGGAGACAGAGATTAACATTTGATGAACACCTACTATGTGGCTGGCACTGTAAATAAGTTATTTCATTTAATCCCTGAAACAACCAGGCAAGATAGGAAATTGTCCAATTTTAGAGATAGAGAAAAACAATCCAGAAATTCTAAAACTATTAAAACCAAACTACAAAAATAGGTCACCGTGACATTGAGACCCATCTGTCAGTTGCCATATGTCTATTTGCACATACATTCCTGTATCAATGTGACCTGTTACCATCATAGAAATATTCATATCCCAGAGTATCTCTTTAACTTGTTTTGGTTTGGTCTGTATTCACTTCTTCATCCTTGAGAAGAATAATCTTCCCAGTGAAACTCCCATGTTTCCTTCAAGTAATACTTTATTTCTCATATGTATCTTCTCCAAATAAATAGTTTTTCTGTAGAACTGAATTTAATCTCAAACTCCTGTAATCATACTTTGAATTACCATAGTTATACCTTATATCATTTACCAGATTTTGCATCCATCCTGTTTTCACTGGCAGTGTGCTCTCTACCTCCTCTGTGCTTCAGCAGCTGTTCTCCTTTCTCCTTTTGAAGCAGTTTCTCTTTGAGGCTCTTCCTGAAAGAGCTGTTTGCTGTAACCATTCACAGAAACTTGCTAGGGAAACTTTGGCTTTCTTCTGTATCTCTTCTTCCTTCATCAGCCTTCTGTTCATCCTTCCCTAGCTTTGTGAGCCCCCCCACCCATCACGTTTTCATCTCTTTGAGAAGCTCTCCACTGTTCACAGCCCTTGTAACCAACCTTAAAATTCCATTTAAAAGACCAACTTCAGATGTCAACCTCTATAGAAACTTTTATCTCAAACCAAAACAATTTCTGTTTTCATATCCCTCTACTACATTGCACCTCTCACTTGACACCTGTGTATATACCCTAGTTTCACCTATTACCTTAGAAATGTTCCTGAGGGTGGAGATTCTTTTTATATTTGTCTTTGTTATCTTTGTTGTCTCTGTATCCCCAAAAAGCCTATTAAAGTAAATGATTGCTTGTGTTGATTTTAATTGTATGAAATAAATTATTATGCAAATATGAATTATCTTTATGCTGAAAAGTAGTCTGTGCTACAATGAAATATATTCTCTTTATATTACAGATGATCATAGCAGGGTTAAGCTTGCACAGCTTGCTGAAAAAGATGGCAAACTGACTGATTATATCAATGCCAATTATGTTGATGTAAGCATGTTTTAATTGAAAATTTTATAGAAATCATATTAGACTGAATTATACCATAATGCCATACATGCATACATATACTAGTGCTTAATGTCATGTTATTTGATAGAGAATAAAAATGGTAAAGTAACAGTAAATAATTTTTAAGAGAGCCTATGACTAAAAATTTTCATGTTAAATGACACTCAAGCTATTTTGCTTGGTTTATCTCCTGAGTGAGGAAAGGAATTCCTGATGGGAGTGTACCTTCAGGATAGAATAGGTAGATTCAGATAGGTTTCTAACTCTTTAGATGTGAAGGGCAGGGCCGGGCTTGGTGGCTCACGCCTGTAATCCCAGAACTTTGGGAGTCCAAAGCAGGCGGATCACGAGGTCAGGAGATCGAGACCATCCTAGCTAACATGGTGAAACCCCGTCTCTACTAAAAATACAGAAAAAAAATTAGCCGGGCGTTGTGGCGGGCGCCTGTAGTCCCAGCTACTCAGGAGGCTGAGGCAGGAGAATGGTGTGAACCTGGGAGGCGGAGCTTGCAGTGAGCCGAGATCGCGCCACTGCACTCCAGCCTGGGCGACAGAGCAAGACTCCCTCTCAAAAAAAAAAAAAAAAAAAAAAAAAAAGTGAAGGGCAGGGCCAATGCTTATTTTAAGTTTCCCATAGCTCCTGGCACAAGGATGTGCATTTAGCAGATGAACAAAAAATGTCCATAGTAGTACTGATTAAAAGGCAAACATGATTATTAATCCAGTTATCAACCTTTATAATTTTGGGTATTCCTCAGGATACCCAGCTTTGTGGAACTTACTGGGACTCTCCAGAGACTGTAGACCGCTCACTAAGTTGGTTTTTCACTGTGATCACCTGAATGTCAGCAGAACTCAATTACTTCCCTAAGATGCACCTCTCAGTCTAGCTGGCTTCAGGTTAATACTGTGTGGAACACTGAATTCAAATAAATGAGTACATAAGTATAAAGTGGGTTTGTTACAGGCAACCGTTTCATGCTCCCTGAGGAGGAAATATGCATGTCAGAATGAACATGAGATCTGGAGTTAGAACTGATTTTGAATCCCATCTCTGCCACTGGCTAGCTGTGGGACTTTGGAAAGCCACTTAACTCCTCTGAGCTTTAGGTTCCTCATCTCCACATCAGGATTGATGCTTCCATTTTGCATAGATGAAAGATTAAGGTTCACGTTCTGTATTAGTCTATGAAGGACACTGCTATGAAGGAATACCCAAGACTGGGTAATTTATAAAGAAAAGAGGTTTAATTGACTCATAGTTCTGCATGGCTAGGGAGGTCTCAGGAGACTTACAGTTATGGTGAAAGGTACCTCTTCACAGAGTGGCAGGAGCGAGAATGAGTGCCCAGTAAGGAGGAAAGCCCGTTTTAAAATCATCAGATCTCATGAGAACTCACTCACTCTCACGAGAACAGCGTCGGGGGAAATCACCCTCATGATTCAATTATTTCCACCTGGTTCCTCCCACAACACACAGGAATTACAGAAACTACAATTTAAGATGAGATTTGGGTGGGAAAACAGCCAATCCATATTATGCTCATAAAACATCTTGTACAAAATGGGACACAGTGACGAATTGCTAATAATGATTAGCACTTCTCAGCACCTTGAAGTAGAGTAAGGAGGTTACACTCCAGATGCTTTTTTTGCTGTTGTAGACATCTGAGCCCATTGCCTAAAATACATTTCAAAGCAGTGCTATTAAAGACTTGATTTTAAGCATAGCAAGTAGACTGCAAATGGATTAAATACACTTGGAATACAGATGCACAGAATTATAGTTGTGTCAAAGCAAAGAGAACGATTCTTTTTTTGTTTGTTTTTTTGTTTTTTTGTTTTTTTTACAAAAATGATAGGGATCCTTCTGCTTCCTAACCAAGAGTATTTTCTAACCAAGAGTAGCTATCTTAGTTAGTACCATCAAATTTCTCCAACTTTGCAAGTTTATTTTTTTATGGTTTTCTTTTATGAAAAAGTATGCTGACCTTAAAACTTAGGTATTGTACAGTTGAAGATGACATATAAATCAGGTAGTAGGAAATATTTGTCATTTAATTCTTCAGGGCTACAACAGACCAAAAGCTTATATTGCTGCCCAAGGCCCACTGAAATCCACAGCTGAAGATTTCTGGAGAATGATATGGGAACATAACGTGGAAGTAATTGTCATGATAACAAACCTCGTGGAGAAAGGAAGGGTATGTAGATAATCTGTTATGTCATCCCCAGAAAAGTAATTAGAGGTACTTTAAATTAGTTTTAATAGAGTCAGCATTAGGAAGGAGCCAAAGTTTTGAGAGTTAGTTGGGATTCTTTTTTAGTAAATATGACAGCTAAAGGGAAACTGTTAATACTGTTAGTCAAAAAGTTTCGTTATGAATCATGCTTATCTGCCTTTTAAATGCATTCTTCATACTGTGAGAGAAGTAAATGGGACTCATTGAAAAGCAATGTAGAGTGAAATCGATTTTAATTCACAGGACATGGATTTTAGTCTTGGCTCTGTAACCTGAATCTTCTGACTCACTTGCCTTATCTGAAAGGGGAAAATTTAGGCTACCTCATCTCAGTCTCGTTCAGCTCTCAGATTCTATTCCAAGCCTCCTCCACAACTAATTTCAGTCACTTATAAAGAAAATAAAACATTTAGAAGAGTGAGGGAGTCCATTCCTGTCACCATCTCAGACCTTTACTGATTTCAGGGAATGACTTTTACATGGAGCATTTGAAATACGGAAGTAACATCTACATTTTCTTTTGCAGAGAAAATGTGATCAGTACTGGCCTGCCGATGGGAGTGAGGAGTACGGAAACTTTATGGTCACTCAGAAGAGTGTGCAAGTGCTTGCCTATTATACTGTGAGAAATTTTACTCTAAGAAACACAAAAATAAAAAAGGTGAATCAACAAATAATGGACATAATCAAGTGAACAATGCATTTAATGCATTTGGTCATTTTTTAAGTGAATAAGCGATAGAACCAAGAAAGGGTAAAAAGTATATAACTAAAGGCATTAAAAATTCTTATAACAGGCCAGGCGCATGGCTTACGCCTGTAATCCCAGGACACTGGGAGGCCAAGGTGGGTGAATTACTTGAAGTCAGGAGGTGGAGACTAGCCTGGCCAACATGGCGAAACCCCATCTCTACTAAAAATGCAAAAATTTGCTGAGTGTGGTGGTGCACACTTGGGAGGCTGAAGCACAGGAATCGCGTGTACCCAGGAGGCAGAGGTTGCCGTGAGCTGAGATCATGCCACTGCACTCCAGCCTGGGCAACAGAGTGAGACTCTGTCAAAAAAAAAAAAAAAAAAAAAAAAAAAAAAGCTTATCACCGCTGCTGTCAGCCCTAAAGGTTTCTTTCAAGTCTCTAGATGCCTGCTGTGGCTTTGGAGCCAGACTGGTTTTGTTGCTGATGTTTAAAGTGAATGAGATTCATGAACAGAAATTCCTACCTTGTGTGGCAACTGCATAGGATGGCCCTGAAACAATCCCAGCATTCAACTAAAAAGAGTGGAGAGTGAAACAAGAAAAAGAAAGAAAACACGAAGAATAATGTATTACTCAGGTTCTTCAAAGAAACAGAACCAACAGAATAGAGAGATAGAGAGATTTATATTTTTAAGAATTGACTCACATGATCATGGGCATTAGCAAATCTTAAATCTGTAGGACAAGCTGACAGCCTAGAAATTCTGGTAGGATCTTTACGTTGCACCGTTAAGACGAATTCTTTCTTCTTCAGGTAACCTATCCTATCAGTCTTTGTTCTTACAGCCTTCAAGTGGTTGAATGGAGCTCACCCACATTATGGACTATGATTTGCTTTACTCAAAGTCTACTGACTTACATGTTAATCACGTCTAAAACAAATACCTTTACAGCAACATTTTGTGTGATTAGTGTTGACCAAACAATGGGCCACCATAGTATAGCCAAGTGGACACAAAATTAACCATCACAAATGACACTCTACTTTTTTTCATTCATTATGGACCCTCAACATCAAATCAAGCTATGACTCCTGACTTGCTGTTTGAGGACCCCGTGTGTGTGTGTGTGTTTGACTGTTATTAACTGCCTGAACTTTTCCAGGGCTCCCAGAAAGGAAGATCCAGTGGACGTATGGTCACACAGTATCACTACACGCAGTGGCCTGACATGGGAGTACCAGAGTACTCCCTGCCGGTGCTGACCTTTGTGAGAAAGGCAGCCTATGCCAAGCGCCATGCAGTGGGGCCTGTTGTCGTCCACTGCAGGTGAGTCTCAGAGATGTGCCTCTAAACCCATAGAATTTCTTATACTTGCAAAAAGGAAATCAATGGAACAAAGCTTTTGCCAAAATGGTAATGATTTCTTGAAGTGAGGGTGATGAAATTATATGTTCATTTTCATAAGTATTGATCACTAGGAAATGAACATGCCAGACTCAGAATTGGATTGCTGAATATTTCTAAGCACCACATATTTTTTGATGTTGATTATTTTATTTGATTGTTCAACTGCATTTCAGCTTATTAACTATTTGAGGCAGGTGGAACAATGTTTTTGTTGTTAAACAAATATTTACCGTAACATATAACACCATGGGATAAAAATGGTTGAGCTACAACCCCTGCCCCTAGGAGTTAAAATTCTGTTTTAGAATTATTATGCCAGGCTTGCATCACAGAAGCCAAAGCACACAGATTGTGAGAAATTTGGCAAAATATATTTAAGTTGTTTTTAAACATTTTGGGACCAGAATCCCTTTTTCATTTTCTTGAGTTTTAATACATTACATTGAATGTATTGTCAATTCATTGTTGCGAAGATTTTGTAATTTCCAAGACTAGGTTGATAAATAGAAATAATGATGTTTCAATGAAAGAGGAAAAATATGTTAAACATCCTTATTTAATGTTTTTAGTTAAAATAATAATAGCAGTTAATATTTATTGAGTGCTGACTGTATGCCAAGTCTTATGATCACAAAAATCAAATTTGTTTCTATGTGAAGAATTGTTATCAAAGCAGTGTGTTTTTAGAGAAGCAAGTGTTTGCCTTTTATATATAGCTTATCTAACACATTCTAATTACCATCTCAGGAGTTAAATTTGAGAGACCCATCTTGAGGTTTTTTAATCTGTTAGCCTGATTATAAACTGAGGAAAACAGGAAGATGCAAGAAAAATAGTGCTGAAGGTCAGGGATTGTTTCCTAGCAAACAGAGAAGGACCAGGCAATTGTGCAGAGCAGGTGCTAATTTTCCACTCTAGCACTTCCTACTTGTCGGAACATTTGAAAAGAATCCCTGTGCGTGAATTCTGTCCCTCTGCTAGAGGCTTTGAAGAAGTCGATAGATAATGGCCCTTTAGAAATAACTGAAGTCATGCTTTATTCCTCACAATCTCACTGAAATGATATTTTCAGCAGAAAGCTTTATCAAATTCTTTTTCCCATTAACGCGGAAACCTTTACAAACATGTGTACCTGGAAACATAGACCTAGGGACCTTTTCTTTTCAGAATTTGGTGAAGCTAAAGCTTTCATTTTTGTCAGATTAAATGTCTATTTGCCACACTCTGATACATAATATTTTCATTGTACAATATACAATGAATAATAAATATGGTTTTTGAAAGTTTTAAAATCTCCAACAGAAATAGTGAGGTTGTTTTGCAATTAGACACATGACAAAACATTAGAAAGGGTACTTCTAAATTTGTTGTGTAAAGCATTACGCTTAACTACTAAACTGTTTACAACATTGAATTGCCAAATTTATTGTGTGGCTCACTTGCTTAAAGAAGGAAGTTATTTTAATCAACATGACAACCAGTAGTGATCTATTTTTCAAATTTATTTTATGCTTAACATTGAAATATTTATTTCTTCGTCTTCTCTTCAGTGCTGGAGTTGGAAGAACAGGCACATATATTGTGCTAGACAGTATGTTGCAGCAGATTCAACACGAAGGAACTGTCAACATATTTGGCTTCTTAAAACACATCCGTTCACAAAGAAATTATTTGGTGCAAACTGAGGTATGATTTTTAAAAGGATGACTTTATTCATCTAAGGTATGGAAATGTCACTAAAATGTAGGTGTATTCATCTCCTAGGACTGCAAAACAAAGTAATACAAACTGGGTAGGTTAGAACAACAGAAGTTTATTGTCTCATAGTTCTGATGTCTGCAGGCCCATGCCCTTCCAGAAGCCTCTAGAAGATTCTTCCTTGCCTCTTTCATCTCCTGGTAGGCCCATGCATTGCGTGGCTTGTGGCAGCACAACTCCAGTCTCAGTCTTCACTTGGCTGTTTCCCTCTGTGTCTATGTCTGTATCCAAATTTTCCTCTTATAAGCATACCAGTTATCCTCCTCCTCCAGTTGATCTCATCTTAACTTATTACATCTGTAAAAAACTTTTCTGCAAATAAAATCACACTCTGAGTTATCAGGCGGTTAGAGCTTTAATATATCTTTGTGGGGGGACACCATTCAACCCATGACACCAGTAACTGCAGCTATGTCATGAATGAGCCGATAAATTTTATCCGTTTTGTGACCTCAAATAGGGAATATCCTTTAAAATGACACTGGTCACAGAGAAGATACAGCAAAAGTCTAAGTAGAGTGGTCCACACACATCCTTGTTAGCAAAAATCTCAAGTTCTTCATATACGTAGTGGATGAATGGATTCATTTTTTTAAAAAAATATAAATTATGCTTAAATTATATCCATTTTAAGCCCATATAGTTTACCCGTAAGTGACAGAACAGCGTCAGCAAATCTGCATTTTATCTTCACTGTTTCTAAATAAAAATGAACTTAAATGGAAACCTATGAATGGCAGCTTGAAAGCAATCGGAAACACATGGCTGAGTGGGCTTCAAAACGAAACCACACCAAACTTCCTTCCATCCATTATCCTGAGCAAACTTACACACGAACAGAAAACCAAATACCACATATTCTCACTTATAAGTGGGAGCGAAATGATGAGAACACACAGAGACATAGAGGGGAACAACACACACTGGGGCCTTTCAGAGGGTGGAGGATGGGAGGAGGGAGAGAATCAGGAAAAATAACTAATGGACTAATGGGTATGAGCCTTAATACCTGGGTGATGAAATAATCTGTACAACAAACCCCCATGACACAAGTTGACCTGTGTAACAAACCTGCACATGTACCCCTGAACTTAAAATAAACATTAAAAAATAACATTCTGGTCATATAAGACCAAGGAAGAGTCCCATATGTGAAATATCAGAGAACTATTAACAACTATATATAAAATTGAGTTAAATTGTATATGACAAGTGAAAAGGAGAGTTGGCGTTGCCAGAAGGGGTAGGCCCACCAGAAGTGTAGAAGTCAAGAAAGCCCTGTCACGAAGTATAGAGGTGTCAAGTTTGAAGGATAGGCAGAGAGGACATTCCTTTGCCTTGCCAACTCTTCCTGCCTCCTACCCTATTGTGTATTGCCAACAATACATAATAAATGAAGAGCTAAGGAATGAAAAGAGGTTCTTTCTTCTGTGACCACTTCCTTTCCTCTGTCTGACTTCCTTCCAGGTTTAGTAAGCAATCTTTTGTGGGTCTTCCCCCATTCTGTAAAACTCTCCTTGTCTGTCAATGGAAGGTACTATGTTTGTAGGTAGATACATATGAGGAAAACTTAAAGTAATGTTGCTTATTGTCATTGTTTTGCCAGGAGCAATATGTCTTCATTCATGATACATTGGTTGAGGCCATACTTAGTAAAGAAACTGAGGTGCTGGACAATCATATTCATGCCTATGTTAATGCACTCCTCATTCCTGGACCAGCAGGCAAAACAAAGCTAGAGAGACAATTCCAGGTGAGTCCTCTTGGAAGCCTCTTGGATGTCACTACAGAACTGAATGTCCCTGCATCTTCTCATTTGAGTTGACAGGGTCATGTTGAGTGGGCAGTGTGGGTACAATGACTTTGTATTTGAGCCATCGTTGTTCCTTACTGTGGGCTACAGTGCCACATGGTAAATTTCAAGGAGAAACATAATTCTGAGTAGCAAGAGGAAAAGTTCTCAGAAACCTTAAACTAACTTTTATAAATGCAAACTTGGTTGAGAAAAGAAGGTCACAGAGCATAACAGAATGAACAGAAAGAACTTGTAAAACAGACTATATAAGTGCTCTTTTTACTTTGAAAAAAAAACAGACCACTTAAACATGAGTGCAGTGGCTCAGGCTGTTCCTGATACTCTTTGGAAAAAATCTGTGTCTCACTTAAAACCCCTGGACCAAAGTAGTACACACTGGAATAATAGCTTCTTCAACCCCAGTTTCTCCCCCTCACCCTGTCTCAAGGCCATAAGCCAGACACAAGAGCATGTTTTGTCCATATTGTACTTCCCACAATACCAGCTCTCTGACTTTCAGAAATCAGTAGGCAAAGAATTCAAAAAGCAGGTGTTACTGGACCTGCCAGCTGAGACCAAAGCATTTGCAGAATCGTAGCTTTCCACAGGAATAGGGGCTATATTATTTTGCTCCACATTGTTCCTGTGCTATCCGCTTACTTCTCAGAGTTCCTGGAGAATTAGGGCCAAATTTTGAAGAATGAATATCTAGGAAGAATTTGGAAGACCTTAGAAAAACCCAGGAGAGTTAACAAATGTTGAGATTTCACTTATTTATCCTGCTTTGCTCCCCAGTCTACAGCATAGGATGTTAGCCACCATGAATTCCTTTGGGCTGTTTGCCTTTTAAATTACTGCACGGTGTGCCTTTGGAGGTTTAAGAGAAAGATTGGGGTCAATACTGAGTTTAGAACCTGTTGTCAGAAAGTCATACATGTTTTACTCAGCCAAGCTTATCTCAGTCATAAAGGAATGCCTTAGAGGGGAAAAGAGTATGCAGTTGGGTTTCAGATAATAAAGAAATGTTAAAATATAATTAAGTTGTAAAGATATCTTTTCCCTAAATAAATTAAACACGCACACACACACACACACACACACACACAATATTACCCGTTTCAACAAAACTCTCATTTAAATATGATTTGCCCCTGTGTAGTTGCATAAAAAAATTGATATGGTAAGCTAAATAATCCAGGATCAAAATGAAAATATTAACTATAAGGTCAGAATTCAATTGAAAAGAGAGATATTTTACTCTCTTTCCTGTTAACATCATACATAGGAAAATGTATTTGTGTGTATGTGTGTGTACCATCCCATAAAAAAGATATCTATTCAAGTTTGTCCGTAGAAAATTTCTTTGAAATAAGTTGAATATCTGTTTATTCAACAAGTACTTATCAGACACCTGGCAGATGCCAGGCTTTTGTGTTATTAGAATGCAAACATGAATTTGTGAAATAAATAAATAAAGCACACCCAGCTCCTAGTCTTATGGTGCCTGCAGTCTAATAGAAGATACAGGTAAGAAAACACAAACAGGCCAGGTGCAGTGGCTCACACCTGTAATTCCTCTGTTTTGGGAGACCATGGTCAAGAACTTGAGACCAACTTGGTCAACAGAGCAAGACCCTGTCTCTATAAAAAAATTAGCTGGGTGAGTGACATGAGCCTGTAGTCCTAGCTACTCCAGAGGCTGAGGTGAGAGAATTGCTTGAGCTCAGAAGTTCAAGCTTACAGTGAGCTATGATTGTGCCACTGCACTCCAGTCTGGGAGATAGAGTGAGACCTTGCCTCTAAAAAACTAAAAAAGAAACAGATAAACAAAATAGTGTGAAAAATGCCATTATAGAGGTAAAACAGGATGCTGTAGGAGTACAGGTAAGGATGCAACTTACCAGAGGAGAATTGCGTAAGATATATTTAAGAGTTGAACACCGGATTTGGTGATTCATTGGACATTTGCAGAGAGAAAGGAGAGAAAAGACACAAGCATAACTACTCAGATTCTGCTTGGGCACTGGGAAAGTAGTGATGTCATTCACCATGATTGAGAATTCAGGAAGTGGAGGTGGTACATGCTTGAGAGGTGTGGCGAGGGAGAAGACAGTGAGATACTTCCAAATCTACCTTATTTTTAGGTTCTTGGGAGATGTCCCAATAAACATGTATATTTGGCAATTGGATACTGGGTCTGAAGCATAAGAGAGGTCTGGCCTGAAGAAATGGATTTGGGAGTGATCAGCTTAGAGATGGTTCCTTGAAGCCTTGGAATGGGATAAGATAGCCAATTAAAAATGAAATGTCTAAGAAAGGTTAGAAAGGATTACTCAAGAAAACATTTTAATTAACCTATGAATGGCCAGCCCACAAAGGAAAGGGGGGAAACTGACATCAGAAGGTAGGAGAAAATTTGGGACAGTGGAATATACTAGGATCCAAAGTAAATAATGTTTCTTGAAAGAGGAAGTGAACAGAGATGGCAAGTGCTAATGACAAATCAAGTATGTTGGGAATGGAGGAGGCCATTGGATTTAGACATAAGTTATTGATGACCTTTGTCTAAGAGCTATTTGGAAAGTATAGCATTGACGCCAGATTACAGGGAGTTAAGGAGTAAATGGATTTGAGGAATTAATGACAATTATATAACTCTTAAAACTTTTTTACTCTGGACAGAATGATTAAGATAACTATAAGAAAACTTTGAGTTAGTAAGATTTGGGGGGTGTTTATTTGGGGTTTCTTTGCTTATGTTTTAATATAAGACATGAGAGCTTCTTTAAAAACTAATGGGAAGGGAGATAATTGGAGGGTACAGAGACCCTGAGTGGTATAAAGAGGCAGCATTCAGGACACAGGTAAAGGAATTAGTGTTCAAAATCAGTAAAACCTATGTGCATGTTTACAGTAGTACACATATAGGCTCTAAGGCCGGAGGCTGAGGAAGTACTCTATGGTTTCTATTCTCTGTGAAGAGAAGGTGAGTGTGTGTGAGTGTGTGTGTGTGTGTGTGTGTGGTGTGTTGTACATATATTCCTTTTTTTTTTTTTTTTTCTCTGAGACAGGGTCTCACTCTGTCACCCAGGCTGGAGTGCAGAGGCACAATCTCGGCTCACTGCAACCTTCCTCTCCCTGGCTTAAGTGATCCTCCTACCTCAGCTTCCCAAGCAGCTAGGACTATAGCAAGTGTACACAACCACGCCTGGCTAATTTTTTAAATGTTTTTTGTAGAGATGGGTTTTCGCCATGTTGCCCAGATTGTTTCGAACTGCTGAGCTCAAGCGATCTGCCTGCTGTGGCCTCACAAAGTGCTGGAATTACAGCCATGAGCCACTGTGCCTGGCCCATTGCACACACACTCTAAAATAAAACTGTTAATAGATGCAGAGGGAAAAGGGAGATAATTTTAAGAAATCTATATCATATCAGTCATTTTCTCAGAATGTAATACAGTAAAAATTGGAAATTGACAATGAAAAGTTTCCATAAAAATTTTGATATTTGGGCATTAAAAATACCCTTTTAAATAATATACATATTTAAGAGGAAATTATAGAATCTTTAGAATTAATGGTCAAAAGAAGCACTGCATAACATTTTAAAGGTTTTAAAAATTAAATAGAAAATTAAAAATGATTAAATGAAGATTTAACAAAACCTAATGCAGGTTCTGTCAAAAGACTATTAAAATAGACAAACCTGTGTCCAGATTGATGAAGGGAGGAAAGAATGTGAGTAAATAATATTGAGATAAAAAAATAGAGATATAATTTAGAAACATTTTTAAACACAAAAGCATACTTTGAACATATTTGTGACAATACATTTGAAAACCTATATGAAACGAACAATTTATTGTATGTTCTAAAATAACTAAAAGCATATCATTGGATTGTTTGTAACACAGAGAAAGGTTAAATGCTTGAGGTGATGGATGCCCCATTTACCCTCCTGTGATTATTATGCATTGTATGCCTGTACCAGATAGCTCGTGTTTTCCATAAATATTACACCTTTTATGTACCCAAAGAAATGAAAAGTAAAAAGAATTTTTAAAGGAAAAATATAATGAAAATACACTAAAAATATATAGAAAATTTAACTAGGCCAATAGCCATTAAGGAAATCAAATCAGCTGCCTAAAATCCCACCTTCAAAATATAACCAGGCCCAAAAGAATTTAATGTCACATTTTACCAATTTTTAAGGAACAGAAAATTCCAAATGTTAGCATAAAAAATCCAGGTGGAAAACTAACCCAGCTATTTTATTGAACAAATGTAACTTCGATACCAAAACTGAACAAAGACAGAATAAAACACTTATAGGCCAGTATCAATAATCTTATTTGAAATATCAGCAACTCAAATCCAGCAGTGTATTTCTTTAATATCATGAGCAAGTAGAGTTTATAGAGTTTATTCCAAAAATGAAATGATGGTTTAACACTGGAAAATATGAATAGATTTACATACAGGAACATTATGACCCTGTCAATTAATACGGGAAAAGTAGTCAATCAAATTCTATATTGTTCATTTAAAAAAAAAAAACTCTTAATAAACCAGAAATAGAAGAAAGCTTTCTTAGCCTTCTAGAAAGTATCTATCATAAAACTACAATAAACATCATACATAGAAATTAAAATTGGAAATGCTCATAGTAGATTCAAGAAAAGATAAGGAATGTCAATTATTGGCACAACTATTCAACGTTATTCTGGAAATAGAATTAAACTAGATAGATGTATAAGGTAGAAAAGGATTTGCAGATAGATAATATAACTACCTGTAAAGAATATCAAGAGAAACAAAAGAGAAAATAATTATCTTTAATTAGAGTTTAATGAACATACATAAAAATCAACAGCATTGTTATTTGTTAGCTTTGAGTGATTAGAAAACGTATTAGAACAAAAAAGAACCCAATCATTAACAAAAACAATAACAAAACAGTAGCAAAAACTTCATCATCTCAAAAAAGACACTTAACAAAACGTGTAGTAAATATATAGAGAAATTTATAAAAGTGAATCGAAGAGCATAAAATTAGGCCCAAATAAAATATAATGTTGATACATGGAAATATTAAGATATTGCTTCTCCTTACATTGACTATAGAAGTCGATGCAGTATCAATCGAATTTACAGCAGGGTTTTTCATGGAAAATGTAGAATAGATTTTAATTTAGCATGGAAAATTAAAAAGCTGAAATATCTCACCCATACTGAAAAGGAAACAATAATAGAAGAATTCTGTTGTACTGTATATGGAAGACTTATGATGTGATATGATACTATTGGAAAATGCAGGAATCTAGCAGAGGAATGATGCATTTGAGGAAATCTGTTATGTGGTAGAGATAACATTACATATCAGTGAAGAAACAGCAGACTAGTCTATAAATAACATTGGGAAAATTTTTATGTCAAAAAAAGTAACATTGTATCTCTACCACTCCTCAAACACTAAAATGTATTCAAGATGGATTAACTACCTAAAGGTGAAAGTAAACCTTTATAACTATTGTGAGTTCATTTTAGAAAAGAAAATATTGGGTTGGGCACAGTAGCTCACACCTGTAATCCCAATACTTTGGGAGGCCAAGGCAGGCGGATTGCTTGAGCCCAGGAGTTTGAGACCAGCCTGGGTAATATGGTGAAACCCCTTCTCTACAAAAAATACCAAAATTAGCCAGGTGTGGTGGTGCATGCCAGTAGTGCCAGCCACTCGGGAGGCTGAGGCAGGAGAAGCTCATGAGCACAGGAGGTCGAAGATGCATGCACTTCGGCCTGGGTGACAGAGTGGAGACCTGCCTCAAAAAAGAAGAGGAGAGGAGGGGAGGGGAGGGAAGGAGAGGGGAGGGGAGGGGAGGGAAGGGGAGGGGATGGGAAAGGAGAGGAGGGAAGGGGAGGAAAATGCATGGTAGGGCATATGTTGGAAAGTATTTCTTAATAACGTCAGGATAGAGAAGGACTTCTTACATAAAATGATAATTTGCAGAAAACAATTAAAGAAGAAAAATAAATTGGCTGTAAATCTCTGTGTGATTAAAGAAACTAAAGATGTTTCCAACTTTTTACACACTATAGGTTTACATTCAAGACAGCAAGAACCCCCTACAAATTAATAAGTGGCAATGAAGTAAAAATATGAAAACGCAATCATCAAAGAAGATATCTTAATGACTAATGAGCACCAAAATTCACCATTTCACAGAAATTAAGACAATGCAAATCAAAACCTTGATATATTATTTTTCATTTATCTGATGTCAAAAATTAAACACTGAATAACTGAATACTCCTAATGCTCTATGGAAACCGTCACACATGTGCATATTAAGAGACATACAGGAGATGCTCATAGCTATAAAGCTGTACAATTGCAAAACACTGCAAATACCCAAACATTCACTAGTTGAGGAGTAGATAAACAGAATGTAGATTATTCATGTAATGGAGTAGTAACAGAAGGAATAAATAAAACTGAATTATATACATATATATATGTATATACACACACACGATGTAATTTACCTCCAAACGTCTGTGTGAGATTTAAATAGAGGAAATGGAGGTTGCACATCTATAGTGGAAGCCATGAGGAAGATTCTCTCAATGCTAAAAGAATTACTAGAGATTTCTTTGCTTCTTATAACTCCCCTGGTGTAAAACATAGCAGCTCCAGGAAGTTCACTAAAACAAGGTTAAATTCAAGGAATTATTGGAAAACATTTCATATATATTTTTAGTCAGTATCTTATCTTGATTGGTGTATGTGTGTGTGTGTGTGTGTGTATTTGGGGGACTTAAATGAAATCACCTATATATTTTTTTACTTTCTTACCCAGCTCCTGAGTCAGTCAAATATACAGCAGAGTGACTATTCTACAGCCCTAAAGCAATGCAACAGGGAAAAGAATCGAACTTCATCTATCATCCCTGGTAAGTTGTGTTGATCCTTGAAGAAACAACTTTTTTAAAATAATAAAAGCCTTGTAGGAAATTTGGCAATATTTGTATACCTTTGGAGCAAATGGAGCACATTCAGATATTTTTAATTTTGTCCAATATGTAACTGTTCCAAAGGACTCATAAATCCTTGAAGTCTTATCTAAATATGCAAAATGTATAGAAAAATTAGCTTACAGATCAGAGACACTTCAACTTGAAAAATGCAGCTATATTTTACATCTGGCATGGGGAAAAGATGGTACAGTGCTGTGAGCATGAGTTTTTTTGTTTTGTTTTGTTTTACAATGAATGTTCTGTGTTCCAGTGGAAAGATCAAGGGTTGGCATTTCATCCCTGAATGGAGAAGGCACAGACTACATCAATGCCTCCTATATCATGGTAAGTCAGAGAAGTCACTGAGGAGACTCCCAGCTTGTGTTACAGGGATCAAAACCAGAATGGGCTGCCAAAAGCAAAGACTACAGGCATGGGCAAATGAGTGGTAAATTTAACTTAAATCTGTTGACTGCAAGCCCACAGTCCACAGCAACAGTTGTAATAACAGCATGCTTTTATGTGTGCTGGGACTGAAGAAACCTCAAGCAAGACCAATTAGTAGATGCGGGAACACAAACTCACCATTCAGGGCTGATGAGTAGGTATAAAACTTATACCTGCTTATCTAAAAGGCTTTATTTCCTTCACTAAGGCAGAACCCCTGAGCAAACCCAGGATTCACCGGCTTCAGCAAAGCCTAACCTCACTGACTTCACTACTCCAGGTTTGCAGCATGATTCTTAGCCTGCAAACTGGGCTCATTTTAGGACCTGGATTTCTAAAGATACAATGCTTTTCTTCTGCATTTACATCTTTTGTGTGAGGGATGAGTGTTTTAGTAGCTGTTGTGTGACCTTCATTAACATTTAAGGTCAATCAATCATGGAGCTTGGCTTCTGATGAAAAGCTCCTAATTCTTATTCCAAAACCTCTGTTCTATTTATCCAGCAAAGAAAATATTAAGGAATATCTATGCAGGAAACACAGGGATGTGTGGTAGTGGCATCTAAATACATTCACATTTCAAATGAGCCACTGGGTGATAGGAACGGGATCTGAAACAGAAGGGGCTAGAAGAGCCAGGACTTTAGTAACAGTATAAATATCACAGTTAACCCAATAGCTCTAGCTTCTAGGTATCTGTAGCAAAATATGCAAGGTGTCTCCCTGGTTCCTCCCTTGTAGAGGCACCGAGGTGTCTGGACACCAAAGTGGGAAATGTAAACTCTCCTGTAGATTTCCCACTCTCTGTGGAGTAAGAGACAGTATCCACAAAGCAGTTTGGTAAGTCTACAGCTAGAGGTGTGTTTTTAATGAAACTGTTCCAGTTTCTCTATCAGCTTAGCTGATAGCTACCATCCTCAGTGACCACCAGAGGCCCACACGAAAGAGCACCAATATGGGATTCACCTGCATGGATTCCGTTGAGCAGTCTCACCTAAAGTCTTCAATGACAAAAGCACAGTGTGAAAGTTCAGAGTTTTTGGAATTTATGGACCCTGAGGAGTTCATGGCACTGGAGGCCACACGCATAGAGCTTAGGCAGAGCAAGCAGGGAAAGAGAGAAAAGGACCCATGAACCAATGCCTTTATCGGGTCCAGGGCATTATCCAAGCAGGTTTTCCACGGGGAGTTTTACTTGATGGGTTTAAAGCAAGCAGGCACAAGTCCCAGGAGGTCACGTAATGACTGAGAGGTATTTACTATGGCATATCTGCAAAGTCCATGTAGGTGTGAGGGTCAGCAAGGCCAACTAATCAGACTGTTCCGTAGTGAAATGGTCACTATGGAGCAGTTTTGTAAGTGAAATACCCGGATCGATCACTTTAAGGAACTGGTGGATGGGACGATGTAGAACTGGAAACTGTATCAAGGGTGACTGAACCCTGCTTCTGGCATGACAAAGTCCAACTTACATTTAAAAGGAATACCAAGGCAACATAAAAATCATAAACATTCACTACAAGATGATAGGTAACCTTGAATACTACATCTGACTTCTTAAGGCAAACTTGGACACAACGCTTAATTTCTAAAGCTTCAGTTTAATCATCTGTAAAATGGGGATCATAGTTCCTATCTCACAGTACTGCTGTGAGGAACAAACGATTTAAAAGAAAAAAAAAAAAAACATGTAGTGTCACACCTAACACAGGAAGTGCCCAGTAAGCATTGGCTATAATAATCATATTACTACATATAGACACAATCTGCAATTCAAAAGACTATTTTGACTTAAGGTCCATTGATATATAAATGTTTATCTGAATGTTTAAAGGCATACGCCAGTGCTGTTTTTGTCTTCTCTTTGGTTTTGTAGGGCTATTACCAGAGCAATGAATTCATCATTACCCAGCACCCTCTCCTCCATACCATCAAGGATTTCTGGAGGATGATATGGGACCATAATGCCCAACTGGTGGTTATGATTCCTGATGGCCAAAACATGGTAAGTCCCTTAGACCGCTTTTGGGACTTTCTTTACAGAGGAATATCAGGTTACAAATAGCAAAAAGTCCAGCATACAAACAAGCAATTTTGTTTTCAACTAATAAACTAATGTCATTGAAGGCATACTCTTCTACTGTTGGGCTTGGTTTCATTATACAATCTACTAGGCCAAAGTGATGAATAAAAGTTTTAAATGAAAGTAGATATAAATGAACTTAAATGTATGTGTTTTGTGACATTGCTTAAGAAAATTAGAATCACAGCCATGAAAGAAATCAGTCTATATGCTTCTATTTACATTTTTAAAATAAAATGTGTTAGAATATTTAGAGATTCCCTGTGTTTAAGGAGGTCTCTAATTTTTTCTTTAAAAAAAGACCTAGTTAGAATTAAGCGAGTTCCTAGTATAGGAAGGACTTTTTTAGTATAAGAAAAGCAGGGATATCCCATCCCCTTCTTTATATGTGTTTGGAGAACCCAACGAGTAAAATAAAGTAAATATTTCATTTAGGCTTTACATGTTTACTTAGCTTTGATATTCAGTTCTTGTCTATAAAGTTATTGTGTGACCATTACACATGAGGCTGGAAATTTCTGAGCTCTTAAGATCACTTGAATCTTCTCTACTCAGTTGTCAATTACAGAAGCAATAAGCTTATCATTGTTGTTGATAGCTAAGAGCATAAAATAATAAAGCAATAATTTGGGTTCCTAAGTATGGTATTTTATTCAGCACATCAATCTAGTTGAAGGCACTAGGAAGATTTTAAGAGTAAATATTCAGATTCAAAGAAAAATTGGAGTTGAAATTTCTGTGCCAACCAATTAACTTTATTTCACAATCTGACTTATTGGGCATTTTATTAAAATCTAAACTCTTCTTTCATTTGCAATTCTCCAGGCAGAAGATGAATTTGTTTACTGGCCAAATAAAGATGAGCCTATAAATTGTGAGAGCTTTAAGGTCACTCTTATGGCTGAAGAACACAAATGTCTATCTAATGAGGAAAAACTTATAATTCAGGACTTTATCTTAGAAGCTACACAGGTAAGGATATAAGTTAAATGACAAACCTTTTATCTTAAACACATGTTAAACGTATTCTGACCTAAGGATCTTTCCTAGAAATGAAAAGCATGATTCTGATTTTTTCCCAATTGAGACAATTACACAAATAATCAAATTACTTTGTCACTTTCATTTTCAAAATGGTATAGAATCATTAAACAATTAGTCATCACTACATCATTCCTGAATTTTACACACACAGAAAATCAAAGCTCATGTACTCTAGATTAGTGGTTGACAGAACTTAGGTGGAAAATAAACACAGTAAAAGAATAAATGTATTAATTCTAATTCTCATGTTTTAATGTAAGCCCTTATCTTGTAGTCTCCTAAGTAAAATGGGAAAAATACTACCTGACGAAACTTACTGTTCTCTACAAATGTAGAAAGTTGATGAGTGATAGTGATGTAATAAGTTGATAAGTGAAGTGCTTTGAAAACATGCAGTACAACAAACTAGGAATATTTTACTAAAGTCTTGGTTATCTATTACACAAGATACTGTTGTTATCTACAAGATAATACATTATTTTACTAAACTCTTAATTATATGCAAATATCTATTATTGAATTATTTGTCAATAATTATTTACATAGAGCTATAGTAAAATACTAAAACATACTAATAATGATGTCTAAGAAATATGAGATTCAGAGTACCTTCTCAATCTGACAAAGATTAAATCATCTTCCACAATGAGAACCCCTGGACACAGGAAGGGGAATATCACACTCCGGGGCCTGTTGTGGGGTGGGGGGAGTGGGGAGGGATAGCATTAGGAGATATACCTAATGTAAATGATGAGTTAATGGGTGCAGCATACCAACATGGCACATGTATACATATGTAACAAACCTGCACGTTGTCCACATGTACCCTAGAACTTAAAGTATAATTTTAAAAAAATGCATTCAAAAAAAAAAAGAAAGAAAAAGAAAATCATGTTCCAAATAATTTGAATGTTGCACTTTTCTCAATAATTTGAATGTTGCAGTTTTCAGTTCTGAAAACTGGTACATATATGGTATACAAGAAGATTCTCTATTTATTCTCTAGAATATTTAAATGACCAATACATATAAACTTGATAATACAAGTAACTAATAGTGTAAACAGCATAGCAGTGGAATAGTATCCTATCTCATTAAAATAAAAAAGACTTAGGTCTTTATTTGTAAAATGAGGGGCAGGAACTAGAAGGCGCCTAAGGTACCTGAGAGCTCTTAATATTCCATGCTAAGTTCTACCTCTGATTATTCCCTGATCACTTCAGTAGCATCCATCTAGATCTGCCATCTCTCATGCCTTCTTCTCATTATTCCTAGTTAGTAAGAAAGCCTATTACAAGAGTAATAATCATTAAATACCTATTATCTTGTTACACTCATTATCCTGATCACTGATCATGTTTAATATCTTGCTCGGCACTGGGAAATTGGCACTGTTTTTCTCCTAGTATTATGCAGAAAATAAACTAGATAACACAGGTTCCTGATTGATCCCAATTCAGTATGTCTTATCTATGTAAATCAGCTATTATGGACAGCTTGATGATCCAGGAGCCCAACTCAGGGATCAACAGTATTTCTATAACAAAGATCAAAAAAGAAGGAAAGACTAAAGTGGACAGTTTCATTAACTTCAGACATTTTTAAAAACTTTACCCAAATATCACAACATTTGAGGTTAGTAGACAAGTGAAGGTCTATGCTACTGAGCTCAAAAGCTAGGGGTCTTTTATTTATGTATTTGTTATGAGGACTATTTTTAAGAATTTATTAAATATTGAATATATTTAAGATATTATATGTTCAAGGTTTAACAATTATGTTAAGTTACTTTTACCCACTATTGACTTTAAGAAATAGAACATGGCCTTGACCATCAAGTCTTTCATGTGCTCCCTATCCCCTTCATCCTCTCCTCACTTCAGAAGTAGCCTCTTCCTGAATTACTGTTTATTGCGCTCTCATCTTATTTTATCATTTAACCCTTGTCTTTGTTTTCCTTCACACGTGTGCTGCTTACTTTTAAATATCTGTGAACTTTATATAAATTATGTGTATTATGCTACTGAGATTTATCCATGTATTTGGGTATAGTTCAAATTCATTTACTGCTGCTGCTTAGCATTCCAGATAATACATATCTTGTTTTGTATTTTACATGCAAATTATTACTTGTTTGTTGTGTTTTGTCTTGGTTTGGTGTTGCTATTACAAACAGTGCTGATATGAATATTTTTAGTCATATGCAAAATTTCCTCATGGGGATATCCTGGGAATTCCCCTGCTGTGTTATCGTGTTGGATCATCTTCAACTTTTAACTTTACTAAATGAAGTCAATTGTTTTCCAAAGTCGTCCTACAAAGGTATCCTCTCATCAGGAATGTATGAGTGCGCTACATCCTCATCAGTGCTTGTGCTGGGAATGAAACGGCATCTCTTGTTGGTTTTAATTTGCATTTCTCTTGTTGAAAATGAAGCTTTCAACATAACTTTATATTTTTACATAATTATTTACATAAATAATATTTTTACTTAAAAATATGTTTTATAAATAATATTTTTACATAAACATATTTTTATATAAATTAATTGACCATTCAGATTTTATCTTTTGTACTGTGTCTGTTCATTATTTTTGCCCGTTTTTCTGTTAGGTTATTTATCACTTACTGATTTATCGGAGGTCTCGTATTGTGGATACTAATCCTTTGTCAGCTGCATATATTGCAAATACTTTCTCCCAGTTTGGGATTTGAATTTTTTACTTTCTTTGTGATTCTTTTTTTTCTTTGTCTTTTTTGTTGTGAAAGAAAAGTTTTGAAGTTTAATCTATATGAATGTATTGATCTTTTTATTCCTGGCCTTTAAAAGGAAACCATCATTTAGTATCTTAAAAAATTACTATTTACCCTGAAATCATGAAGATGCTCTCTTACACTGTTTTCCAAACGTACCACCTGAAATTGACTTTTTGTATTATATTTTGTGAGACAAGGGTTCGGTTTCATTATTTTCCATGTGATACCCATTGTCCCACCATTATTTATGAATTGGCAATATCAGTTCAGTCATTCATATACATATAGTTTATATATATATGTGCTTGTTCTAGGACATTTATTTTATTCCATTGGTCACTTCGTTCATCCCTCAGCCACAATGGCAGTGTTTTACTTCTTATAGCTTAGAGTAATTCTTGATATCTGATGAGTTAATTTCCTCTATTGTTTTTCTTATTTACCAGTATCTTGGCTATTTTGACCTTTTGCACTTTTATGTAAAATTTAGGTTCTGCTACTTGTTTTTAAATGTATCATTTTTTTAAAAAAGTACACCTTTGGAAACTGGAGGTGAGAAGTTTAAGGGATTTATCAAGTCACAGTCTTGTTAGTCACTTAAGTAAGAATCAGAATTGGGATCCGAGTTGAACCTAGATCTCTACCTCCTTGTCGGCGTTTTCTCCACTGTGTCATGCAATCTCCTTTTACTTAAGCCTGAGGATTACTGATAGGTGAGGGAAGTGTATGCTATTTTCAAAACAAATTTTAACACCAATGATTTCCTTTTATAAATTTGAATTTAGCAGTGCAAATACATCTTTGGTACATAGTTTCATGGTTTGTAAGCATTGTCATATTTCACCCACAGATAGAGTTTATTTTTAGAATAAAAAAAGAAATTATGTTTTTTTGATTCTATTAGTAAATCTATGCATGGTAAATGTAGCATCACAACTGTTTCTTCCTTCCACCATGAAGAATGTGCTGCAACTACTGCTGCTCACTCATGCCTGCCATTGGGTTTTATTACCTTACTGTAATTCCTGATTTTCCTTAATGATTCCACTCCTGGTAAACTGTCACTAACTAACATTACTTTGTTTTTTCTTGTTATAGGATGATTATGTACTCGAAGTGAGGCACTTTCAGTGTCCTAAATGGCCAAATCCAGATAGCCCCATTAGTAAAACTTTTGAACTTATAAGTGTTATAAAAGAAGAAGCTGCCAATAGGGATGGGCCTATGATTGTTCATGATGAGTAAGTTCCGTATGTTAGATTGTTTCACACCTGCACATTCTCTAGGCATATGTATATTTCTGTTGTCTTCAGACAAACCTAATGCTTTGGACCCACTGTGATGATTCAGCCATGGTGGATTATCTTCATTTTATCAGTAAAGTTAACACAGAACATTTTTTTTTTTTTACTTCACTTGAAGTCCCTGTTGAAGACAGAGAATGGGGTCATGATCACAAGTATCTTCTCTTGCATTTGATGCTGAGAACACTTTGTATACTAAGTCAGTGTTTTAGCAGTGAAATTTTACAGGAGCCAACCAGAGAGGCATTTTCAGTCATTGATTTCCTGGCATAGCAGTGAAATTGATACGATTGTTATTTTTCAGGAACAAGAAACTTCATCCAATAAATCTTCCTAGGATTCCATCATAAACAAATAAAAAATGCATATGCTGAACTTATGTTATAAATATATAAAATACAGTTTGTTATATATGCATTTATACATTTATATGTGTATTATACATGTCTTTATATGATACTCTCAGGTTATTTTTTATTATTGCCAACTCCTTTCATAGTATACAAATAATAAACCATAAGCAAATACTAAACTTCTGTAAAGTATTCCACTATTAATATCATGAACGCTTGGCAATATTTCAGATTAAATCATAGTTCTTTGTGCAAAAAGTGAAGAGAGACAATTCATTAAAAGTTTCAGTGTTTTCATTGCAAAGTTGTCAAGGCTATATGCTTTGTGAGTTCTAAATTTGAGTGGTGCATCTCAATGGAATCTTTGTTTCTTTTCTTTTTTTTTACAAGGCATGGAGGAGTGACGGCAGGAACTTTCTGTGCTCTGACAACCCTTATGCACCAACTAGAAAAAGAAAATTCTGTGGATGTTTACCAGGTAGCCAAGATGATCAATCTGATGAGGCCAGGAGTCTTTGCTGACATTGTAAGTAACAAGGCAGTGAACCAAATTTTTCACTGATAGAGTACTACTAACTTCCTAGAGGCTGCTGAAATCTTATCATGTATCAAGAAAGATCTTATTAACTGATAACATTAGTATGTAGTTTTCAAGCTGAATTACAAGTCCACAATCCATAGAACAATAGACATTTAAAATTTATACTTCAGAAAATTTATGGATAAAAACTTTTAAATCTCATGTTTGCCTTTGTGCACAATAGTAAACAATGCAAATAAGCTTAGGTGAATGTAGAATTCGTAGGCTCATCTTCAGCTCTTCGGTCTATTTAAGGGCCTTATAAAGGGACCTTCTTCAAAGCTCCAGCCCAGACCAGTTGGCAGGAGGTCAAGGTTATCTTCGTGCACATGCACTGCAGAGGAGCCCCTAATAAGTCTCATTCAGGGCCGCTGAGTTGTGTCAAGCTTGTGCTGCATAAAACTCCTTTCTGGAGATGCACAGTTCGCAAAAGCATTTAATTATGCACTGCTTCACATGTGCGCCTCATGGTTTTCAGCTATGATGCTGCTCACTGGTTCAGGTTCTCTGCAGCTACCTCTCCCCAAACTGCCTGAGATGGCATTTGTAAGAGAAAAACTGTTTCATTCTTCTATGTGCCACTACTCTGAGACTACAGCAGAGCAGGTGCTTACCTTTGCTCATAGCAGGGCATAGGACCAGTCAGGCTGACAGAATGTGAAATTCTTCTTATTGGTGAACAGTGAAGGATTGCATTCTATATGGGTCCCTGGGCTAACAGTACAGTCATTCCTGAGATCTTTCCATAAAGAGACAGACTCAGTGGATTTTCTAACAAGTAGAGAAAGAAGAAGAAACTTGTTTCTGAGTGAGTTACAGGTGTCCAGTGCCAAACAGTTTCCCCCACAAGTTAACAGAACCCTGTCTCATCACCTTCTGATTTCATGAATAAGAATTAAGTACTTATTGGCAAATGTATGTAGGTTAATTTTCTAGGTCAGTGAATAGTCTGCCAATTGCAACATTAATTTAATCAGAAGAGACATCAGTATAGGTTATGTACATCTGCTGAGTATAACAGTGCCCTTAACACATTGTCCTTTCATGAACAGTGCTGAAATGTGTCTAAAAATATTTCTTCTTTTTACAAATGTATGTCTTCACTGAGCTTAAAAACCTCCCATCTTCTGTTCTCTAGGAGCAGTATCAGTTTCTCTACAAAGTGATCCTCAGCCTTGTAAGCACAAGGCAGGAAGAGAATCCATCCACCTCTCTGGATAGTAATGGTGCAGCATTGCCTGATGGAAATATAGCTGAGAGCTTAGAGTCTTTAGTTTAACACTGAAAGGGGTGGGGGAACTCACATCTGAGCATTGTTTTCCTCTTCCTAAAATTAGGCAGGAAAATCAGTCTAGTTCTGTTATCTGTTGATTTCCCATCACCTGACAGTAACTTTCATGACATAGGATTCTGCTGCCAAATTTATATCATTAACAATGTGTGCCTTTTTGCAAGACTTGTAATTTACTTATTATGTTTGAACTAAAATGGTTGAATTTTACAGTATTTCTAAGGATGGAATTGTGGTATTTTTTTCTGTATTGATTTTAACAGAAAATTTCAATTTATAGAGATTAGGAATTCCAAACTACAGAAAATGTTTGTTTTTAGTGTCAAATTTTTAGCTGTATTTGTAGCAATTATCAGGTTTGCTAGAAATATAACTTTTAATACAGTAGACTGTAAATAAAACACTCTTGCCTATGATATTCAACATTTTACAACTGCAGTATTCACCTAAAGTAGAAATAATCTGTTACTTATTGTAAATACTGCCCTAGTGTCTCCATGGACCAAATTTATATTTATAATTGTAGATTTTTATATTTTACTACTGAGTCAAGTTTTCTAGTTCTGTGTAATTGTTTAGTTTAATGACGTAGTTCATTATCTGGTCTTACTCTACCAGTTTTCTGACACTGTATTGTGTTATCTAAGTCATTAACTTTGTTTCAGCATGTAATTTTAACTTTCGTGGAAAATAGAAATACCTTTGTTTTGAAAGAAGTTTTTATGAGAATAACACCTTACCAAACATTGTTCAAATGGTTTTTATCCAAGGAATTGCAAAAATAAATATAAATATTGCCATTAATTTGTGTTTGCTTGTGGAGCATTGTGCTGAAACCTGTGTGGCAGAAAATTGTGGATGTGGGTCCCCCTATGATGATGGCACAAAAAAAAAAAACGGCTAGTAGGATGGGACAGGATTTAGAGTGGTGGGTCCCAAACTGTGCATTGAAATACACAGGGAAGTCACAAAACTTTCCACTTGTGAGGAAAACACAGCAACATGTGCAGACACTGCACAAACTTTTACTATTAAATTATTTGAACTTTACTACTGAATGAACAGAACAATTATGTATTTCTTTTGGCTTGGGGAGTGCTATGATCTGAATGTTTATGTCTCCTGACAATTTATCCCCTCACCCTCAAGGTGATAATATTAGGAAGTAGGACCTTTGGGAGGTGATTAGGTCATGACGGCAGAGCTCTCATAAATGAGATTAGTGTCATAAAAGAGGCCTGAGCAAGACCCTTCACCCCTTTCGCTGTGTGAAATTATGATGAGAAGGCAGCAAGAAAGCAAGCCTTCACCAGGCATCGAATCTGCGGGCACCTTGATCTCGGAACTTCCCAGCCTCCAGAAGTGTGAGAAATAAATCTATGTTTGTTTATAAGCCACCACATTTATGGTATTTTGTTACAGCAGTCTGAATGGACCAAGACACAGAATTCTGAAAATGTTACTGATGAATTAAGAGCATCATGTACCAAGAAATGTTGGGAACTTCCGGTTTAGAAACTAGCTGGAAGTTAGAAGTAGGCAGATCTGCTAGTCAGAGACTCCAATATAAGCAAAGGTTAAGGAGGGGATTGGAAAAGGCATAGACAGACAAGGACTAGGAGGTAAAAAAAAAATCCAGAATGGAAAAAGAGAAGAGGTCCCATGTTGAGCAAATCATCAAGATCCAAGAGCCACGTGGAACTGAAATGCAGGAAAATGGAATCATTAGTATCAGGCAGACTTTGATGCTTGCAGCAGTCCCCTGCCTCTGCCAGGAGTGTTTTATAATACTACCTACAAAGGAGCTCACTTTTCCCTAAGAATGCTCAGCTCAGGGCCCAGAACAGGAAGCCAGAGAAGTTTTGTTTAAACCAGTGGCTCTCAAAATATGATTCCCAGATTTGTAGCATGGACAAACTCAGAGAACTTGTTAGAAATGGAATTCTCAGATTCCCATCTGTCAGAAACTCTGGGGGCTAGGGCCCAACAATCTAATGAATGCTAAAGTTTCAGAACCATTGCTCTATAGCAACAACACTTCAGGGAGCCTCCAGCTACCTCAAGCAATATCAAGAAATTTTCACGATGTCTTTAAAATAGAGCTAAAATTAATTAGCTTTCCTTTTTATGCGAGTTTTCTTTTAAAGCAATAGTCATGGGAGATATGAAATAGAAATAGGCACACAAAAAAAGTCTCATAAATAGTAGTGTGACAAATCCCCAAATGGTGATAAGCACCACTCTGCAAGGTACAAAAAGAATTAATGTACTTCTTAATTCTCCTCCCAGGGAGGAAGGACACAAGGTTAATTCTGAATTCCTTTGTTGCTTTTCTAACCTTATCTCCTTGTCCTCTTGTTTTACAGTTTTATCACCACCCACAATGTCTAATCATGAGCTGATCTGAATCAGTAATACATGTCACCTCAATTATTTTGTCTATTTTTCCCTTAGCCTTTGTCCCAGGAACAAGCAGCCTTTGAGGAGATACAGAATTTTTTACCCTTTAAGGTTATTTATTTAGTAATGTGACTTACAGAGTCTTGTCCAACAGAAAATAATTATGCAGTAACATGTATATCATATCAATTATGCATTCTTATATAAATGTTAATAAATATATTCTGAAACAGATTAAAAAGAAAATTCCTGTCAGATACAGCAACATTTTCTCTTTCCTTGATCCTTAACTCTGAGGCAATAATCAGCTATGAGACAAATGAAAATAAATGAAGCCAAATAAGTCAGTCAGGTAAATATCACTCGATTTTTCCATCCAACACCAAAATTTCATTCCTTGTGTTTAACACATTCAGAGCTTTTTTCCATATGTTGTTTTATTTTTATAATTGTGGTCTCATTGTGAATATGTTTTTATGCTTCTTTTTATAGTGATATAGGCATTTTTTATTACACATAATCTATAAGCCTACCTTTACCAAGGCTATATAATATTTCATTCAGTATAGTGGTTTCAAAGAAGGGGACATTTGACACTGTCTGGCAATGTCTGGAGATATTTTTGATGATTACAACTAGCCAGAGGGTGAGGGGTGCTACTAGCAACTACTGGGTAGAAGCCAGAGATGCCACCAAACATTCAACAATGCATAGGACAGTCCTCACAACAAAGAATCACCCAGAACACAACGTCGATAGTGCCAAGACAGAGAAACCCTGTTCTTACACTATGGATCTTGTAATAATTCTCCTAATATTGTTTTTTGTTGTTGTTTGTTTTTTGTTGTTGTTTTTTGTTTTGTTTTTTTTGTTTTGTTTTTTCTTTTTTTTTTTTTGGAGACAGAGTGTCACTCTGTTGCCAGGCTGGAGTGCAGTTGCGCGATCTCAGCTCACTGCAACCTCCGCCTCCTGGGTTCATGCCATTCTCCTGCCTCAGCCTCCCGAGTAGCTGGGACAACAGGGGCGCAGGCCACCATGCCCGGCTAATTTTTGTATTTTTAGTAGAGATGGGGTTTCACCATGTTGGCCAGGATGGTCTTGATCTCTTGATATCGTGATCTGCCCGCCTCAGCCTCCCAAAGTGCTGGGATTACAGGCATGAGCCACCGCACCCAGCCCCTAATATTGGCTCTTTGAAATCCTTCCTATTACAATACAATGATAAACATTTATTTGTGTAGAAAAGCTTTTCACCAGGTTTAGGATTATTCCTCAGGACCAATTGTTGTGTTATTTGGGGGAGCAGATGGTATGAACGTTTTTACCTTACTACTCTTTCACTTTCCAAAAGAGTTAGGCTGTTGAGACCTCCACTGGCAGGGTATTAGAGTCCTATTGTTCCACTCATGGGTTCAGGTCTCTGCTCAAATATCATCTCCTCAGAGAAGCATTCTCTGATCAGCCTGTCTGAAGTGGCATTCCCTTCTCTCAAGAAGGAGATTCAAAATATTTAGCAGTAACCATCAGAAGAGACTGAGTCATCCACACCAGCAGAATGTCAGCCTGTCTCTCTGCCACTCCCACCAGGCCCTCTTTGTCTCTTTATCATGCTTTATTTTTATCCATAACGCTCCTTGTTTTCTGACATTATATTTGTTTGTTATTTTTCCCTTTCATTCGTATATAAACTCTTTGAGAAGAGGAGTCTTGATTATTTTGTTAACCTCATATCCCCACATGTAGAACGGTGCCTGGCACACTAACAGCAGTCACAGTATTTTAGATGAATGAAAAAAAAAGCATTGATTTTTACCTAAAATGAAAATACTCTCTTTAATAGTCCTTTCCTTGTAAACCTGACACTCTATAGGCAATGTTACTTAACATAATAAATTTACTAGTTTTGGCAAAATATCTGTTCTTAGTTTGTTTTTTTCTTTGGTAACACCTTTGTAAATTACTCCAGTTGAAAAAGGAAGTTCTAATGCATCTCCAGTTTTAAATCATGGAGAGGAGTTTTGAAACTTCAGAAGTAGTATTAATCAGGAGCATAATCCATCCCTTTAGCTACCTCCATAAGGATTACAGAGTCCATCATAGTTCCAATATGATACTTCTTGAGATACTATGACAGCAGCTTCTTCATATAAAATCAATGCAAACATTTAACAGATGCATGTTCTGCTCAAATTATACAGGGAAAATCTTACTGAATTTTAGTATTTCTTATCTGAAAGCCTCAAATCTCTTAGTACCTATTATGACAGGCTATTTCTCTAATACACAAAACTTGGAAACTATAATCTCTTTACTAGCAGATAAATTTTAAAATGTGATATTAGAATTGAATTCTGCTTACAAATAGCGCATTAGAAATATTAAGCATTTATTGAATTGAATTTAACTCTTTAGGGAAAATGGAAAATCTGCACATTTGTCAAGATAAACAAAACATGCTTTTTAATATTATAAACCATGATTGATTATTATCATTCATTTGCTAATTGCAACATATTCTGGTACATTAGAGATCTCTTCCTCATTAGTATGATATGGGTGTTTTAGGGTGGCATTAAATGTTAAGACATATAAATGTAAGACACTGCACCAGTTTTAAGAATCTAAACATCCTTGACATTAAATTGTAGTTACCAAGGGTTTTTTTTTTTTTTTAAGAAAAATATTTTTAAAAAAATAAGATTTGGAAGTGGGAGTAAGAAAAACTGTAGGTGTTAAATTGAAACTTCTTGTTACATACAAAAAATTATCATCAGTCCATCAGCTGTGACACATTCTAAGCAGGCCACAAGAAGCACAGACTGACCTTAGAGAACTGCTCCAAATACGCTAATTTGAAATATTTTACCTTTGCATGAGCCATTCCCAGTATCTCTCAGATTTCTATTATCTTGCTTCAATCCTAGGAGAGTTGCTTTAGTTCTGAATTATCCATACAAAGAAATGAACTGATGCAAGTAATTGTTATCCTCATTGCTAATTTATTTAATAAAGCCTTGTAGTGAAAACTATCAGCATTAAAGTTCTTTATGAAAAATATAAAAATAGCAAAGTCTGTTATAGCACCTTCAAGGAAGTAACTTAAGAGACAGGAAGTTAAAACTGTATGTTTTCTGGGCTTTTTAGAGAATGTTAAATGAAAAAAGTTTCACATTTTGTCTACATGGCATTCTAGTTTTATGTCCAAGGGGATACATGAAAAGATTCAATAAAACACCTAGAAAAGAAAATGAACTCTTAAAAAAGTTATTAAGGCTGTTGAGGAAATATTGACAAGGCCAGTGAGAAAGATTGACAACTAGGGTAATCTCTGTGTATTCACAGCCACTCACCCTCTAGGGAACCTTTCTGCAGCAAATTATATTTTCCAAAAACAGCCGGACAGTATCTTCTGTCCTGTATGTGACTCTTTGAAACTCATCTCATTGAGAAGCAGGGTCTATGGTCCCTCCTCTTGGATCTATGGTGAAAGTGATGCTATGTGACTTCCAAGCCCAAGTCATAAAAGAATCAGCTTCTGCCTGATTCTCTTGGAATGTTCGCTCCTGGAGCAGCCCCACCATGCTGTGTCAAAGCTGCATAGCCATGGAAAGACCTACGACAAAGAAACCAAGGCCCTGGCCCACGGCTCCAGATGAGCTTCCAGGCAGAACCATTTTGTCAGCTATGTAGGCAAGCTGTCATGAAATGGATTCTCCAACTTTGCATCAACACATCGCAAGTGACACTACATGGACCAGAGACCAGCTGTTTGCACTGAGCCATGCCCAAATTATAGGTTGATGAGCAAAATAAGTGACTACTGTTTTAAGACACTACATTTTGGGGTAGTGTGTTACACAGCAATAGTAACTAGAACACTTCCTACACTTCAAAGCCTAAAATGCTAGCAACTGTATTTCCCAGACTGCTTCGCAGCTAGGGTCCTGGATGAAGTATGTTCCACCACATACAGGGAGTCACAGGTCTGGAAACACAATGTTATTTTACCATGTATTATAATGTAATATTAAATGATTTATCATATATTTACTCATGCCTTCTGACTTGCTGGCTACCCTGTAAATGCCCTTACACAGATTTAGAAGACAGAAATTCACAGAAGCCCTCTTCCTGCCCTCTTGGACCCTGCTGGTAAGAAGATTGTAAAGATATAATTTTTCTGCAACAGGGTTCTAGTACCTAATTTTGGAACCATGGCAGCAAGGGCAGTAGCTTCTGATTCTAGCTTCCCAATCCTGACCCTAGCTACATGTATACACTCTTGGTCTTCATGCCTTGTATGATTTTTCTTTAAAATACCTAGAGTGGTTTCTGCTCCCTGCTCCAAATTCAGCAAACTGGAAAAGAATGGTCTAAATGATGCTATGACCATCCAATCATTTTTTCAAGTATCTTTTCTTCTGATACTGCAGTAGCCTCAGAATATGTCTTCTTCTGGCCCTTTCCCCTTTCCCTGATTCATTCTCAACACTCAGTCTAATAAATCTTTTAGAAGCGTAAAGCTGATCCTATCAGCCCCCTGTAATGTCAACCATGAAATGACCTAAACCTATGGTTACACAATGATGTTGATAGTCAGGGTTGGCTCAGACTCATACTGATGCTCTTTACCCACCCTCATGTTTTGGGGAAATTTTCACATAAACTCCAAGAAGGAAAAAAATGATAGAGAAGAATGTGTCTCTTTAGCATTACTATCCAATGTTCAAACATAACCTAAAGCTGCATTACATACAAGCCAAGCCTGTAACAACTTTCCCTTATCTCCACCTCAACCTTCAACACATCTTCGTACCATGGCTTTTAAATGTGTCAATACTATTCTGCAATATTTGTATATGCCAGAATTAAATAATTATACCATATATATGGCCATAATTGTTTGTTTTTATGTATAATTGTAATTGTATATGGTTATACATAAATTGACATCTCTGTTCAGAAATTATATATAATTATTTATATATGTAAAACAAGCAATTATATTATATATGGTATAATTATATACAATTAAAATTATATATATAGCAAATTTATACAGTATTACATATATTTATGTATATATAATTTCTGCTATGTGCTAGGCACCATGACAGGTGTTGAGGATACATTGGAGTCTAGTGGAATCTTAGTTTGGATTGCTATAGAAGCAGAACCTGTGACAAGAATTCAATGCCGGTCAGGAGGAAAATGAGTCAGGGAAGGAAAGACAGCTGATAATGGATGTAGTATCAGTCAAGTTCCTCAAGTGGATAACTGGAATATAATCCCATTGTAGAATTCTGGGAGCCAGTAGAAGACATCCACATCCAAATTATCCCATCCAAAAATCTAACGAGCTAGCCTATTGATATATTAGCTCCTATGGGTCATTGGTTGGCTGAAGAGAATGGAAGTGAGAGGGGTCACAATTCCTGGCATTTCTGGGCTGCTGTGATTATGAGCAAAGACAGCTTTCACTGTCAAACAAAGCCTTCAGGCAAAGAGAGGCTGACAGCTGGAAGTCCAAAGGTGTGCAGTGTGATGGTAAGGCCAAGATGTGAATGCAACTGGAGTGCTAGAAATAGTTTTGTCTATATGGTGTATGACTCAGCGGGGATTTATTTATTTATTTATTGACCTTGGAAAGGGAAATCAAAGACTGCTTTTACTGATGCACAAATAGACCCACCCATGATTTGAAAGGGATGATAATATTAACATACTCATTATCATCAAAGCAAATTAAAATGCAAAGATATCTGAAATGGCTTTACAGTTATATGATGCCTTAATAAATTAAGGAAACTGATTGCTCCGAGTGGCTTCTTTCAGTGGGGATTTATTGTTTTTCACCTTCACCTACCAGATGTCAGCAACACCCTGCCCCAAGTCTGTAATAACAAAAAATCTTCCACATATTTTCAAAAGCCTCCAGTCAATGAGATCACAGAGTAATTTGTGTTATGAAAAAAATAGTATAGGGTCCTTTAGAAATACCTAACTCACACTTGTGAATCCTCAAGAAAGTAACTTCTAAGCTACAACCTAAAAAGAGGACTAGGAGTTAACCAGGTAAAAGGTTAGGGGGAGATGAATATCTAGGGTAAAAAAAAAACACAACCAGAAAAGGCTCAAAAACAAGAAAGGGCAAGCCTATTCAATGAGGTGAAGGAAGTTCAGGAATTGGATAATATTTTGTAAGGAGGTGGGCAATGATGAGATGAGACTATAAAGACATACAGGGGGACATTTATGCTGAGCCCTGGAGGCTATAACAGGTCTGAACTTTATCCTGGGAGGAATGGGGAGAGAGCTGAGAGTAAGAACATGACCATATTTGCAGTTTTGAAAGATTAATGTGTCTATTGTGAGGACAATGGTCATTAGGGGAGTAATTCCCGAGAGAGGGAGGCCAGGTGAAAGACTATCACAATGATCCATAGAAAATATAATAGCAGCCTGACCAAGACAAGTTGTATGTGGGTAGAAAGACTTGGAGCCAATACGTTTAATAGAGAAGAGAAAGTCCTGATTTGGTGAATGTGGAAGTGAGAGAAAAGAGACCACCAAGGATTATATAGAGAGCGACTAGGATGATAGTGGTTGCCAGTTCCTGAAATGAGTAATCACGTGAAGGATCCATTTAGCAGACCTAGACTGGCCCCATTGAGAAACACTCATTTATAGTATAAATTTTTAAATTTACATTGAGTTTAAGAAGTCTGGGAAATATCTGAACAGGGATGTCAAGTAGCTAGTAGTACAGATAATCTGAAGCTCAGGCAAGAAAATTGGGATTGATTTAAGACATAGGTGGCATTCAATGCCATGGGTAGGATACATGCCCCCAGAAAGAACACACAGAGAGAGAGAGAAAAAAAAAAAGGCAGGGAAGAAATCCGAAAAACATCAATAATTACCATATGGACAGATAAGAGGATGCAAAGTGTCACCATCTTTATTAAGCATCTTACATGATGAACCATTTGCACAATTTTCACCAGATTCATAGTCCAGAACTAAATAGAACCACTGTGCCAGCCAAATATTTTCTAACATTGCAAAAGTATTAACAATCCATGCCCCTGGGAGTTGCTGTTCGCTCATCTTTTCTGTTGGTCTTCCCCAGGTTTTACAGCACCTATTTCAGTTTCTTTCCCAGCTCCCATTTGACTTCTACCTCCTTTTAATTATTTCTCTCAAGGAGAATAAATCTTTTATCAATAGTTTGCTATTAAGGCAAGCATGATTTTTTTCTTTGTCAAGGTTATGAGGTTTCTATGGCGGTTTGTTTTACCCTGTGCCAGCTTCACTGTGAATCAGGCTCAGATTTATTGGAGCCAAGGGTCTGGTTAGTTGTGCCTGGCAACAGCCCAGAATCGTCTCCAAAGTAACAAAGAGGAGCGCAGTATCAATTCAGCTTCATGAGCTCTCAGGCTGGGAATGGGATTCCCAGGGTTTATGAATTTGTTAGCTGGTGATATAGCACACACTGTCAATTAACATGAAACTAGAAGGTACTAGAAACCTTCGATTTTACTACACTGACAAACTGGGAGGATGTAACCTCTTAATCTAAGAAGTTAGGACTGTGTTTTGTAATTCTTGCTAATTAATGAAAATTAAGAATGGGTATTAGGACTAAAACAAGACTGGAAAAAGGAAGTTATTAGATTAATTGTCAGTAACTAACAAGTATCACTCCAGAACAGCCAGCTTTTCTCACTGGATTCCTTCCACTGGAATTCAGATCTGGCAGATGTAGTTCCACTGCAAACAATCAGCAAACGTAAGCCACTAACACTATACAAAACATAAAGATAAGATTAACTACTTTGCACAGATGTGTAAATTATGCATTGCATCTAAGGGAGAACTAATCATATCATAGACATTAAAGATTTCTGTATTCACTATGGCAATTTTCCATTAGAGGGTAGTAAAGTGTTTTACTCTAATACATTGTATATTTAGGAACAATTTTTTGACCAGTAGAAGTGTCTAATTTTCAAAAAGACACCATATGGGCTAGTGGTGGGCCCTAAGTTATCCATCCTAGAAGATGTTTTAAAAATCAGGGTGCTCCCAAAGTGTTTCAAGTATTTTGAGTGTCTCCAAATGATGATCAAATTTCAATGTTAAGTCTTATCACCTGAGGCAAGTCGTTTAACTTTATGAGGCACATTTTCTCTTCTGTGAAGTCAGAGGCTTGGTCAAATGATTGTTGTGGTCTTTTTCATCTCTTTAACCACTTTATGTAGCAGATAAATCTATGGCTTGTTCAAGCAGCATGGATCTTTGAGGAGTCTTCCAAAGGTATCCAGGAAATTGAAAAAATAGATCAAAGTTAAGATCGTATTAACTAAACATAAACTTCAGGCAAAAACTGTATTGTAAAAGAGAGAACAACCCACTTATGTTTTTTAACATCTACTAAGTGGCAAGCATTTCTCTCTCATTATCTCATTAATTTTTATAATCATCCTGGGAGTCACTGTTATCCTCGTTTCATAAAGAAGAGAAAAGCTAGTATGTTGTAGAGCCATTCACATTGTGTAGTATGATCTAGTGTCTCACTAACCTAGAACAACAAAAAATGGATAATACAAATATTGGTGTTATCTGAAAAAGAACAAAAGAGGCAGAAAGATCTGAAAGATGTGAGCATTAAGTCTACCAGAATGGTTAGACCAAGGGTCCACAAACTGGCTCGAGGGTCATGTCTGCCTATCACTTGTTCTTGCAAATAAGGTTTTATTGCAACACAGCCATGCCCATTCATTTATGTACTGTTTATGGCTGCTTTCATAATATATAGGCAGAAATAAACAGTTGTGATATCTTTGGTCAGCAAAGCCTAAAATGTTTATATCTGACTTTCACAGAAAAATAATTGTGGACTCCTGGTGAAGCTATATGTTGATATGCCTATAACCATAACCTGCTCATTCATTCCCAAATCCTATCACCACCACATTTATTATTATTATTATTTTATACTTTAAATTCTAGGGTACATGTGCACAACGTGTAGGTTTGTTACATATGTGTACATGTGCCATGTTGGTGTGCTGCACCCATTAACTCGTCATTTACATTAGGTATATCTCCTAATGCTATCCCTCCCCCCTTCCCCCACCCCACGACAGGCCCTGGTGTGTGATGTTCCTCTTCCTGTGTCCAAGTGTTCTCATTGTTCAATTCCTACCTATGAGTGAGAACATGTGCACCACCACCTTTATTATTAAAGGTACTGCAGGAAAATTTGTTATTGAGGGATAATGTAGTGTTTAATTACATATAGCTGTATTCAAGCTTACTGACATTGCCTTTTCTATTACCACATTTAACACTAACATTAAATCAGCTCTTCAAATCAAATCCCCTTTAATTCTCATTGTCATCATAAAGCACAAACCATTTAACTACACTGAGAGCTCAACTGGATCCCAGTTCTTACACAAAGTGCTAGTTTCTCAGTTCCCAATTAATCTGGGCGCCGTTTTAGATGGTGAAATCAATATGACACGAGTTGTATTTCCTAATCAATTGGGTCGAAATGAATGTCATGGTAAGAAAAATTCCACAACAAAATGTTTGTACTTATTAATAGATTATTGATCTCCATATATTATCTGTGACAGGTGGGACCAGGCCTTAATCAATTTTGATTGTTTTCAAATAGCAGGAGATGTTTTCTCAACTGTCATATACCTCACTGGTAGTACCTGCTTCTTTCAAGGGCAGAATTAGTTTCACTTGCCAGGATATGAGCACAATTTGTGAAGGTTAAACAGGTGCTTACTTTGTATCTCTAAAGGCAAGAGATTTTTCCCCAAGAAGCAAATAAACAAATTGTATTTGTAATTTAATTTTTTATAACAACTTGAGATAAAATCTGCATACCACACAGTTCAAACATTCAAAGTATACAATTCAGTGGTTTTTAGTATATTCAGAGTTGTGCCACCATTACCACAATCAACTTTACAACATTTACATCACCCCAAAAAAGAAACCCCATACTAATTAGCAGTCACCCCTTTGTCCTCCCCAACCCCTCAGCCTAAGCAACCATTAATCTGCCTTCTCTCGATATATATTCACCTGTTCTGGACATTTCCTATAAATGAAATCATATAATATGTGGCCTTTCATGTCTGGCATTCTTCACTTGATATGTTTTCAAGGTTTTTCCATGTTGTGGTGCATATCAGTACTTCATCTCTTTTTTTATTGCTGAATAATATTCCTTGTATAGTTATGCCACATTTTGTTTATTCACTTGTTAGTTGATAGAAATTAGGGCTGTTTCAATTTTGGGCTATTATAAATAATGCTGCAAAGAATATCTGTGCACAAGTTTTTGTGTAGACATTTGTTTCTATATCTCGTGGGTATCCACCAACAGTGCATGAGGGTTCCAATTTCTCTGCATCCTCACCGACACTTGATATTATCACTTTGATTACATATCTATTCCAGTGAGTGTAGAGTGATATCTCATTGTAGATCTCATTTGCATTTCCCTGATGGCTAATGATGTTGAGAACTTTTTCATGTGCTTATTGGCCTTTTGTGTGTCTTCTTTGTAGAACTGTTAATTCAGATCTCTTGTTGATTTTTAAAAATTGAATTATATGCCTTTTAATTATTGTTGTAACAGTTCTTTATATATTCTAAATACAAATTCCTCCCTTAACTAATACATGATTTTAAAAAAATTATCTCATTCTGTGGGTTGTATTTTTGCTTTCTTGATATTGTCCTTGGAAACACAAATGGTTTTAATTTTAATTTACCTATTTTCTTCTTTTGTTGCTTGTGTTTTTAGTGTCATTTATTTAAGAAATCATTGCCTAATTCAAAGTCAGAAAGATTTATGCCATGTTTTCTTCGAAGATACTTATAATATCAGCTCTTACATTTAGATCTTAGGTCCACTTTGAGTTAATTTTTATATGCAATATGAGGTAGGAGTCCAATTTCATTATTTTGCATGTGGATATCCATGTTTCCAAGCACCATTTAATGAAAAAGACTATTTTTCCCCCATTGAATTGTCTTAGCACCATTTTCAAAAGTCAGTTGACCATAAATGTGATCAATATTTCTGGACCCTCAATTATATTAGTATTTTACTCTTTCTGATGCTGTCAATTGTTTTTTTTTTTTTTTTTTTTGAGTCAGGGTCTAACTCTGTCATCCAGGCTGGATTGCAGTGACCCAGTTATAGCTCATTGCAGCTTCGAACTTTGGGGTTCAAGCCATCCTTACACCTCAGCCTCTGAGTAGCTGAGACCACAGATGTGTGTCATCACATTCAGCTGTTTTTTGTTTGCTTGTTGTTTTTTGTTTGTTTGTTTGTTTTTGTAGAGATGCGATCTCACTGTTTCCCAGGCTGGTCTCCTGGCCTCTAGCAGCCTTCTGCCTCAGACTCCCAAAGTGTTGGGATTACAGGCACCAGCCACCAAGCTTGACCACTGTTGAAAATTGAATTATTTTCTTAATACCATTTTTGATTTATTCATTGATACTATATTGAAAGATAACCAATTTCTGCATATTTAATCCTGTATCCTGTAACTTTGCTGAATTTATTTATTAGTAGATCATGTCTTTGGATTTTCTATAGTTTTCCTTTGGATTACTATGCATAAAACCACCATATTGTCTCCCATCTCTATTTAGTTATACTTCTTCCTTTCCAACCTAGATGACTTTTATTTTATTTTCTTGCCTAATTGCCCTTTCTTGACTGTCCAGTACAAGTTGAATAGAAATGGCCAAAGCAGACATCCTTGTCTTGTTTCTGATCTCAGGGGGAAATAATCCAGTCTTTCACCATTAAGTATGATGCTAACCGTGGGTTCTTCATAGATGCCCTTTATCAGGTTGAGGAAGTTTCCTTCTATTCCTAGTTTATTGAGGGTTTTTTATTTTTTATTGTAAAAGGGTGTTGAGTTTTGTTAAATACTTTTCCTGTGCCTAATGAAGTGATCTTGTAAATTGTAATTTAATCTTATCTATTCTCATTTCCAAACACTCAAGAAAAAACTATAAGGAATTACATTTACAAAATAAATCATAACTTTACAAAAAGGGCATAAAACAGCATTTTGGCAAAAACTTACAGATAGGTAATCTAAAGGTACCTAACTGTATCAATTTTAAAAATATAAAAATATAGCTTTATGAGGAAATTTTTTCTGACTAAAAAAGTAAAACTTCATCTGCTGGTTATAAGACAATACGTTCATTTAAGAAAAAAGTGGCACAATAAATTAACAAATAGCACGATCATCACTTTCACATACATATTTATAAAATACAGGGTAGAATTATTAAAGTTCTCTGTTAGTGGCTGGCATCTCCTGTTCCAAACATTTCCACATTAAAATAAAGATTTATAGTTCAAAAAGTACATTGTGTTAACCAAAACATATTATGCTTTATACTTTAAAACAGCACATTAGCAAACCCACTTATCACACACATGTTCAGAGGTGTATTGCCTGGGAAGAAAAAAACAAAATATAATTCTCAATTATGGTTTAATTGTACTCCGTGTAGTATATATAATGCCTTCTGCTTTAATTCGCTCCAATATTGGTCCATAGATCTCCTTTGAAAAGGGCCCCATTAGGCCTTTGGCTCCAATTTCACCTGGAAGAAAATAAACGTGTAATTACCATTTTAAAGATTGTGTCAGAGGTTAATTTCCCCATCAAGGGTCTCCACAAAGAAGCAAACTCAGAGTCAATGAATTCTTGGAGGCCTAGGCATTTTTTAAGTAGCTGCTTAAAAATGTCCCTTAGTAAATTATTACTTAGTCAACACTTTGTAAGGAAAAGGAGTTGATTTTAGATTGAAAGCACAGCCAGACCTAGGGATATTGTCAGAACTTGTACACTTAACTGCATTAATTACTGCCAGGACAATCAGAGAATAAAGTAAAGTAAGAAGTAAAGTAAATCTGACTGGTCGGCTTAACTTGCTAATGTCATTTTTTTTAAAAGTCAAGACACCAACAGAATGAGTCGTAACAAGTTTGATTATATGGGCACAGGCACCTGTTAGTATGACTGAAACATAGAACCTGGGCACTCTCACTAGAGGCCACAATGACCCCAACTTTCATCACTTACTTCTTCATTGATTCCTCAATAACTAAGTTGGTCATTTAATTGACATTAGCTGATATGCTACTATACATTTTTTTTTCATTATTTCACATTTATATGCTTTGATATTTTCTACTCTCCTCATTCTTTCTTGAGGGTCAAACAGAGGCAATGCTTATTGAATGTCTATGTGATCTTCTAGGGAGAGTGGAAGATTGAAATTTGTATTCATTTAGTCTAAAATATTTATTGAGTACTAATAATATGTGGAGATATGAAGACTAATAAAACTTAACCTATATCCTTGAGAATTTGGAGTGAATATCTTTTCCTATTTTAATCACTCCCAACATGGCAAAAACTAAAGAAAGGAAGGAAATTACCTTTCCCTGGGGACCCTTCTATGTGGTAGCAGCTTTATGTATTGTATCAGATAGTGTCACAACAACTCTGTGAAACAGGGATGGCAATACCCACTTTAAATATGAGGAAACTCTTGCTCAGAGGTGCTGAGTAACTTGCAGCCCATCACTCAGCCACCTTGTAATTGAGCTGGAGCAGAAATCAGGTTTATCTCCAAAGCCCACATGCTTTACTCACCAAAAGGGGACCTCCCAGGCAGTCTGCGCTTGGATCTTCTAAGATGGTTCACTTTTAGCAAATGCCTGTGTCATGCTCAAGAGCAATTACTTGACATCCAGGCACCAAATGGCTTGGAGGTGATAAGGAAACAGGCTTACGCCTCAAATGAACAGACTTACCATCAAGCAACATTTTGGCTGCCATGGCGGTGGGTAACCCCACGGTTTTAGCCATGGCTGAAAAGCCATTGATGTCCCCATATGCCACAAGATCAATCGTTTTATGTTCTAAATGTCCAGAAGGATGTCTGATTCCAAAGCTGTCTCTCATCACAATCATATCTTTTTCTTCAGGACCTTAAAACAAATAAAGCTAAGTAAAAATGCCACTCATTACAACTCAAATATTGTCTGTCATCTACTCCTCCTGCCCTTCTGGTCTTAAAAGTTTTCCCTCCTTTCATATATGATCACTAGACAATTATTTACACAGCTTTTTAGCCCAAAGTCAAAGTGAAAACCTCAAGGAAATTAGAACTCTAATCTCATTCCTTTATCCGGGTTCGTGTCACTATATCCTGTTTACAGACACAAAGGCACTGCTGTAGAGGCCTTTTAGTTTGCTCCAAAAATGCTGCCTAATGCATTAAAAAAAAAAAAAAAAAAAAAAGTAATGTCGGGCGCAGTGGCTCATGCCTGTAATCCCAGCACTTTGGGAGTCTGAGGTGGGCAGATCACAAGGTCAGGAGATGAAGACCATCCTGACCAACATGGTGAAACCTTGTCTCTACTAAAAATACAAAAATCAGCTGGGCATGGTGACAGGTGCCTGTAGTCCCAGCCACTCAGGAGGCTGAGGCAGGAGAATCTCTTGAACCTGGGAGGCAGGGGCGCAGTGAGCCGAAATCACGCCATTGCACTCCAGCCTGGTGACAGTGCGAGACACCATCTCAAAAAATAAATAAGTAAATAAATAAATAAATAGTAAAACTATTTTTTCCTTTTCCATAATAACTAAGTTTATTTTTACCTAATAATTCTCACATTCCTCCCCCTGGAAAAATAGTCCAATTGCCCTTTTCATCATATCACATCTTCCCATTCCTGCTGCTTGGCGCCAACCCTCCAATACGATTATCTGCACTGACTCTATCTTATGATTCTTCTTCAGGTATATTTAGCTAATACTTCATGGCCTACCATAGGAAAGCTTCATGACCAAATGCTTGGAGAGGGCATCCAGAATGGATTCTGCCTGAGGGACTTGTTCATCCCCAAGTAAGCCCAACCTGAAAAGCACAGGAGATGGCTGCATTAGTTCAAGTCCTATACATGTTCTCATTTGGGAAGCAAAAGGGAGCCCCTTGAATTTAATCTTGAAGGGGCAGAATTACAAGATGGTAACTCAAGTTGTAGGATTCTCCTAAAGTGTAAAATAACAATAACAATAGCAATGTTTTAACCTTCAGAATCATCTCCAGACTCACCCAGGCACTGCTCCCTGGAGCAGGGCAGAGATGATGGATGGTAATCCCATGTCCTTACAAAACTCTTTATGAGACTAGTTTATAGGTTAGTTCTCCAACATTAAGTATACCAGCAGGATGCCACAGCAGTCATATGAAAGAATGTTTTAATGTAATATTCTCTGACTACTCAGAATCTCCTACAGGAAAGCAAAAATACCCCACTATGCTTGGGAACTGAGTGGTAAAGTGTTTCCAGATAAGCATTTCTCAAATTATAATTGCCATTGAGCTCCTCTCTTTATCTACTCTTTATGCCTACATGAACATGGCACATGGTAATCTCTCTACCCACATTAGAGCAACAAATTAATCAAAGACAAATGTAAAATATTTAACTTTTTTTGAGTAGAAATTAGCAATCATTGAGCCAGTATATTTTGCTCTAAGTTGAGTGGTGGGTGCCTACCATTCAGCAGCCTCCAACTGGGCATTGTCTCCTCCTAGTTTCTTAAGAACAGCTTCCTTCAACACATCGTGCTCAGAGGAAGGTGAAATCCCAACTAGGTCACAGAGGAGTTGTTTCTGGTTAGAAAAATAAAGACAATATTTCTAAGTCCCTAACAAATTTTTTTTTAATTAACTGAAAAATTATCCTACTAAAACACTGAACTTCAAACACACCTCAAATTTTAAAATTAAAAATAATTGGAAATAGGAAATTGCAACACATACACATACATACACACATCTGCATACCTACACGTCAATAAATAGCTACTATTCCAAAATGATATTTCACCAATAAAAATGGGTTCTAAGATCAACTCAATACAAAACAGATGGTGCAGTTCTTACCAGCACATTCCTTGTCTTTGTATATCGTCTCTATCACTATGTTTTTACCCATTCTCCCCCTAACCTCCAGTAGTCCATTTTGACCAGGATAAAGTGGAAAAGGCTTACTGCAGTGGTTGTCAGTAGCAACCCAGGTTCTTTTGTAGGTCCAAGAGATGAGAAAGTCCTTGCAGGTAATAAAATCTCAAAGGAAGAACACTTAAACAGTAGCCATAGTTTTTTCTACTTTCAAAACAAGACTTTTTCTAGGCTCCCAAAGGAAAAGCTATGCTCTAGATCAGGAGTCAACAAACTGGCTCACAGACCAAATTTGGCTCACTGTCTGTTTTATTAAATAAAAATTTTATTGAAACACAGTCATGCTCATTGGTTTATGTATCGCCTATCGGAGAACTGAGTGGTATTGACAGAGACCGTGTGGCCCACAAAGTCTAAAACCTTTATAATCTGGTCCTTTACAAAAAAGACCATCCCTAAGAATGTCTGCACCAACCTTCCCAAGCCAGCTGCCTCAACCCCAGGTTCTCTCTGCAGATGTTTATTCACTCCTACCCAACAATAAATTTATGAAAGGTAAAACTTAAGATTGGAAAGGTTCACAAATGTGCACAAAAAAAATGAATGTGAAAGCAACTGGCTAACACAAAGATAGGATGAATGCTTGAGGTGGTAGATACCCCATTTACCCAGATGGGGTTATTACATATTGCATGCCTATTTCAAAATATATCACGTCCTCCATAAATATATACACCTACTATGTATGCATAAAAAATTTAAAAATAATTTTTTTAAAGAAACTAGCTAGCAAGAATACCAAAACTTTTTTTTGGGATTTAATGGAATTAGCAACATTGGTCCTTTTCTCCTTGTGATACATTTCTGACATTTCTATTGGAATACGGGCACACTAGTTTAAGTTGAACAACCAGCTGGTAATGAGTTAATTCTGAGCAGTCAGTAGAAGCTCTACTTCACATTCAGTTCTAAGCCTCCAAAGTTCATTCCAACTCTGAGGCCTTAAAATTTTGGTACAACAACAGATAGACGCATAAGCTCGGTAACTGAAAATCAAATCACTCATGGTTATAAGTAGCCAAATGAGAGTACTGACAAGATTTGGAGGTTGGGAATCCAGTTCTGTAATACACTATTAACTCTCCTGGATTCTCACTTTCAGGAAGCCCAAGTGACTCCCATCACTGGGTCACCACTTAGACAAGTGGAAGAGCTCAGAGCTTAATGCAGAGAGCAAATGCATCTCTTACGACAGCTCAAGGAGCAGTCAAATGGTATAAGTTGCTGCAGGAAACAGTCCTGATATGTGTCAGCCCCACACCCTCTCCATTCTTCCACAACAGTGAAGGGAAAGGGGGCTTTGGAGTTAGGATTTATCTTCCTGCTCATAAGCTAAAAAATGGGTTCTTTTGCTGATCCAAAGCAGAGTTCACCCCCGACCATTTCAGAAGGTATTCCTGAAGAGGAGCAGATAGAACGTAATTCCGGAGTCACTCACCCAGGTGAGAGGGTTGCCCTCAGGTCTAAAGGCAGGAAGTGCTTCTCTGTTTATTAGACCTAATTTTACAAATCCATTCAAAGCTTTCATATATCCCTGAAACAAGAATTAATAAGCAGTATATAAAATTTTTCTCTTCCAATGAAAAAATATAAAATATTTTTGAAAAGAGGGATCTATCTTTGCAACTAATTTAGAAAATTGTTTATATTGATGATATGAGTACTACAGCTCTTTTAGAATTTGCCTAGCAGGTTTTCCTGTCTTTACTAGAAACCCCTCCCCACAACCCACCAAAAAAGTATTGAGGATATAGATACAACCAATTTCAAGCTCAAACTGAGATCAATAGTGTCATAATAATTCTACTGGTTTACATAAAAGACCTTGCAAAACTTAGGTCTTTACTTCTGTTTCTGGGTAACGTGAATGGAATTTTCTGGCAGCATAAGGGCAAATTTTCTTATGTGTTATATGCTGTCAGCTCAGCAGAATATTATTTAATAGAAGAGTCAGTTGAGCTCTTTCTTATAATGGAAGGAGGAACTTGTAAGAATATCCTCCTCAAAAGCAGATAATCCAATCTACTGATTAGAGCCACTACTCCCAAGATATATGGAGAGCAGAAAAAGAGGTAGGAATCAGAGAGATTTTTCTAAGATATGGTGATATCACCACTCTGATAAAAATTCCTCATATGTCTTTCATTGTCTACAAAGCAAACCTGAGGTCCTTGGTATATTATGTAAAACCCATCACAATATGCTCATCTACCCTAACTCACAGATCTCCACTTTCACTTTTCCCCGAATGTGCTGTGTTCTTCCAGAAACCAGGGCCTCTGTACATGCAGCTCCTGTAACTGGAATGTTTTGGCCACACTTCTTCATTTATGAAATGTTTTCTCCTCCCTTCAGACCCAGTTTAGCACCTCTTGTGAGTCCCATAGGTGAGTGGGCACTCCCTTCTTGTAGCATTTTGTATATACCTTTATCATGGCAATTAATACAGCTCGTAATTAATTGTCTATTCAGGTGCTGTACTGTAGGTATTGAAAGCAGGGAAATTATATCTTTATATTATATTATGTTATATTACATTATATTTGTGTGCATATTCTTCATCCCAATGCCTACTTCGGGGCAGATAAGTCAAGCAAATAATGCCTAGTCCATGGTGAGCAAAAATCCATCACCACTGATGACTAAAGTATAGTAGAGTATTATATTAATAGGTGCTAGGTTAGAGGAAAACATAGCTGTGGGAGCACAAAAGAAGGGGAACTCACATAGATGGGGCTGGGTGGTTCAAGGGGAAGGAGTTAGGGAGGATACCATAGGAAGGTATTCAACATTATTCAACATTCCAATCCATTATTCAGCATTCCAATCCCTAAAAGAGAACAAATGGCTGGATAAATAGATTCTGAATAATAGATGAAGTGAAGAAAGACCATAATGGTTTATTCCCCAGTGTGCAAATGGGAAGCAGGGTGAGAGGGCTAAGATAAGAAATTTATCTTATCTGCAATTACTGCTCAAGCAGAGAGAGAGAGAAGAAAAGAGAGAGAGGGAAATAATTCTAGGGAGCAACAGAGGTTTTAAAATATAAAATAGTTTCTGTAACCATCAGATATTTCACTACTGAATGTCTGGCCAACTAGCAATTTTCCCATTTCTAAAGGTTATATTGTTCAAACTGTTCAAAGGTTACTAAAAAAAGAATTCTCACTTGCTCTAATTCAAATGCAAATATACTTCAAAGAGGAGAAACAGAAAAGTAATATCACTAGCTTGTTTAGCTCGCTTCTGGGACCTGATAGGTGCTAGAGATCCCTTTATCCAACATCTAAAATACTGATTTCTGAGCTATTTATTAATCTCAGAAATATATTTTTATGCTGACCCCTAGAAATGAATTTATTTTATGTATTCATTCATCAATAAGCATTTAGCAAACTGCTGCCATGTCAGACTTGTGCTAGGGACTGAGGCCACAGAGATGAAAAAATTGCAGTCTCATCCATGCAGAAACTGCAGTCAACAGAAGGGTTAGATAAGTCAAGCAAATAATGCCTAGTCCATGGTGAACAAAAATGTATCAGCACTGATGACTAAATTGTAGTAGAGTATTATATCAATAGATGCTAGATTGGAGGAAAATATAGCTGTGGAAGCACAAAAGAAGGGGAACTCACATAGATGGGTGTGGGTGGTTCAAGGCGAAGGAGTTAGGGATGATACCACATGAAGGTGCTATTAAGCTGCGTCTAGAAGGACAAGCAGGTGACAGGCAGGCAGAGAAAGAGAGTAGTCAAGGCCTCTCTGTCATATGTGAATGATGGTATCTCATCTCCAATACTGGAAAGAATGTTAGGGTTACCAGTGGGTTGCTGGCATTGCCCACGATGGTGGCCCTCGTGATTATGAACATTGTGACATCTTCCATCCTCAGGGAATCTGTGGGGATGGCTCCCACTCGCACACCTTGTTGAGACCTTTATTCAATGTTTAAATCTATTAAAATCCTTCATTCCTGGATCTATATGTTTGTCAAAAGACTATACTGAAAGTTATATATCCTAACTGCTGGCCAAAAAAAAAGTTACTACTCATATTCTTTGAACAAATTGAAGAAAATAGATCAAGAAATCTGCCAGACCTGGGGATAGTATGCATGAGTTCAGACTAGAATTTCTACTGTGCCTAAAGGCTGGTAGAAGAGCCACAGCTCCTAGATCTCAGTAGGACATTATCACTGATGTCTCATTTGATTCCTGGGCAATGAAAAAATCATATTCATGGAGTACAAGCACCTGCTCTCTAGGAGCTTACAATCTCTTTTGGGAGATAAGAAAAATATACATAAAATTATAACTTAAAATGCTGAAAAGTAAATGCTAAGTGCCCATAAATGTAACAGAAGCTCTCAAGAGTAAGAAATATAGTGGTTGTTTTCTTTTTAAGAATAGATAGGCAGGTGAACCTGGAAGACATTATGTTAAGTGGAATAAGTGAGACACAAAAAGTAAAATATTGCATGATCTCACTTACATGCAGAATTTTTTTTTAAGAAAGTAAAACATGCAGAGATAGAGAATAAAATCATGGTTACCAGGGGCAGGGTTGCAGAGAAGAAAAGAACAAGGCTCGAAGGAGGATGATACAAATACCTGGAGGAAAAGTTCCAGGCAAAAGGAACAGCCAGCAAAAAAAGATAAGAGAGCAACAGAAAAGCAGGCACAAGATCGAAGGGTCATCACTGACAGGTCCATGTGCCTTACCTCTTCCAGATAAAAAGATAATTAGAGAATACTAGATAACACACATGAGACAAATCCCCTCTCTGGCCTTAGTCAGGAAATCTCACAAGACAGACAGATTTGCAGTCAGGTCTCTGATCCTGAGAGATGCATGTATTTTAGGTATGCTGGTTACATTAGGTTGAGTTTAGTGCCCCGTCCCCAAATTCATGGGCATCCACAGCCTCAGAATTTGGCCTCACTTGAATGTTTGCAGATGGAATTAATTAAGGACCTCAATATGAAATCAACCTGGATTTAGGGTGAACCCTAAGTCTAATGACTAGTGCCCTAATAAGAGGAGGCAACACAGTGAGACACACAGAAGAAGGTGATATGAAACTGAGGCACAAATTGGATGGATGTATCTCAAAGTCAAGCCTCCAAAAGGCACCAACCCTACTCACACACATCTTGATTTCAGACTTCTGGCCTCCTGAATGGTGAGAGAATAAACCCCTATTGTTTCAAGCTACCCAATTTGTGATATTATGCTAGAAAACTATTACACCAGTTGTCTTGATTTGGTCACACTTGTAACTGCTTTTTTTGTGATCAATAAATGTGTAGTGGACATTTGCATTTATGCTCCTAGAATGTACTCCCCATTTTGTGGTTTAAAAACATTTTGGATTTGCTCTGGGGAAGCCCCTTTCATCCCGCCTGTTTCCTCCCACCCCAGTCCATGTTTTTTTAATGACATTGACTCCATCTCCAGTTCTAGGACATATAACATAGGCCAAAGTAGACGGGCACATTTTATCCCACTGACCTTAGGGAGCTAATGAGACAAAAATCGTATTTTTGGCTATTAGAATGGTATCATTTTTTATTCCCACTGAATTTGACCCTGAGAGGCTGGGGTGCTGCCACCACTCTGCCATCGCACAGCATTTGAAACTCCTGTGAATACTGGAAAGAAGAGCTGAGATGTTACGAGAAATCAGGTCCCGGGGAAGTCACTTGACCTCCAACTCTCACTAAGCCTGAAGCCCTGCCTGTCCCCAACTCCTAATGAGTCAATTAATTATCTTTTTATTTTGAGGTGAGTCTCCTAAAATATTCAATCAATTATAAGATTCCTGAAAAAATAGACTCCAACTTGGTTTATCATCTTAATTATTTTGACTACTAAGAAAAATTAAGTGTACACATCACTTAACATCAAAACTGGCAACATGTTGAATCTAAAGTCCAGCTGCTTACCTTATATCTCAGTGTCCCCCGCAACAAAGTGTGAGCAGAAGAAATGCCATAAATCTCAGCATATTTTGTACTGTCTCTGTTAGGATAGCCTTCCAAATTTAATCCTGGGAAAAAATCCATGCACGTAACGGCATCAAGAAAGGAGATGCCTCCTGCAACATTCACAACCTGAGGAACATTAAGAAGGCACACATGGGGTTACAGCTATTCCTTTCTTTTAGGGCTTATCTGCATTATACAAACAAAGAAAGCAACAGAAATTTGAAAAAAAAAAAATGAAACCACCATAATCATCATCCCATACTTAAGCTGTTCTACTAATATCATAATTCACAAAGCAATTCTTCTCTCAAGCTTTAAAATTTGACTTTAAAACATTTAGTTTTTCTAAACATAAGGTCTTATTTTCAATTTTTTTCCTTCCCCTGGATAAAAGGGAACTAAATTATTTCCCACTAGAGTTTGCCTTTTTTAAAAATATAAACATTTAGAAAAAAAAATTTTAAATAATCGTTTTAATTTTTAAAAAATTTATTTTCTAAATGTTTATTTAAAAATAAAAAATGTTTAAAAAAAAACACAAAATTATTTTATATAAAAATGTTTAAAAAATAAACTTAAATAAGCTAAAAGCAACAGATAATTATTTAAATGGCTTCTATGCTCAAACAACAATCAATATTCTCATTCTTTTCTTTTACTTTCATGAGCCTTCTAAATGCCACATTAGGCATCAGTCACATACATTTCATTCATACAGCTAAATGTATTGAGCAGTTACTATCTATGCGTTGAAGATCACACAAATTGTGAAGGGAATAACATGAGTGATGAAATAAAAATCTTTTGATATCTCAGTACTTCTCTTTCCCATACCCCTACCCCCATCACACATACTCAAAATGCAATGAAGGATTTCTTTGTCTCTAATTTTAATTAAAGGACTAAATTTTCTTCTAGTTTATTGGCTTATTATTATCATTGAGATAATGGAAAGCATTCTGGAGTGATAAAATTAGGTCTGAGAATTCTGTTTGGTGCTGCTGGTGGAACTGAATTTTATCCTTATTGTACCACTGGAAACAATTCCTGACCAATTTCTCTAAAGCTGCACAAAATAACACTGTACCAGGGAGCTGCCAATGTACTTTAAGGTGGATTCACAGGATTTGCCTGAAGAGGCCTTTGGCTAAACTTAATGATTCTCATGGCTTATTAGTAGATGGGTTCTGAACGTGCCTTTGTATGAGAGAGAAAATGGAAACTCATTTATATGTGGATGAAGCCCCAGAAAGAAAAGGGCTATGCTGACTGCAATGTCAGGACCACTGGAGTCTTTTCAGTTCAGAGGCTCACTTTGGAGAGTGCCAAGCACCATTTAAAATTTCAAAAGTGAAAATTTGAATGAAGGATGTGAGGAATGCCTTTCATTTAATTTTCTTGTGAACCCTACTAGATTGCAGAGTAAACATTTCCAAAGGGGGGATGATTTCTGAACTACTTCTTTAAAACCAGTTTATTTAATAGAATTCTAAATTTTTGAAAAAATCTAAGGAAGCAAATGTTGGGCATGATGGTGCCCACCTGTAATCCCAGCTACTTGGCTCAGGAGGCTGAGGCAGGAGGATGGCCTGAGCTCAGGAGTTTCAGAATAGCCTGAGCAACACAGCAAGACACCATCTCTTAAAAAACAAAAAAAAAGCAAATGTTGACCTTTAGGGTCTTCACACCCATCTCATTTCTATAATCTATGACAATTCTTAAGTTTCATTTGCTTGTTTGAAGTTCAGGAAAATTTCTGAAAGAAAAATTCAATAATGACCACAATATTCTAGCTTACCAATCATAAATAAAACAGCAAGTTCATAAGGCTATCATGAAATCCTTACAAAGAAGATGAAGAAATGTCAGCTGAATGGCAATGATTCATTTAGTGAGAATGGCAGTTGGCTAAGCAACCTGACCCAAAAATTACTGGGTAATCATTGTCATTTGATATTCATTCATAGTTGTATTTCTAGTGGTATATAATGTAGTTCAACAATAAGTTATTTCTTGTTTATTATTTTATTAATAATTTGAATGACAACAGAAACATATTTGTCTGTTTTGCAGAGAATATGCATTTCTTTCTGCTCTGACAATGCTCAGGCTCATTATTCACTGCTGTTGCAAGCTTCTCTAGGTCCAACTCTTTCACATACACACACAGACAAACACAAATACACATCTCCCAACTAGACAGAATCACTGTTATATTTGAATAAATGTATCATATATATTCAAATAATCACAGTAAGCTTGATCACTAAACTAATAAGGAAATATACAATCATTTTTTCAGGGCCTACTACGTGCCCAGTGCCTTGTACTGTGCATTATCTTTAATCCAAGAAATAACTCATTTTTCAGAGGTGAAAAGTGAGGCTGAGTCACCCAAAGGCAAATCTGAACCCAGTTCTATTTGACTGCAATGTCTGTGTTCCTTCTACTACACTGTCCCCTTAATCATGCTTATTTCTGGATCAGTATTTTGAAAGGGATATTGACAAAGTACAGCATTCTAGATTATGCCACCTGGGATGCACTGAAAGTTGCATAAAGAATTGGTACAGGCAAAGGAAGATAGTGGTAGCTCTTGATTTCCAAGGGGTTGGGTGCTGCAGTCAAGGTGGTGGCAGGCAATGGATAGAGGGCTAGAAAACTTATCTTAAAGCGATGTTTGCAGAGCAAGCACACTTCTCACTTAGACTACATGTTTTGCCAGGTTAGACTGGGAAACACTGCAGAAGATGATGGCAAAGCTCCGCCATGTCACTCCCAAATGCCACCAATGTAAAAAAGTACACCACCACTGTGAGGGGAATGAAACTAAGAGAAGATGAAATCACTGTCTCCGAATATGTGGAAGAAAATCAGAATTGTTAGGAATCAAATTAGAAGTTAGAAATAGTACAAGTGGCTAGAAATTACTGCAAAGATGTAAGACAATGAGATATGTTCAAATTCATAGGCCACTGCCCAATTTCTGGAGAAGTTTAAGTCTTCAAATTTAAGTAGAAGTCAGAGAGGTGACTTGGTTTCCCGTTATGATTCTGTGAATTATTTAAGACCCGCTCCATGGTGGAGGGTGGTGATGGCAGAGGGAGTGAAGGGCAAGAATACAAGAGAGGTTTTAAGTTGTTCAACAATCTGGCTTGGGAAACAGACTAATACATTTGAATTACTGACTGAATAATGCAGCACCTAGAAAATTCTTAGACACAGACAAACAAAGTGCCTGATTCTTTGATTCAGTTCATACAAAATAATAGTGAACAGATGCTGGAGTGGTCACAAAAAGCTTCATCCACAAGAGGAAATGCAAGTGGGACCTTGAAAAAAGTATCATTTCAGCAAAGAAAAGAAAAGTGTCATGTTTTCTCTTGGTATCCTCCACAGTGTCAGACAGATGCAAAAAGCACTCATTTTTACAAAAGACGTTTAGGATGAAAGAGGAGAACTTCAAATTCAACAAATACAACTTCTGCAACCTGAAAATAACCTCTTGTTTTTCTTAAGCTCTCACAACCACTAATTTCCTTATGTAGCTAATATTTGCTAGATTGATTAGATGCCTGACAATCTGCTGTTAGGCAGATTGCAATCTATGTGACCTCACTGACTAAGAACCTGGAAGGCTGGCATGATTGTCTTTATCTTCAGAGGAGGAACCCAAAGCTCACAACCAGTAATGGCAGAGCTAGAGCACAAAGCCAGGCCCACAGATACCAAGTTCCTTGCTCTTTCTTTTACATGGTTGCACTCTGCTGACCCTTTCATTGTTAACATCTTTAGCATTTATAAGGCCTCCTAAAAATAAGTGTTTTACTCAACTGAGGCAAGAATTTGTCCTGCCTTCACATGTTAATTTACCAAACATAGGCCAGTCTCTTAAGATTGCAGAAGGTAAAAGGAGCTGTTGGAATGCAATAGGAGATAGGCTGTAGCATGTAAAAGGATGTGTGCTTGGTAAAACATCAGACTAAAATTCTGGTCCAAACCTTCATGATTCATAGAATTAAAGAATTGGATGGAACATCAGTGCTCACGTTACACATCAGGAAACTGACATCCAATGGATCTTTTCAACTGCCTGGTCTTTGGCTAGGTTATGAGGGATGCCAGGAATTAGACCAGAACTCATTGATCCTGTTTATTATCCTGAAACATGTCACACATCATTCTGGCATCAAGCTAAAGTGTCCTGCTTGTTTAGTACTATTTTAAGTGCAGCTGTGATTCTCTGATCATTAAATGAGTTGTTCTCAAATTCAGCTGCATATTAGAATCACTAGGAAGATTTTAAAAATCCCCAAACCCAGGCAAATCAGAATCTTTGGGGATGAGGCGCTGGTACTTTTTAAACTCCCCTTGTAATTCCAAGCCAAGTATGAGTTATGCTCTATATCACAGGCACAAAACACCATGGCTAATAACAGCATTCACCTTGTTGCTTAAGAAATTCTTTCTCTCTACTCCTGAAATACATTTTGATTCACAAATACATTGACAATGTAAAATATTGATGCTAGAATAATCTTTTTAAGACACATCTATCTGATCATATTACTCATCACTCCCTGCAGGGCCAGGATTAGGGCAAGGTGAGTGAGGTGCCTACAACACACAATTCAAAGAGGCACTCTGAGTCTCGTTTCATTTTTCTCCAAACTATGAGCTTAAACTATGAAGTCAGATAGACGTGATTTGGATACTGGCTCTGTCACTTGCCATCTCTTTAAGTGTAGCTGTTATCTTAACTCCCTAAACCTGATTCTTCCCCTTATAAAACTGTCATACCATGAGTGCTAACATCCCTGCCTAGCTGGCACCTTCATATCCTTCAAGGCCAAGCACATCCTCTTCTCCACTAGTTTTCCTTTTCCCCATCCTCCTTCCCCCAACCCCTTCACCAAGGCCAATTAAACTGTTCTCCCGTCTGTACCTCTGAGCCACTTTAACATACTTTGGAAATTTCCCTATTAAATTATAATTACTTATTCCCAGGTCTGTCTTTCCAGCCATTAGGCAATCCGGCAAAAGGAGAAAAAAAGCCTTAAGAGTTAGTTAGACCTGGGTTTGAATCTCAGCCAAATGACCTTGGACATGCTCTCTGAGCCATAGCTTTCTTATTGTAAAATAATGAAAATAATATTAAACTTGGAGAGTTCTTATGTTCTGTTACATGGCAGCTGGGGAAGAAATTGTAGTTTCTTTCCCCAGCACACCAAACCCTCCATTCCAAGAGCCCCATCCCCAATCCAGCTGTGAGCTTTCTGAGGTCATGAATTTCATTCTCTGTGACAGTCCTGGGTAACTTGCCCAAAGTCCAGCACATAGTAGGCACTCAGAAAATGTTTGTCATGCTGAAATAAATCAAGAGATAACCAGTGTTTACATATATAGAGAAGTGAATTTTTGAATGGCAGAAACAACTTGCAAGAAGGTCTAGGGAAGAGAATAGGCACAGGCTTTTCTGGGAACAGCAAGGAGACCATGCTAAATAGAACAGAAAATATATACTGGGAAATACCACAGGAGGAGATAATGGAGACAGGCAGCATCACCATTATTAAAGGGTTTGGGATCAGGGAGTATTTAGACTGTCTCAAGCCATTATTGCAGGTTGATATCACTATGCTTGGATGAGATTCCTCACCTTTCCATCGAGCAGATAGGTAGCAGACTGCATTACGTTCATCAAAACTCCCACCGGACTCCAGCTAAATTTATATCTCAATGGATTGTTTGAATGTTCAGGGGCTGGAAGCCCACCACAGTAGGAAATATATGATTCAATCTATAAATTAAAGAATCAATAAATAAGGAAGAATTCACAGCTTAGAGAATGTCTAACTAATTAATTGAAGACAATGATATGAACGGAGTAAACTTGCTACAGTTTTTCATTCTTAAAGTTACTAAGGCATTCGAAAATACATCTTCAAAGCATGTACCATTTGATTAAATAACAGTTAATTTTATATATATATATATTTTTAAAAAAACTGTAAAAATAGTGACTAACATTTTGTTCAGTTAAAAATCCAACTCTTAGCTCAATTCTGCTTAGTCAGTTCCTACTAACTTTTGTATTCAAATTATATATTTACATATATATAATTTTAATACATATATATACACACACATTCAAAAAACCTAAAACAATCTGAATCATCACATTTACACCCAATAGTATCTTGTCAAAGGTACTGTTTCATAAAAGATATTTCATATCAACAGATTGCTGATACCCAAATATTCTTCTCACTTTTAAAAGTCAAACCTTATTACAGAATCTTCAAGGTAGTCTAAAATTTGTATTAAGCCAAAATTTTATAGTAGCATCTATTTCTCCAAAAATTGGTTGCTACCTAAGACTTGGACATTGTTTTCCTGTATGGATATTTTTGCAGTTATAAGATATTATTTAAAATTTCTAGGAGGCCGAGGGGGGCGGATCACCTGAGGTCAGGAGTTCGAGACTGGCCTGACCAACATGGAGAAACCCCATCTCTACTAAAAATACAAAATTAGCCGGGCATGGTGGGCGTGCCTGTAATCCCAGCTACTTGGGAGGCTGAAGCAGGAGTATTGCTTAAACCTGGGAGATGGAGGTTGCAGTGAGCTGAGATCGTGCCATTGCACTCCAGCCTGGGCAACAAGAGCAAAATTCAGTCTCAAAAAAAAAAAAAAAAATCATTAACTTTGATTAAAGGTGTTGCTATATTATAACTCATACTTTGATTCTGTACACAACAAGTTAGACATTTTAATGTTCCCTTTGGGTATAAATTGGGCTCACCGTGGCTCCCACTTCCTTGGCTTTATCTATTGTTTCCATTGCTAACATGTGGTCCAGACCAGGGTCCAATCCCAATTCACCAATGATTGTGATGCCAGCATCTTCCACACTGCAGCAGGTGGAAAGAGGAAAAAGGAAAACTTGGATGTAAAATAAAAACAATGCCATGGATCCACTCAGTTTGTTTAAAATGATTAAAACTTACCTCTTTTCCAGTTCTTTTAGTGCTGGTGTGATGTAGCTTGCAGTGACCATGTTAACTTTGTTTGTGATGCAGGCCTTGGCCACAAGAGGGTGCAATACATAAGGTAACAAGCTTGAAAACAGGAAGAAACTAATCAGAAACTCCCTTTTTCAACCCTACTTTCTAAGGTACTCGAACTGTATTAAAGCTGCATCTTAAGGTACTGTTCTGATTAAATTATTCTCTCAGAAAAGGGAACACTTATACACTATTGGTGGGAATGTAAATTAGTTCAGCTGCTACAGAGGACAGTTCAGAGACTTCTCAAAGAGCTAAAGGTTGAACTATCATTCGACCTAGCAATCGCATTACTGGGTATCTATCCAAAGGAAAATAGATTGTTCTACCAAAAAGACACAGGCACTCACATATCCATCACAGCACTATTCGCAATAACAAAGACATGGAATCAATTGACATGCCCATCAATAATGGATTGTGGCCAGGTGCTGTGGCTCATGCCTGTAATCCCAGCACTTTGGGAGGCCAAAGACAGGTGGGTCGCTTGCACCCAGGAGTCGAGACCAGCTTGGACAACATGGTGAAACATCATCTCTACAACAAATACAAAAATTATCCCAGCATGTTGACGCATGCCTGTAGTCCCAGCTACTCCAGAGACTGAAGTGGGAGGATCACTTGAACTCAGGAGGTCAAGGCTGCAGTGAGTCAAGATCACAGCACTGCACAACAGCCTGGGCAATAGAGTGAGACCCTGTCTCAATAAAACAAAACAAAATGAAACAAAAATAAAAAAAGAAAAACAGTGAATTGGATTAAAAAATGTAGTACATATACAACATTGAATACTACACAGCCATAAAAAAGAATGAAATACTGTTCTTTGCAGCAACATGGACGCAACTGGAAACTATTATCCTATGCGACCTAACACAGAAACAGAAAACCAAATACCGCAGGCTCTCACTTACAAGTAAGTGGGAGCTGAACACTGGGTACACATGGAATTAAAGATGGAAACAAGAGACACTGAGGACTACAAGAGGGAAGAGATAAGAAGTGGAGCAGGGGCTGAAAAACAACCTACTGGGTACTACGCTTGCTACTTGGTGGCAGATTCATTGATACTCCAGACCTCAGAATCACACAATATACCTATGTAATAAACCTGCACATGTAACCCCTGATTGCAAAATAAAAGTTGAAAGTAAAATAAATAAATATTCCCTTGGACATGATCAATGACTCCCTGTGGGCCAGAGAATAAATTCACCCTGTTATCACATCTAAATAGCAATACTCTATTCTATTGACCTGATGAGGAATAAAGGACTGAGAAGTGGTTTTATTGTTTATTTTGTTTTTTTATGAACTAAAGAAAATCTGAAGTATGCAGAATTAATTTGACAAGTACAATGATGTAGTATGATATTGTTTATGTTGGTTTTTATTTTTTTGTTGGTACTGTAGACAGCTTTACCAAATAGTCAATAAAAAACAACTTAAATATTGTCATGTAATTGACAGGGTGTTTTATTATTCCTACAATAGACTATGGATATACTCATTTATGAGTATAACACTCATATTTATGAAAATTTGATTTCTTGTGATTATGCAGTCCCAGCACCAAATTATAATCCCAAAGCCAAAATTGTTGAAAACCCAATCAAAGTTGAGCTTTGAGTACAGCATCATCTGTTGTTCACCATGTGGATTTTTAGCTATTTTGATAGCCTTTACACCGATCAACACCATTAAAGCCTATCTCCTCCTTGGGCCCTTCCTGGAGTCTACTCAATAATGTAATACATGGGCCATCTTGACCTAGTTTGACACTTCCTGATAGTCATTTGGAAAATGTGAAGGTAAAAAGAACAGCAGCCCTATTTTAGTGGAAAACCCACGACAGAAAACCCCAATCCAAATTATACCTGCCCCTTTAAGAAATTTCCAAAGAGTTATTTTCCTCCACAAAGCTTTCCCAGATTTCCCCAAAGCCAGATATCCTTCCTCTGCAGGCATCCAGTTATATCTTTATAACATTTAATGGAATTTGTTCCATTCATCCCTATATTTCTACAGCTAATGTATTACATTATTGAGTAGACTCCAGGAAGGGTCCAAGGAGGAGATAGGCTTTAACGGTGTTGATCAGTGTAAAGGCTATCAAAATGGCTAAAAATCCACATGGTGAACAATGGATGATGCTGTACTCAAAGCTCAACTTTGATTCGGTTTTCAACAAATTTGGCTGTGGTGTAATTTGGCTCTGGGACTGCATAACCAAAAGAAATTAAATTTTCATAAATATGAGTGTTATAAAAATGAGTACATCCATATTCTATTCTAGGAATAATAAAATACCCTGTTAATTACACGACAATATTTAAGTTGTTTTTTAATGCCTGTTTGGTAAAGCTGTCTACAGTACCAACAAAAAAAAAATAAAAACCAGCGTAAACAATATCACACTATATCATTGTACTTATCAAATTCATTCTGCATAGTTCAGATTTTCTCTACTTCATAAAAAATAAACAATAAAACCACTTTTCTGGCATTTATTCCTCCCCAGGTCAATAGAATATTGCTATTTAAATTTATTATAATGCAGAATAAAATTGTGTATGTCTTTTATCAGTATCAAAAGCTCCTGGTCTCTGTGTTTTTGTTCTTTAAACCAAAAATAATTACTGCTAACAAATTTGGTAGACTTTTGGAAGCCACTGAGCAAAATACTTGCAAAACTATTAGAACCAAATATTAATAGAAAATGTGCAATGTCATCATCTTAAAGGTTAAACAGAAATTTTTAAATCACATTCTCCATATTAAACTTGCCCAACCAAAATTTTACTAAGATCTAATAATATTTTAAAACTTTGGCCTTGTAATAGGCTGAGAAGTAGAATGATAGGACTTTGCCTGGTGGTACTTTTTTAGATGAAGGGATTAGAGTTCATAATTCATCTCGAATATGATATAGTACGCACTCAGTGGGACATACTCTTAAATTATTTAAGTTGACTCCAACCCAATTACTCCAAAAGGTCGAAAATGTCACTTGTGAAAAATACACACAAAATACATGTGGAATTTTCAAAGAAACATTGAAATCAATTACTACTTTGTACTAAATTAAAAACTAAATTTGAAAAATTGTAGCTATGAGAATTGTACATATTGCTAAACATTTTTTGCGAAACATATTCTTTATTCATTTTTTTGTAGTCCCTATCACTGTGGTTATATCAAAACATTCTTTCCCCAACTTAAAAAACAAAACAATTAGCCAGGCATGGTGGCTTATGCCTGTAATCCTAGCACTTTGAGGGGCTGAGGCAAGTAGATTGCTTGAGGAGTTCAAGACCAGCCTGAGCAACATGGTGATATCCCATTTCTACTAAAAATACAAACTTTAGCTAGGCCTAGTGGCATGTGCCTGTAGTCCCAGCTACTTGGGTGGTTGAAGTGGGAGGATCACTTGAGTCTGGGAGGCGAAGGTTGCAGTGAGCCAAGATTGTGCCACTGCATTCCAGCCTGGGTGACAAAATGAGACTGTCTCAAAAAAAAAGAAAAAAAATTTTAAGGAATGCTATAGGATAACACTGTTTAATGTCATTACCATTATTCAGCATAGAAAATACACCAAATAAGAAAACATTAAATATAAAACAGATTTTGCTAATGCTAAATCTTATTGAAGGCCACTTGTTTGCTAAATTTTAAAATTTGGACATATTAAGAGATTGATGTCTTTGTCCATTATCTTGTCACATTTTATTTCAGATTCTGTTTCAAATGGATTTTATCGTGTTATTTTACTTTTAATTAAAAATGATACATTTAGGTACCTCTGTGTGGCAAAATAAATTATTGTTCTCCTCAGAAGGCTAGATCATTCTATTTTGAATCAGGATTTCTTTTCATGGTAATATCAGAGAGGTTCAGTTGGTCATTAGTCAATTTTTTCTAAATAAAAATTAGTGCTCATAACATTTGTGTAAATTGAGTAACATTTTAAGTGCTGAAGTTAGCCTATATTTAAAGATATCAAGAGAAATGTAAAAATGCCAGCCTACAGAACTACCTTTCATTATATGTTTTCCAAGCCGTTTTTTTTTTTTTTTTAAAGCAGAACATCACACAACTTCCTCCAAAGATACAATTTGAATCTGATCTGTGAAAGTGACTAGGTAATCACTATGAGGGAACAGATAACTTTCTTCCTCTCATCTTGGGAAAATTCTAAGAATGAATGACTATTCTCATCACTTTGACATTTCAAAACCAAATTAATTAATTAATTTATTAATTTATTTATTTATTTATTACTTTTATTTTAGGTTCAGGGGTACATGTGCAGGTTTCTTATACAGGTAAATTGTATGTCATGGGGGTATGGTGTACAGATTATTTCATTATCTAGGTAATAAGCATAGTACCCAATAGGTAGTTTTCGATCCTCACCCTCCTCCCACCCTTTACCCTCAAGCAGGTCCTGATGTCTGTTGTTCCTTTCTTTGTGTACATATGTACTCAAATATCAAAACCAAATTTAGTTATAAACTAAATCTCATGTAACTCTGTGTCTAGATGTTATATCTGCATTTTTGTTATTTAGTAATACTCTATTTCAAGATCTGTTGCTATGATGAGACTTAAAATGGTCATAAGGCTAAATAATCTACTTATTTCATTTAAGCTTTATAACTCCAAAGGATAAAATAGACACTAAAGTATATAAAACATTAATACCTTATGACCTGCAGTCCCACTTCTAAGTATATACCCAACAGAAATGTATAATTACTGTTTTGGTGAAATGGTCACTAAAAGACAAATACTGAAATGTGTATAGCAGTGTGACTTATAATAGCCAAAATCCAGAAACAACCTAAATATCTATAGTAGTCAAATAAATAATAATGGTATATTCACATAATGAAATACTATACAGCAATGAGAATGAATAAACTATCATTTCAGACAATAGCACAAGTGACTCTCATAATCACAACATTGAATGGAAGAAGACAGTCACAAATGAGGATATATTGAATGATTCCAATTATATGAAGTTTGAAAGCAGGCAGAAACTAAATGTCAGAAGCCAGGATAGTGTTTACCCTTAGAGGACAGGGTAAGTGAATAGAAAGAGGCACCAGGAGGGCTTCTGGGGAATTATTGATACTCTTGTTTTCTGACATAAATAATTGTCACAGAATGTGTTCACTTTGTGAAAATGCATTAAGCTATATACTTATGATTTGTGCACCTTCTGGACCCATATTTCAATTAAAAACTTTACTCCAAAAGAGTATGAACAGAGGAGAAGTGAAAAAGAAAAACAAGAGAAAAGAAATAACAACAAAAATATGAAACTCATTTCTTGCCAGATACTGACCTGATTACAAGATCCTGTTTTGCCACCAAGAAGCCCAGCTTCTCTTCTTGTTTACAAATGTCCATGCTAACAGGATTAATATTATATTTCTTGCCTAACTGTTCAATTTGATTCTTCATGTTAGAGCCTATTTCAGTAATTAAAAGTCACATTTTTAGATATGTCAGAGTAAAATATACTTTAACATCTCCAAAAATAAATTTTCAAATTTCAGAAACAAAGTAGTCTTTTAAAATGTAGAAGTCAACATGCTATAAAATACATTTTTCTTCTTCAAAAATTAGGGCTTATTTACCTACTGTTATTTCTATATTGCCATCTCTTGATAAATATTCTAATACAGGCTCAGATACGTAGCCAGATCCAAGAACCAAAACCTTTCTCCTGGTGCCCATTGAAAGTGACTGAGCACGTTCCCTATTTAAAAAAAAAAAAAAAGGGGGGGAAGGGGCTAATTAAAATTTTTTTTTTTTTAAATAACAGAATCTTGCTGTCCACAAATCCTATTAAAACTTAAATAATGAAGCAACATTTTCTCTTCACATTACTTAAAATAAGAATTTCAACATGAATGAGTTCCATATATCAACATATTTCTTTAATTATTTTACATTTTGTGCAATGAAGAGCAATAGACCTGACATCTCTGAGATATATATCTATAGATGTATGATGTATTTCATGAATTCCCAGTATTACTAGTGGGGTGCAGATGCTGGACCTTTTCTTGGCTTACTTGTGATTGAGTAACTTGGTCTCACATTTTATCCTTCCAGAAGATGTGGTTCAAAATCATGCAAGGGGTTTTACCTTGGAAACCTTATTTATTCCTCACAACAATCCCAGAAGACAACAATTTGAGGAAGAGAATATTATTATCCATATTAGAAATTGTTTTGTCATATATCTTTAGAGTCACTTGAAAATAGCAAAACCATGACTTTGAGTCACACATGCCATGGGTTAAATGTAGAAACCGAAGACTAGTGTTAGGCATTATTTTAATTCTTGAACAGTCTATTCTGCTGGAATTTATATTAATACCTTCCAGGCAGATGACTTTCTGTCTTTCCCACAAACTATGACCTCCAAGGCAGCATCTAAGACTTACCCATCTTTACAAACCCATTAATGCTCAGCACATTTTGTCTTAAATATGGAATTTACTCATTAAATATTTTTTGAATCAAATTCCCTGTTATCAACATGAAACCATAGAAATGGCCTAGTGCCAGGGACTGAAGCAGGCTCTGTTATTTAGAATCTTTAGGCCATAATGTCTCTTGAACATTAACCCAAAAAACTTTTCATTAATTTTTAACAAATAAAAATAAATGTAAGTATAAAAAATTCCTGTCCTTCTGTACCCCAACACACATATTACTGATGTGAAGAGGTCTCATTTAACTACTACCGTCTCCCATTTCACCTTCCAGAGAGAACCACTATTATTTGGTTATTATATTTTCTGTCTAACAATATTTTCTATAGTTTGTATAATTAAAACATTCCAAATACCAAATGCTCAAAACAGAAACTCACTCCTAGATTCTAATACTGTCCAGCCCATCAGTACCCCCCAAACCCCAGACTCCAGGTTAATAATCACGTGCTAAGTGATTACAAGAACAGAAGAATAAGGCAGGGTTCAATATAAAGTAAATTTCCTTTCAAAATGCAACCTTTGTTATCAGTATCTTGGCATAAGTTTCCATCAGGAAAGAGGGCAGCAAGTTCTAGCAATTGGAGCCAAGTAAACCTGCCGCTTCATGAAATACGACACATAAGAGAGAAGCTATCATCATGACCAGTCATGTTAGACATGTCACTAGTATCAGTAGTGTAAAAGACCATCGTATGATGAGAACCAAAACATAGAGCTATGAAAAACAAACAGATGTGAGGTTTTACCTGTAAGAAACTCTCCTATAGGGTTATAGAGCTAGCTTCTCTTATTCACAAAGAAAAAAAAGTAAATACTTAGTGGCTTATGCCAGTATATTTCACTGACACATTAAAAAGTAACTATAATCAAACCAGCACATATGGAAAAGGCCTAACTATAGTACGCTTGATCTGGGCAGATCTCTTTGTTTACTGCTTGTAGGTAGAACCACTGAAAAAGAAGATAAACAGTTGTGCTGTGTTGTTTTGTTTTCCAACTCTGGTTTCTCCTGAGACTTCAGTACACGGGTTCCTTTTTTAATGTGAAAAGACCAGCAGAGTAGATACAAACACAGATCAAGGGCAATCGGCTGGAGGAAACCAGAATATTCCAAAAAAATAAAATTAACGTTTTCAAACTTTAAGTAGTAAAATCAATTAAGGAAACGAGGGCCTTAGCTAAAGACCTTTCTAAAGTAACTATTCTCTTGAGTAGATTTGCTACATTACTTTTGGCACCTTCCCCCTAATAAGAATCCCTGGAGAAAACTACCTTTATTTTCATCAATTGTTTATTCACAACTCTCTTCATTTGTAACCACAAATTCACTTCCATGAACATTATTCTAAACAAAAGAGAGTCCAAATCCTCAACTAAAATCCAAACTGAAAGCACCACAGAAAGGCTAGTGCGCTCATTTTCCTTTGAGAAAATAACCGAGGCATGATCAAGTATCAAAAGCTAGAGAAAAACAAGAAGTTACCTGAAGGACAATCCTTTTGGATTTTTGCTTGCTTACCCATACATCTATACAGGCTATTAGAAAGCCAAAATGTACTACTGTTAAGTGGGAAACAATCACAGTGGTTTTAGCCAGCCACTTAGTTTGGATTTCCTACATTTTCAAACATTATCAAAATTTATATATTGTACAAACCTAATATTAAGAACTCCCATTGAAGCATTAAAAAATACTCATGAATTCCAAGATAAGAATAAATGTATAAAACAAGAGGATTTGAACAATACTTACCTGCTCTCCCGGAGTGTCTGGATATATTTATATTTATCAGGTAATGTACCGTTGGATGTAATCACTGCCTAAATGTATATGACACAAGACATTTCTTTAGTATCCACATTTTAGTCCTACAAACAAGGTCTCATGACTGATAGAGAAGAGACAGAATGACAAAGATGGAGAGAGAGAGAAACAGAGAGAAGAGAGCAAAAATGGTAGTAGAAAAAATACATTTATGAAAAAATATTCTTCTCATAACTTACATCTCTCACCACAGGAGAAAAATTCTGACTTTCAAGAGGCTGTGTCGCGTCTGATAATATCTGAAAGGAAAATGAGATTTGTAAGAGATAAGTGACACTGCAAAGAAGGCCTCTTGGTGTTTGTATCCATATTAAAATATTAATCAAGGGAAAAAAAGAATTTAAGAAACAGTTTTCTGAGGATCACCGAGTATAAGTGATTGCTAATAGAAGTCTTCTACAAGCAATCAACTCTGCCCACAAGACTATGGTGTTTCAGCACAAGTCCCAATTTTAAAACTAAAATTGGATTATAATCATCTTTGCTTGCTGTGAACACCAAAAAGCTTATCCTTTCCAACCAATTAAATGTATCATATTAAGCATGTTGTCAAATATCTTCACAAGCTTTATAGCTATAGTCCTCCCTTCAAGGGCCTCTACTCCATTCCAAAAGTTCAAGCTGTTCTATTAGGAGTAGAGAATGAGGTTTTCCACTCAGCAAGGCCACCAATCCTGCAGTAAGCGGTCTCCCTCAGATCAGTATCAGTATTAGTAGTTATATGTATAGGTACATCAGCATTTCAAAGGTGGTAGCAAAAGTGACTTGACCGAGTAGACCTAGAAAATCATTCACACCCTCTTCCCATTATCTTGCAAAATTGAGTCAGCGACAACAAAAAAGTAAGATGTCTCATATTAACATTTCAGCAACCTTCTAGTCCTCCTCTTTTCTCCCGAGGAACCCAACTCTTGAATATACTGCCAAGAAGTTATGGGTATGTAAGTTAGTCCCTCTCAAAGAAGCCGATTCTTGAATATACTGCCAAGAAGTAATGGCATATAAGTTAGCATTGCTGTTTCTGGTGAACAGGGAAGGGCCAATGAGACAATCTTTCCTCCCTAACTATAGGTTAAGATCTAGCTCACTCACCCAACTGAGAACAAGAAACATGTTCCTAGAAGGTGCTGGTAACAGAGAATTTATTTACTGTATTAAAATGAATAGAAAATGGTTTTCATGTATCTAAAATAAATGGTAATTTGAAAAAGGTCAGTTCTCCAAAGGACTGAAACCTAGATTTAAATTACTTCATCCTAACTGAATTTAGGTGAATTTCTCCTAACCTTTATCCTTGTCTATCCCACTGCCCAAAACAAAGAATATATTATCTGGAGGAAAATCACACAACATCCAGAGCCTCGAGTCATATCTAAAATTTTGAATATGCAATGTCTAGCATTCAACCAAAAATAAACAAATATATTGAAAGGTAGGAATTTACTGAAAACCATAAAAACCAAGGAAAAAAACAGGGAACATAAATAGAACCAAGAAGTGTAATGGAATTAACAAAAATAATTCTAAATTGTGATTAATATGTTCAAAAAATAAAAGGACAATATAGATAACTTTTTTAAAAAATGTAAAACTTTAAAATTAATGAATAGAAATTTTTGATAAATGAAAAATAACATGTTTCAAGCCTTGGAAGACAGATGAACATCCAAATATATGAAGCTCAACAATCTCCAAATAGAGTTAACCCAAAGAGGTCCCTTTATAATTACTGTCAAAAACCAAAGACAAATGATATTAAAAGCAGCAAGATAAAAATATCATGTTACATATAAGGGAATCTCCATTAGACTATCAGCAGATTTCTCAGTAGAAATCCTGCAGGCCAGGAGAGAATGGGATGATATATTCAAGGTGCTGATGCACAGAAAACTGCCAGCCAAAAATGCTATACCCAGCAAAGCTGTCCTTCAGAAAAAAAGAAGAAATAAAGTCTTTCCCAGACAAGCAAAAGTTTAGGGAATTCTTCACTACTAGAGCTGCTCTATAAGAAATGCTTAAGGGAGTTTTTCAAGTAGAAAAAAAGAACATTACTAACATGAAAACATATAAAAGTAAAAAATTCACTGGTAAAGGTAGATATACAATCAAATCCAGAATACCCCGATACAACTATGGCACTCTGCAAAACATAGGTATATATAACTCTAGGATGAAAGTTAAAATTCAAAACAGTCAAAAATAATGATAGCTACAATAAAGTATTAAGAAATACGTAAGCTAAAAAGATGTAAATTGTGACGTCAAAAAATATTAACTGGTTGCACCCAACTCAGAAAGGTAAAAAAGAAATATGAATATATACACACACACACACACACACACACACACACACACACACACTGGTGGGAGGGTAGAAGTCTAGAGTTTTTGTATGCAACTGAATTTAAGTTATTAGTATAAAATAGTCTATTATAATTATAAGATGTTTTATGTAAGCCTTGTGGTAACCACAATGCAAAATACTAAAGCAGATATACAAATGATAAAGATAAAAGAATACAAATTTAGCACTAAAGGAAATCACTAAATCACAAAGATAAACAGAAGGAGAGGAAAAAAAGAACAAATAAGCTATAAAGCATCAGAAAACAATTAACAAAATGGCAGTAGTAAGTCCTTGGCATATCAATAATTACACTGAATGTAAACAGATAAAATTGTTCAATTAAAACACAGAGTGGCTGAATGGATTAAAAAAACAAAGCTCTACTATTCACAATAGCAAAGATATGGAACCAATCTAGATATCCATCAGTGGTGAATTGGATAAAGAAAATGTGGTATATATACACCATGGAATACTATGCAGCCATAAAAAAGAATGAAATTGGCCAGGCACAGTGGCTCACACCAGTAATCCCAGGACTTTGAGAGGCCAAGGTGGGCAGATCACCTGATGTCAGAAGTTCAAGACCAGCCTGGCCAACATGGTGAAACCCTGTATCTAATAAAAATACAAACATTAGCCAGGCTTGGTGGTGGGCACCTGTAATCCCATCTACTAGGGAAGCTGAGGCAGGAGAATTGCTTGAACCCAGGAGGCAGAGGTTTGTGAAATGAGATGGTGCCACTACACCAGCCTGGGTGACAGAGCAAGACTGCCTCAAAAACAAACAAACAATGAAACTATGTCCTTTGCAGCAATCTGGATGCAGCTGAAGGCCATTATCCTAAGCAAATTAATGTAGGAACAGAAAACCAAATACCACATGTTCTCAGTTATAAGTGGGAGCTAAACACTGAGTACACATGGACACAAAGAAGGGAACAATAGAAACGAGGGTATACTTGAGGGTGGAGGATGGGAGGAGGGTGAAGACTGAAAAACTACCTATCAGGTACTATGCTCACTACTTTAGTGATGAATTCATTTGTGCCCCAAATCCCAGTGACATGCAATTTATGCATGTAATAAAACTTCACATGTACCCCCTGAACCTAAAATAAAAGTTGCAAGGAGGAAAAAAAAAATAAGCTCTCACTATATGCTGCCCACAAGAGACACACTTTCACCTTAAGAATGCACATAGGCTTTCCTCCCTCAAAGGGGATGAAAGAAGATATTCCATGCAAATAATACCAACAGAGGACAGGGACAATACCTACTCTAGACAGAAAAAACTTAACACAAAAACTTTCACAAGAGACAAAGAAAGTCATTGTTAAAGAGCTCAAGTCATTAAGAAGTCATAGCAATTGTAAATACATGTGCACTCAACATTGGAACACCTAAATATATAAAGCAAATATTAATTAATCAACATGAAGGTAAAAAATAGATACCAAACAATAATAGTAGGAGACTTCAATACCCCTCTTTCAAAAATGGAAAGATCAACCAGAAAGAAATTAATAAGAAAATACTGGAATTGATCTGTGCTTTAGACAAAATGGACCTAATAGATAAATATAGAACTTTTTATCCAGTAGCACCAGTGTACGCATTCTTCTCCAGTACATATAGAACACTCTCCAGAATAGACCATATGGTAGGCCACAAAATATGTCTTAACAAATTCAAAAAATTGAAATCATATCAAGTATTGTTTCTGATCACAACGGTATGAAGCTAGAAACCAATAACGAGAGAAACTTTGGAAACTACAAACACATGCAAATTAAACAACATACTCCCCATTAATCAAGGAGTCAACAGAGAAACTAAAAGGGAAATTTAAAAATTTCTAGAGACAAATGAAAATGAAAACACAAACTACCAAAACCTATGGGATACAGCAAAAGCAGTACTCAGAAGGAAGTTTATAGCAATTTTGAAATGCCTATTTCATAAAAGAACAAAGATCTCAGATAACCCAATGTTGCACCTAAAGGACCAAGAAAAAAAGGAAAAAACTGAACCCAAAATTAGTAGACGCAAAGAAATAATGATGGTTAGAGAAGACATAAACAAAATAGAGACTTAAAAAAAATACAAAAGATCAATGAAACAAAGAGTTTGTTTGAAAAGGTAAACAAAATCAACAAACCCCGAGTCTGCCTAAGGAGAAAAGACTCAAATAAATAAAATTTTATATGACTGTTGTTGGTGTATTGAAATGCTAGTGATTTTTGTATGTTGATTTTGTATCCTGAAACTTTGCTGAAATTCTTTATCAGCTTAATTTTTGGGCTAAGGCTATGGGGTTGTCTAGATATAGAATCATGTCATCTGCAAAAAGGGATAATTTGACTGCCTCTCTTCCTGTTTGAATGCTTTTTATTTCTTTCTCTTGCCTGATTGCTCTGGCCAGGACTTCCAATACTATGTTGGATACAAGTGGTGAAAGAGGGCATCCTTGTTGCCAGTTTTCAAGGGGAATCAATGTCATTAAAATGGCCATACTGCCCAAAGCAATTTATAGATTCAATGCTATTCTTATCAAATTACCCATGACATTCTTCATAGAACTAGAAAGAAACTATTTTAAAATTCATATGGAACCAAAAAGAAGCTGAATAGCCAAGGCAATCCTAAGCAAAAAAAACAGAGCTGGAGGTATCATGCTACCTGACTTCAAACTATATTACAGGGCTACAGTAACCAAAACAGCATAAGACTGGTACAAAACCAGACACAAAGACCAATAAAACAGAATAGAGAGCTCAAAAATAAGGCCACACGTCTTCAACCATCTGATCTTCAACAAAGCTGACAAAAACAAACAATAAGGAAAGGACTCCCTGTTTAATAAATGGTGCTGGAAAACTGGCTAGCTATATGCAGAAGATTAAAACTGGATCACTTCCTTATAGCATATAAAATGGTGTAAATCAACTCAAAGTGGATTAAAGAATGAAATGTAAAACCCAAAATTATAAAAGCCCTGGAAGATGATCTAGGCAAAATCATTCTGGACATGGGAATTGGCAAAGATTTCATGATGAAGACACCAAAAACAATTGCAACAAATGGGATCTAATTAAACTAAAGAGCTTTTGCAAGCAAAAGAAATTATCAACAGAGTAAACAATCTACAGAATGGGAGAAAATATTTGCAAACTATGCATCTGACAAAAGTCTAATATCTAGCTTCTATAAAAACTTAAATTTACAAGAAAAAACAAACAACCCCATTAAAAACTGGGCAAAGGACATGAACAGACACTTTTCAAATGAAGACATACATGCAGTCAACAAGCATATGAAAACAAATTCAACATCACTGATCATTAGAGAAATGCAAATCAAAACCACAATGAGATACCATCTCACACTAGTCAGAATGGATATTACTAAAAAGTCAAAATATAACAGATGCTGGTGAGGTTGTGGAGAAAAAGGAATGCTTATACACTGTTGGTGGGAGTAAAAATCAGTTCAACCATTGTGCAAAGCAGTGTGGCAATTCCTCAAAGAGCTAAAAACAGAACTACTCTTCAACCCAGAAATCCCATTACTGGGTATATACCCAAAGGAATATAAAATGTTCTATCATAAGGACACATACACATACACATGCTGTTGTAAAGAGTGGTCATTGGAGTGCTATTGTAATAGCAGAGACATGGACTCAACCTAAATGCCTATAAATGATAGACTGGATAAAGAACATGTGGTACACCATGGAATACTATGAAGCCATAAAAAAGAATGAGATCATGTCCTTTGCAGGAACATGGATAGAGCTAGAAGCCATTATCCTTAGCAAATTAATGCAGGAACAGAAAACCAAATACTGCATGCTCTCCCTTATAAGCAGGAGCTAAATGATGAGGACATATGGACACATAGAGGGGAACAACACACATTGGGGCCTTCCTGAGGGTGAAGGGAGAGGAGCAGAAAAAGTAACTATTGGGTAGTAGGCTTCATACCCTGGTGATGAAATAATCTGTACATCCACCCCACATGACACAAGTTTACCTATATAACAAACCTGCACATGTACCCCTGAACCTAACAGTTTTTTTAAGTATGTATTAGCTTCTGCAACAATATTGCATAACAAATCACCCACAACTCAAAAAAAAAAAAACCTCCGATGAAAAAGGAGACATTACAACTGATACCACAGAAATACAAAGGATCATAAGAGAGCATTATGAACAATGATATGCCAAAAAATTGGAAAACCTAGAAGAAACAAACAAATTCCTGGACACATACAACCTACCAAGATTGAACCACAAAAAAATAAACAATCTGAATAGGCAAATCAATAACAAGCAGCAAGATTGAATCAGTAATAAAAAGTCTCCCATCAAAGAAAAGCCCAGGACCTGACGGTTTCACTACTGAACTCTACCAAACATTTAAAGAAGATTTAATACCAATTCTTCTCAAACTATTCCAGAATATCAAGGAGGAGGAAATTCTTCCAAACTAATTCTATAAGGTCAGTGTTAATATGATACCAAAATCAGACAAGGATGTAACAAAAAAAGTAAACTGCAGGCCAATATCCTTGAAGAACATAGATACAAAAATTTTCAACGAAATCCTAGAAAACCAAATTTAACAGCATATTTACAAGAGCACTCACCATAATAAATGGGATTCATTCCAGGGGTGAAAGAATGGTTCAACATATGCAAATTAATAAACATAATTTATCACATTGACAGAATGAAGGACAAAAACCATATGAATATTCCAACAGAAACAGAAAAAAGTATTTGACAAATTCAACATCACCTTATGATAAAAACTTTAATCAAATTCGGCATAGAGGGTACATACCTCAACATAATAAAAGCCATATTTGACAGACCCACAGCTAACATCATACTGGTCATGGAAAATTGAAAGCTTTTTCTCTAAGATATGGAACAAGAAAAGGATGCTACTATTCAACATAGTACTGGATGTTCTAGTCAGTGTAACTAGGCAAAAAAAAGAAAACAAAGGCACCCAAATTGGAAAGCAGGAAGTCAAATTGTCCTTGTTTGCAGATGATGAAATCTTATATATAGAAAACCCTAAAGACTCCATCAAAACACTGTTAGAACTGATAAATTTAGTAAAATTGCAGAATGCAAAATCAACATACAAAATTTAGTAGCATTTCTATATGCCAAGAGTGAACAATCTGAAAAAAAAAAATCCCGTTTCCAATAGCCACAACAAAAATAACATGCATAAGAATAACCTTAACCAAGGAAATGAAAGATCTCTATACCAAAAACTGTAAAACATTGGTGAGACATTGAAGAAAACAAAAACAAGTGTAAAGATATTCCCATGTTCATGGATTGGAAGAATTTATATTGTTAAAATGCCCATACTACCCAAAGCAATCTACCAATTCAGGGCAATCCTTACCAAAAACCAACAAACAAACAAACAAACAAAAAACAATGATAATCTTCACAGAAATAGAAAAGACAATCCTAAAACTAGTATGAAATCACAAAAGACCCCAAATCATCACACAATCTTTAGCAAAAAGAACGAAGCTGGAGGCATCACACTACCTGACTTCAAAATATACTACAAAGCTATAGTAACCAAAACAGCATGGTACTGGCATAACAGCAGACACACAAACCAATGGAACAGAAAAGCAAGCCCAGAAAGAAATCCATACATCTATATCCACCAGTTTTGGAGAAAAGTGTCAAGAACAAACATTAAGGGAAGAAGAGTCTCTTCAATAAATGGTGCTGGGAAAATTGGATATCTACATTCAGAAGAATAAAACTAGACCCCCTATTTCTCATCATATAAAAAAATCAACTCAAAATGGATTAAACACTTAAATGGAAGACCTAAAACTATGAAACTACTAGAAGAAAAAAAAAACATAGGGGAAATGCTTCATGACATTGACCTGGTTAAGAATTTTTTGGATAAGAACTTAAAAGCACAAGCACAAAACCCAAAAATAGACAAATGGAATTACATCAAACTAAATAGCTTCTGCACAGCAAAACAAACAAACAAACAAAAAATCAATTGAGTGAAGAAACAACAGAATGGGAGAAAGTATTTGCAAACTATACGTCTCACAAGGAAGTAATACCCAGAATATACAAGAAAGTCAAAGAACAAAACAACAAATAATACAATAAAAAATGGGCTGTACTCAAAGTAAATCTAATGGTTTTAAAATGCACATATTGCTAAAGAGAAACACAGGAAAATAATTACCTAAGCACCTATTGCAAGAAGTAATGAAAAGAAAGGTTAACTAATCTCTCAATAAAGTAAAATAAAGAATATAGTATAGGTAAGATTATAAATTAAGAAAACAGAAAATGATATAAAATAGAGATGATCACCAAAGTTGAACTGATTTTTTGAGATGACTAATAAAATTGATCAATTCCAGGTAAAACAGATTAAGAAAAAACAGAAGGCATACCCAACCAACATCAGGAAAAAGAGAAATCACTACAGAATCTATTTAAGAGTTAATAAGGTTATTACTAAAAAAAATTATGACAATAAAGTTTACAACTTAGATGAAATATAAATTCCTAGAAAACAAGCATAGCAAAATTGACAAAGAAAAATAAAAATCTGAACATTCTTAAGTTTTTAAATAAAATGTAATCTATAATTTTAAAACTTACCCTTAAAACTAAAAAAAGAAACAAACAAAAATGCTACCAACCCAAATCGTTTTGCTAATGAATTGTATCAAGTAGAACTAACACTAATCTCATGTAAAATGTTTCTGAGACCAAAAATAAGGAAATACTCTCTAACTTGTTTTCAAGTCAACATAAACTTAATATCCAAACCTGACAAAGACCTTATAATAAAATAAAGTTATAGATTAAGTTCTCTAATGAACATAGATGTTAACAATCCTAAACAAGATAAATCTATGTACGAACTCAACAAAATAAAGTGGAGATATATATATCTCTCTACAACCCCAAATGTCTACCAATGGTAAAATAGACTAATAAATTTTGGTATATTCCTTAGCAACCTGAACTTAGTCATAAATAAAAGGTTAACATACAACCAAGTTGGATTTATCCTAAGAATGTGAAGTTAGTTTGACATTTGAAAACCAATTGACAAAATTCACATATTAACAGAGAAAAGGAAAAAATGATCTTCTCAATGAATACAGAAAATGCATTTGATAAGTGTACATAATATCCACATCATCCAGGCCATAATCCAGAATTATTCAGTCTATGAAAACCAGAAGACTATGACCAATTCTCAAGGGAAAAGACAATCAATAAAGTTCAACCACAAATTGACCCAGAAAGTTGGAAGTATGAGATGAACATTGTAAAGTGGTTTTTATAACTATGTTCCATGCAATAACGAAAAATACACTCATAATTAATGAAAAGATAGAAACTCTCTGCAGAGAAAGAGAAAATACCAAAACAAAATTTTTAAAAAAGAACCCAACGGAAATTCTAGAACTGAAAATAGAACATCGGAAATTAAAAATGCACAGAAATATCTGATTAGCAGAATAGAGAATATGAAGACATTTTCAGATAAAGGACAACTAAGAGAATCTGTCATCAGCAAACCTGTACTGTAAGAAGTGATAAATTAAGTTATTCAGTCTGCAGGGAAATGATGCCAAAGGGAAATGAATGAAGAACATCAAAAATGGTAAACATCTTGGCAAATATATTATTGTATTTTTAATATACATAGTTTGGCCACTTAAACATTTACCATTATAAAATTTTAGAAGTAGAGAAACTGTTAAGATTATGCATTCATGGCTGGGCATGGTGGCTCACGCCTGTAATACCAGCACTTTGGGAGGCCGAGGCAGGTGGATCACGAGGTCAGGAGTTCAAGACCAGCCTGGCCAACATGGTGAAACCCCATCTCTACTAAAAACTACAAAAATTAGCCAGGCGTGGTGGCACACACTTGTGGTCCTGGCTACTCAGGAGGCTGAGGCAGGAAGAATCGCTTGAACCTGGGAGGTGGAGGTCGCAGTGAGCCGCGATTGCGTCACTGTACTCCAGCCTGGGCAACAGGGCAAGACTCTGTCTCAAAAAAATAAAATGAAATAAAATAAAATAAAATAAGATTATGTACTCATTACAACCACCTCATGTTACAGGTGAAATATCTGAGGCTCAGAAAGGAAGTGAGTGCCCTGCTCAAGGTCATAAAGCAAGTTGATGTCTCTAGCAAAGCCTGGCATTTGTACTCTCCTTCTCCTGCTTCTTTAATCCCTCAGCACCAACTCCAGACACATTGCAGATCCAGCACTGACTGTATCAGCACCACATCCTTAACTTCTCTGTATTTGTTTTCTAATGTGTAAAATGGATTTAATGACGGTACTTACCTAATATGGTTCTCATGAGTACTTAAAATTAAAATATATTTAGTACTTTGAACACTTCCTGCACCTAGTAGGTGCAATATCATGTCTAACCATGACAGTGCCTGCTGCCTGCATTTTCTCAAGCCTGCTACATCTCCCTGTTGACATATTCCAATAGGAAAAAGAAAGGGTCAAAATGGAATACTATTTGAAAGAAAAGAAGATCACAGACTGGAAATTTCATTTATTCTTGCCCCACTAACTATTGTTCTATTTTAGTGTAAGAGCATATGAGGGAAGATATAGATGAAAAGAGCAAGAGCCATTCTTTATATTGGAATCATTGGCAGAGGCAGACAGTCTGAAATAAAAATAAAGCAGGAAGGCTATGAATGCTTAGGATAAAAACTGAAATAAGAAAAATTTTCTTTGATAAAGAAAATGGAATTTAGATAACACGGTATTTCATTAGCTAATCAATGATCACAGAAGAAAAATACATGACCTCAACATAAGCTGTCACTTAACTATTAGTGACCAGAAACCAATAAAAATGTTCTATATTTCTAATTTTTCAGATCTGGTTATTATGGCACAATAAGAGTGCCCCAATATGAACTGACATAGATGGCAAAGAATTAAAAATAAAGCATGTTTTATCTCACACGTGGTGAACATTCTTAATAAAAGACCTATAATGGGAAACAGATGTAATTGTAATTAAGCATGAAGGCAGTGATATCATCATATACCCCAAGAGACAAGTAAGCAGAATATGTCAAATAAAATAGTATCAGTAAGTATTTCAGGGAAGGGCTGGCATTTCATTTTACAACAGATTTCTTAGATACAGAAGACCAGAACATTCACAGAATTACTCCATTATTCAATTTAAAGCCACAGAGTTGTTACTGATATTACCAGTCTGCTTACCATTTCTTCAACATAAGGGTAAAGCATGTCTCCAAAGCATTCTGTAGCTTCAATTGGGAGCTGTGCCGGCAAATTGTCAATGGAACACATCAGGATCCCTGAGCCTTCAACACTAAGAGAAGCAATGTGGTTTATTCAGCACAAAATATTATTTGTAACTTCTGACTTTTCCAGATGTCTACTCCATTATATTTGCTTCATTATCATTTATAATTTTGTATAAAAGTATACGTGAAAATAAACAAAACTTTTCAAACAAAACGTTTTCCTTCTTCAGCAACCCGTCTCACATTTAAATATATTTGTGTGTGTATGTGTGTGTGTTCAAATGTGCATGGATTTTTTTTACCAAATTTTAGTATGTTTGAGTATATCTCTCCAAATTTTCATAACTTCATAAAGATGTAAAATACTGAGCATTTTAGAGTAGTATATCAATGTAACTAAGTGAGAAATATCATCTAACAACTTTAGCAAACTCACCTGTCATGAATAATGTGCTGGTCTGCATCATACATGCAAAAGGGACGCTCTATTGTTGTACACTCAGTCATAAACTCTATAGACCCTCCTGTGTCAGCTGAAATGTCACATATTGCTACAAGTCTGAAAATAACATCAATACTTAGATGAGAGGATGAAATTCTGAAGTCTCCAACAAGACTAAAAAAAAGGAGTTTGGAACAATTTTCAACGTAGATCCCAAATATTTTCCAGGCTTTTGGGGTCTTTTTCCTATAGCTCATTCTTCAGGACTCTGCACTGTTCTGTGATACAGAGAATCTTCCCAGTATGAATTTTAGTCTCCAAAAAAAAAAAAAAAAAAGAAAAGAAAGAAAAGAAAAAAGGAAACAAAAGCAGAAAATTGCTTTCCTAGAGAAATCATTAACAGACTAAAGTTAACATAGTTATCTCTAAATAACTCAGAAAGATTCAATTATGCTACCTCCACCCTGCTTAGTACTGTATACTGTATAGTTTTACATGTGGTTACACAGAAATCTCTAGAATTATGAACAAAAGTCTCAGTCCAGCATTCAAAAAGTTGACTACAATTTTTCTGCCCAATCTCCAATTACCACTTGCATACATGAACCAATGTAGAGCTAGACTGATACATTCAGCACCCTAAATATGCTTTGGTAGCTCCATATTTATTAAGCACCAATCCTTTCACTTGGAATTCTTGTTCTCCTCATTCCTCCCTTTAAGGTTTGCTGTGCCCAATGCTTCTGCTTTCTTCTAAACCTCGGCGACGTTGTCGCTCCTAGCATTCCCTTGGCATTTACTTGATGCCAGTTACATGCCTAGAAAAGCAAACATATCTTTTACTCTTCCACAAATATTAATTAATTCAATATTTAATAATTATTTCAATGCCTATTATATATCAGGCAACGTACTAGGTGCTTATGGCCAAGAGAAACAGAACCCATATCCTTAAGGAGATTAAGTTCTAGGAAGAGGGAGAAAAATCATAAACATGAGAAAATAAATGAGGAATTTCAAAACAAAAAACAGAGTAACAGACTAGAGATAGAGATGGGAATGGAGAAACAAGAGAAGACTTCTCTGAGGAAATAGTTTCAGAGCCTCATGGGGCATCACAGAAGACAAAAGAAGAATGTTTCAAGAAGTAGAGGTGGGCTGGGCATGGTGGCTCATGCCTATAATCCCAGTACCTTGGGAGGCCAAGGCAGGAGGTCTGCTTGGGGTCCAGAGATTTAGACCAGCCTGGGAAACATAACAAGACCCCATCTCTAAAGATAAATACATACAATAAAATTAAAAAAAAAAAAAAAAAAAAGGAGGGATGGTTAACAGTGTTGAGTACTGCCAAGAGGTCAAGAAAGATAAGGCAGAGAAGTAGTCATTAGAAATCAAGTCCTGTGATATGTGATATTTGATCTTCTAATAATGGAAGCAGCTGGTCAAAACTATTATCGTTGCTGAAGTAGAATCCTTACTTGTGTGGTAATGCAGGGCAGCCTTCCACACCAGCAGCTGAGAACTTGCCTGGAGCCAGGAGACTCTGAGCATCTTGGCGGGTTAGGAGGCGAGGAGTGTTTTGTTCCCAGTAGATTCCATTAATTAAGCAAGTTGTATAGGGTGCAATCTGTAATGCAAGTTCCAGGTTCAAGAAAATAGCCTATTTTAATACAGTATACTGAAAGAGAGCTATCAGTAAATTCTATGAGAAATAATTAAATGTAACTTCTAATTGATTTTCTTATTGTCCATGTCAGTGTCCATCTTTTGAGGCAAAGATATTAAATAGCCACCCAGATTTCAGTGTAGAATTACCCCATGACAGAGAAATATATGACTATAAATACATTAATATGTTCATTCTATAATGTATTGCATGCCGAAGAAAAATAAAAGGACAAAAACCAAACAAACAAAAAGCAGTGGACCTAAAATTATATTTCCAGCTCTAATACCAGTAGGGTATGACCTAAATCATGCTACCTCAACTTCCCTGGGCTCTATTTTTCTTACCTGACAGATGGGGATAATACACACCCCATTCCTCAAAGGAATGCTGTGAAGATTAAATCGGATAACACCTGTAAGCTCTATGGAGCAATGTGCTACATACATGCATACATGGCAATTAGGTCAGTATCAGTTTTAGGATGCATCCAATCACCAATACTTCTGTGATTGGGGAAATGAGAAAGAATAAAGATTTCTTAGATTCAAAATTTTTCAGTTTGAAACTGTGTTCATAATTTTTCTTCTTCAAACATCTCAAGCTGAAGGTAAGAGTTTTTTTCCCTAACATGCCCTGCATGATATAAGGGCTAAACTTCATACCAGAATCTGAAAATGCTATGTTGGTCAAACATATTTAAAATTATTTAAAGCATTCTTTTTCACAATAAATGCATGCATTTTTTGTTTTATCTATTTTTTGGTTTGTTGGTTTATCTGAGGGAAGATTGTTGCATGGCCAGTGACTATAGAACACACAAATATATTTTATTTCTTATAAGATACAGCCAGTGTGTCGCATCGAAGGATTTGATTTGTAAGTATAATAGCTTTTTCATACAGTGGAGATGGTCTGCACTTATATAGGCACACTATTTAACCCTCACCCTGATAATCAATGGCATGCATTTCAAGATTGCTGGCTGAGATTATGGTTGCAATTTGTGGCCATGTTGAGACCAAACATCATAGGCATTATGCTCTGCCCACAGTGCTAACTAGTCCAGGATAAATACAGAAAACAATAACGCACAGGAAATGGCTTAGAGCTATTGGGCACAGGTAGACCTGAAGCAGAAATGGAGACAGTGAAACAAAGAGTGTATCCACAGAAACCACCAAAAGCACTAAGCAAGACTACTCCAAATACCCTAAAAGATGATAGCTCCAAAGGCCAACTCATGATACCCAAAGAACTCACAACAGGAAAACTGAAAGCCAATGTACAATTCATAATTTCTCTCCTTGAAAATAGCCTACCTACACTGTGTCATAAGCAACCAACTTAAAAGGTGAATACGATACTCACATCAGTATTAAAACGACTTATGTAGCGCTCAGGATGTTTGTCATACTCTGCAGGATCATACACACCATCTGTCTTCCTGACAAGATGATGATGACGACTTAGCACTGTCCCATACACTTTTCTGAGGTCTTGCAAAGGAGAAAGAAATTAGTAAAGTGGGTGACAAATAATAAAAATTTATGGTGATAAAATATTATAACATAGACTGTTAAAAACATTAAAAGTTAGTCATCTCCTGTCCCTTACCTCCAGTTTGGGAAACTTCTTTTAATTCATGGGGCTCCACATATTCACAAGGTAGCTCATTAAAGATTGCTTGGGCTCCCTACAAATAACAATGAGTAAAAATCCAAAAATCAACAGAAAAAGAACCAACATGGTTTTCTGCAAAGATCTGATCATTTTCCCAACAATTACATAGCTCCACTTGCCTTCCCTACAACTAGGACTGCAACACAGAAATACAGATGAGTTGCTTACAACCAGCCTGCTAGCTAGCTTTTATCCTGTTTGAACAGCACACTTAGAAGGACCTTTAATTTTTTTCTTTTTTACTTAAGTTACTCAGAGTATCAATAAGAGTGTTTAGAAATGAGGGAAAAAAATATTTCCATTTATTTTAGATCCATTGCAGAAATTATTTCAAATGGGGAAATTATATTTCCTACAAAAGAAATAATCGGATGCTTACCTCACAATATAATAAGAATGATATCCTATTTGTAAAATATTTTCTTTGAAGAAGGAATTATTTTACAATTACAAGTTTCTATAGGAGATTACAAACACATTCCTAAAACCACCAGAGAAGGAAGAAATCATGAATTCCAGTCTTAAATGAATCTTCCTAACATCTTGTTTGCAAAACTCCAAGTAGTCTTAAAAAATGGACATCGTGAGGTCACTTTCAAACTCGTGGACATTTTGGTGATGGAGGTGAAACAGATCACCCTCAGAACAGACCTTTACACTGTTAACAGTGAATTATCTTATTTATTTATCTATTTATTTATTTATTTTATTTATTTTGAGACAGAGTCTTGCTCTGTCACCCAGGCTGGAGTGCAGTGGTTCAATCTCAGCTTACTGGAACCTTTGCCTCCCGGGTTCAAGCGATTCTCCTGCCTCAGTCTCCTTAGTAGCTGGGATTATGTATGTGCGCCACCATGTCTGGCTAATTTTTGTATTTTTGGTATAGGTGGTGTTTTACCATATTGGCCAGGTTGGCCTCGAACTCCTGACCTCAGGCGATTCGCCTGCCTCGGCCTCCCAAAGTACTGGGATTATAGGCGTGAGCCACCATACCCGGCCGAATTATCTCATTTGAAAAAAGAAAAAGAAATGAAGAAAAAGTATTCCAAGACTCAGCTAGCAATAAACTAAAAGCTATATGTGTGTATGTGTGTGTATAGATATACACACACATATACACTTACACATACACACACACACATATATATACACACACATACATACACACATACACACACATATTTAGATCATTACTACTTTTCACTATGAGAAAAATATGTTGGTAAGAAAAGTGCTTAAAATAGAATCTTCAGTCCATTTGAAATACCCACAAAATGCCTGCCCACATCATTTGGGTTAGTTTCAAAGTTTTGGATTGTTTTACAAAAGGAAGTCAGGTAAAATTTACCTTAGAAACATTACCAGTTCCTGTGAACACAAATGTTAAGGGTCCTATTGACTTAGGCATCAAACCCAAAGATATTTCATAGCCAGCATCACGGACAGCTTGCACAGCCTGACTGCTATTCCTGTAGTTATGAGCCATGCCAATGTGCTGAAAACAAACATACACAACTCAAGTTAGTTCACCAGCTCAGCATTTTTTTATTATTAAGGTGTGAGATGTGTTTTCAAAAAAATAAGCAAAATAAACACCTCTCACCATAAAAGGTGTGTGATGTCCCAAAGCAAGGAGCCTTAAACCCATTCCATGTAAAATGTTGATCATTCCTGTTACAGAATCAGACCAATAGAAAGACTATTAGTTGGGAAGAATTTAAGCTGTTCTCTCTGCTCGTTCTCCAATCTGCATGGTGCCCTGCAGAAGCACAGATCACGCGTCTCAGATTTAGAAGAGGCCTCCGTAGATTTTATCCATCCTCTCAACTTTCTGCCATCAAATGCGCTAACCCAAATGCATCCCCACCTATTCCTTCTACCTTCAATCCTGATAAAATAGGAAGAAAGTTCCTCTTCTTATCTAAGGCTAATCTCTCCACCTTGGCTCCAGATCCCACCCCCTCCTGTCACCCAGGGAATTTATTACTGAGTTACTCCCTTCACTACCCTTCCCTATTGCTTCATTCTTATCAGCATTTAAACATGCTCTCATGCCTCCCAGAACAAAAACAAATGAACAAACAAAAACAAAGTCACCATTAACCCTAGGGCTCCCATCACTATTTAGTGACCTAAATAGCTAAACTCAGTGGACACATTGTAGATCAGATCAGAAGTACTTGGCAATGCAGACCTCTTCCTTGTTGAAATGAAGAGTGCCCCTCAGCATCCCAACTTGAAATTTTTAATCCTACCTTTCTGTAGGATCCTCTTCCTGTGGCAATTCCTTTTATATTATTCACCCTCAGGATTATGTCCTGGGCTCTATTTTCTTCCATATCTACATTTTTCCCTTAGGTAATCTCATCTAGTCCTAAATTTCAAGTACTGTCTATATGCAGATGACTTCAAGTCTCTCTTGAAAACAGATCTTTCTTTTGATTTCAAAACTTAGCCAGCCACCTTTTTATTTCTGTCTCAATTTGGATGTTCTTCAGAAAGCTAAAATTCAGCATCCCTGCAGCAAAGACCTGAGCATCCATTCTTTCCTTATTCTTTTTAGGAAAGAACTTTCCATGCTCCTCCATTCCCCGTCCTCACCCCCAACACACATCCCTACCAAATTTTCTTTTGTCGTTTTTCTAAAGTCAACTTATAAAGAAATAGTTTATATACAACATAATGCACCCATTTAAAATGTATAGTTTGGTAACTGTAAACAAATATACACATCTGTGTTATTACTGCCATGATCAAGATACAGAGTATTTCACCAACTCCTGGTCTCCACAACTACTGATCTTTCTCTCTATATAGATTAAGTTCTTCTAAAGTTACATATAAATGAAATTTTAAGCAGTCGTCTCTCAGTATATGCAGGGGGTTCGTTCTAAGACCCCTGCATATGTTAAAATCTGGGCATACTCAAGTCCCACAGTCAGTCCTGTGACACCTGCCTGTATGAAAAGGTGGCCCCCCATAAAGGTGGATTTTGCATCCCATGAATATAAGCGGACTCATGCAGTTCAAACTCGTGTTGTTCAAGGGTCAATTGTACTCTTTTACAATGTGTCAGCTTTTACTCAGCATCATGTTTTTGAGATTCATACATATTTTGTGTATATCAGTATAGTCTTTTTTTGCTGAAGAGTTTCCCATTTCCATTTCAGTTGATTTCTCTGCTCATCCTTTGGGTTGTTTCCAGGCTATTATAAATGAAGTTGCTATAAAAAATTATTTGTATAAAATATTGTATTTCTCTTAATAAATGCCTATTAGTGGAATTTAGTTTGTACCTTGATACTTAAGTTTTCAATTTCTTCTTGAGCTGATTTTGGTAATTTGTACATTTTGAAAATTTATCTAGTTCATCAGAGTTGCCAAATTCAGTGACCTATTCATAATATTCCTTTATCCTTTTAATATTTATAAGATATAGTGATGGCTCCCTAGTATTCCTTCTTAGTAAATATTGTCTTCTCTCTTTTTCTATCAGTCTACCTAGATGTTAATCAATTTTATTGATATTTTTCAGAGAACCAGGTTTTGGTTTCATTGATTTTCTCTATTCTTTTCCTGTTTTAGTTTCATTAATTTTCTCTGTATCTTTATTATTTATTTCTTTCTACTTGCTTTTGATTTAATTTCTCTTTGATTTTCTAGGTTCTTATAGTGGAAGCACAAATTATTAATTTAAAAACTGTCTTCTCTAATAAAAGAATTAAATGCTGTAAATTTCTTTCTAATTGCTACTTTATACCCCACACATTTTGATAAGCTATACTTTAAATTTTTATTCTCTTAAAAATATCTTCTAATTTTCCTGTGATTTCTTCTTAATCCATCAGTTATTCAAAATTACATTGAATATCTCTCAAATATTTGGAAAATTTCCAAATATCTTTCTATAAAAACTTCTAGGTCAATTCTATTACAGTCATAATACATACTGTATGATTTCAGACTTTTAAATTTATCAAAAATTGTTCTGTGACTCATTCTATAGCCTATCTGGGAGTTTTTAGGCCATTAATGTAACTATTGATATAGCTAAATTTAAAGCTACCATGTTGCTGTTTGTGTTCTTATTTCATTTGTACTTTGTTTTTTTTTATGTCCTTTTTCTTGTATTTTTGCTTGAACTGTGTATTTCTTAGTATGAATTTTACATCCATTATTGACTTATTCGCTTTAGAGCTTTGTTTTATTTTTAGTGATTGTTCTAGGTTACCATATACATCTTTATCTTATTATAGTCAACTATCAAGTAATATTATACTACTTCTGGTATAATAAAATAACCTAGTTACAGAAGTATGGTTCTATTCCTTTTCACCTGTCCATCATTATTGGTGGCATAAGTTTTATTTCTACCTGTGTTATGAATATCACAATACATTGTTTCATTTGAAACGATCAATTATCTTTTAAAGAATTTTTTTTGTTTTTTGAGACAGTTAACTCACTTTGTCACCCAGGCTGGAGTGTAGTGGCATGAACACAGTTCACTGCAGCCTCAACCTCCCAGACTCAAGCAATCCTCCCACCTCAGCCTCCCAAGCAGCTGGGACGACAGGCACGCACCACCAAGCCCAGCTACTCTTGCATTTTTTTGTAGAGATGGGACTTCACCATGTGCCTAGTCTGTTCTCAAACTCCTGAGCTCAAGCAATCAGCCTGCCTTGGACTCCCAAGTGAGCGATGGTGTCCAGCCCTAAAGAAAAGTTTTAAAATAAGATATGATGTTTTTTATGTTTGTTTACATTCTACCATTTGTAGTGTTCTTTATTCCTTTAATTTAATCCATGTTTTCAACTGACTTCATTTCCTTCTGCTTGAGAAATTTTTTAAATACTTCTATGTCAGTGAGTTTTATCAGCTTTCATTTGACCAGAAAATCCGTGTTTAATCTTCATTTCCTAGAAAGATGTCCAGAAAGATATTAAAAAGATATTGTCTTTGGAAATATATTGTACTATGCATAAAATTATAAGTTGGTTTGTTTTCTTTCAGCACTTTAAAGATGTTGCTCCATTTTCTGCTAGCTTAAACTGTTTCTGATTAGAAGTTTGATGTTTATCTTAGTTATTCTATGTATATGGTTCCTTTTTCCCATTATTTTTAATGTTTTTATCATTGTTTTTTAGCAAGACAATTATGATGGTTCTACTGTCATTTTCTTTGTGATTTTTTATTTCTATTTTTGACTTGGGGTTTATTGAATGTCACTTATCTGTGTATTTATAATTTTTATCAAGATATGGGAATGTTCTGGTCATTATTTCTTTCCTTTCTTCCTTCCTCATTGCAGTAGAAATTAAACAAAATGAAGCATAAAAAGAGAAAAAGACTGAGGAAAAAAACAGAATTTAAGTGACAGGTGGTGATCAAATGGTCTAATATGTGTGTATTTGGAGTTCCAGAAGGAAGAGAGGGAAGTGAAAAGAAAACAAGCCTTAAGAGAATCAATGTAATCCACAAACAATTGCCTATTAGAACAAAGCCCAATGCTCCTAAAAGGAAAACAACAAAATCTATTAACAATGAAAAATGAACAATGTCTGGCATTCAGTAAAAAAATTATGAGTCTTGCAGTGGAACATTAACCTGGAGATAATCAACAACAGAAACAATCCCAGAAACAAGAAATGACAGAGATGCTGGTCAATGTGCTCAAGGATTAAATGAAAACACAAACAAAATGAGGAGTAGAGGAAATCAATCTATCTACCATGTATTTACCAATCAATAGACACTACAGAAGAAAATCTATATATGTTCTCTAATCCTCTGCTTATGTATAGATTTTCCTCCATGGTATCTATTGATTGATAGGTAGATGGACTGATTTCCTCTATTTCTCTCCTCATTTTGTTTATGTTTCCATTTAAAACGTGAATATACTGAACATTTATTATAGCCGTTTTAGTCTACTTGTGTGCTAATTGCATCTCTCTCAAATTAGACATTAAGCTCATTTTTAAGCTTTTATAGGAATGAATGTAGAGTAGGCTTTATTAAGAGCTGGTTTAGCCACACACTTCAGGACTTCCCTGAAAGCCTTATATATTCAGTTAAGTCTCTCCACTCAGCTGATGGGACAAACTCTGAGAACACTTTTCCATAGAGTTCCCTGGCAATTGTTCTTTTCCACAAATTATTCCTAAGCCAGTCTCACGAATTTTCATCCTCCACTTAGCAAGACCCCTAAGCATATTTCTGGAACACCATTTCTGCATAGCTCCCCACTGTTTGGTACTATGGGTTGTCAATTCCAGCCAGCTCAGGCTCCCCAACTCCTATCTCCTCAGCTTAGTGAGTTCACCAGGCTTTGCATCACATTTCCATATTCATACCATCTGATAATTTCTCCAGACAGAAAGCCAGGGTGAACATAGAGCACACCTCATCTATTTTCCATCTATCAAGGACCACAAGTCTGTACTGCCTGTTGTCCAATGTCTGATAACATTGTTTTCTATATCGCATTCAATTTTTCTAGTTGGTTAATGACAGGATATTAAGTCTGAACTCAGTTAATCTTTCACAGATGGAGAGCACATGGTTTTTGCAGCAGACATAGTTGCCCAGTTATAGATTACATTTCTCAGTCAATTTTGAACAATGGGTATGAGCAGAAATAATATGTTCAGATTCTGGGTCACATCCTTAGAAAGGAAGCTACTTGCCTCTACTTCCTTTCTCCCCTTTCCACTGACTGGAAAATAGCAATCTGAAGGGTCACCTTAGAAATGAAAGCCAAGCATTGACAATAGCAAAGGCTTCCTCTCATTCCACCATTCCTAGGCTTCTCACTCCTGGACTTCTAGCTTATGTAAGCTCTGTTTTGTGGAGTCTCCATTATAGCAACTTAGTATGTAATCTACTAATATATTGTCCTATACAGAACACATTTACTCTCTTCCCCCAAATTCTTCCTCCATTCCTGTGGGTACTAAAAGAACTGAATCGCTGTCCAAGTCGGTAACCTGCATGTCATCTTTAAAGTGTCCCCCTCACCCCTACATCCAATCAGTCACAACATCCTGTGAATTCCACCTTCTAAATACTTATAAGAACCACATATAGTTCTTTCCATATACACTCTAATTATACTGAACTTATTTCTATTCCTCAAAACTATTATTTTTCCTCTCTTCGCTTTGAACTTTGCACACTTGTACTGTCCTCTCCTACTTCCTTGAATAGTTTTTAATCATTCTTCAGATCTCACCTTCAAAGGCACTTTTTAAAAGAAAGCTTTTGCAACAGTCAAGTTCAAATACCTTTCGTTTTGTTTGTTTGTTTTTTGAGATGGAGTCTTACTCTGTCTCCCAGGCTGGAGTGCAATGGCATGATCTCGGCTGCCTGCACCTCTGCCTCTCAGGTTCAAGCGATTCTCCTGCCTCAGCCTCCCAAGTAGCTGGGATTATAGGCACCCACCATCACGCCCGGCTAATTTTTGTATTTTTAGTAGAGACAGGGTTTCACCATGTTGGCCAGGCTGGTCTTGAACTCTGGACCTCAGGTGACCTGCCCTCTTCGGCCTCCCGAAGTGCTGGGATTACAGGTGTGAGCCACTGCACCCAGCCTCAAATACCTTTCTTATAGCAATTAGCACTAGCATTGTATTTGTGTTTACTTGCCTGAATGCTTCTCTAAGAACATGAACCACATCTTATTCATGGATGTGGTCCTACTTCTGAATATGGTGACTTCTAAATAAATCAACTTAATTCCAATGTATTAATTCTGTCTAGGTAAATAAAACCCTCATCTGGATGAGTCGTGAAAGGCCCTAGGAATCATAGTCATCAGAGATCTCTCTACTACTGCTTTTATACTAAGAAATTTAATTTTCCGTTAGTTTAATAGAGCTGATTTGGGTGTTGGGTGAGGAAAGGTATGAGGTGAGTGAATAAAAACAATGAATTTGTTTGTTTGTTTGTTTTTAAAGACAGAGTGTTGCTCTGTCGCGCAAACTGGAGTGCAGTGGCGTGATCTCGGCTCACTGCAAACTCTGCCTCCTGGGTTCAAGCAATTCTCATGTCTCAACCTCCCGAGTAGCTGGGATTATAGACATGCACCACCAATGGCTAATTTTTGTATTTTTAGTAGAGATGGGGTTTCACCATATTGGTCAGGCTGGTCTCAAACTCCTGACCTCAAACGATCCGCCCACCTTAGTCTCCCAAAGTGCTAGGATTACAGGCATGAGCCACCATGCCCTGCCTGAATTGGTTTTAAGTAAAAGAATTTTTTGAATTTCACATTTTTGCTTAGATTTCTTTATTATTTAAAAAGCAGGTGGATTCAAGTATAATATTAATAATAAGCAGAATGACATAAGCCATAATAAGTGTTTGAAATGCTTGTTCCCTGGTGCCATAAAGAAACAGCACATGAACATAAATTTAATTTATTTAGTAAGGCCATTTTCACTTCCTGCAGAAATGGTACACTTGCCAGCAGTTTTGCCACGAGAGTACACCAAAGAGACAGGGTCATTTATAACCTGACTCATCCACCCTACTGCTGTGTCCGGTTTCCATTGGCTGGAACGAGACCTCACATTCTGTATTTGTTCCAACTGGCTAGCAACTTAGAACTTTTTAAAAGAGGCAAAGGTAGAGGAGAACAAAGGAAGGAGGAAGTAACCTGTGGAATGCTGAGAAAGGTAAAAACATTTTTAAATAAGGAAGAGGAACAGGCTATGACTTAATGCTTGCTTGGACCAGTATAAGCCTGCCGGGGCAAATATTTAGAAGCACGGGTCTGAATAAATTTTGCTTCTAAGAGAAGTTACTATTTATTCCTAATTAAATAGGGAGGAAAGTCTTTGAAGAGGAACCTCTACTTTTACTTTTTACATAAGGAATCTTCTACTTTTATATAGCAAGGTCAAACAAATAATGCCAAAGTCATGACCTTCCTTATTAGACCTGTAAGTACTCTGATCTGAAACAGAGCTGTAACATATTGTGGTGTTTCTTAACCAAACAAGGTTCAAAGAATTAACTGGACAAAATTCCTGCCCCTGGACCTTTTTTCCCTTTCTATTTCTCCCTATCTTCTAATTCTCAATGTCTCATTACCAAACAGGTATCTCCTTCTAGCCTTTCGAAAGGAACTACCTAAAAACCAGAGCTTGTTTGTAGTTGTTACCCTTCTCCCTGCTTTTTCCTTTGAATTTTTGCAATAAAATATTTTTAACCATTTATCTTCATACTTTATTCCACTTGTATTCATTATCCTTCAGCATACCTTCATTTTAATTTTTTCCATGGAAATAAACACTCCTATCCCCTTGCCACAGAAAAGAGAAAACTCATAGTTATTCCCCAAGCCAATTTAGAAAGTGGGTGATGTAAGCCCTGGCATACTTACCTGCCACACCAGCCCACTGTCCAAATGCCACTACCCGTACTCCTCTATGATCCACCATCTTCTCATAATCAATAAGGCGAATTTCCTGAAAAGGGGATAAAAAAAATCTCAAATGGACCCATTAAGCTTAATTTTAACAAGTAAAGACATATATGAGCAAGTAAATATTTCACATTTTTTCTTCTGAAATACACCTTAACTTGCTAACAGAAGTTACCATCAGGTATACCATGAAATATTTACAAAATGCAGGTAGCAAACCAATGGTAGGCTTGAAATTAGAAATGAAAAAATGTTTGTAGCAGGTGCTATACCCCCCTTGATGGTAAGCAATGAAATAATAAAGGTAGAATTTCCTTTACCTTTTTGCCCCCACCCACCCAGCACTATCTATAAACATATCTAAAGCCCCTCTCATCGTTACATCCTTCCTTCTGGTCAAAGAAAACAGATCCCTTTTGAGAGGAATCTCTGTGACCTAGATCCCAGCTTCTCTCATGTCCTCCAAGACCACTCTTCTTGAACTATTACCTCTTTCTTGCATCATCCCTCTTTACATTGTTTCTCAACCATTCTAAGTAAACTCAGGTCTCTTCTACCTGGAAAATAACAACTCTCTCTCAACCTGGAAAATAACACTCTCTCTCAAGTCCAAGCACAGATATTTTTCTCTCTCCTCCTCCTTCTCCTCTCTTTTTCTTCTTCCCTCTCCTTCCTTTTACAGGTAACCTTCCTATTAAAAGTAGTACACGATTCCTTCAAATAGCTCAGGACAAAACCTGGAGTGATTCCTGACTCCTCTCCTTTTCTCATATTCCACCTTTATGTCATTTCTCTTCCTTGCCTTCACTAAAAACATATTCTTCCTCTTTCCTTGAAAACCTTTCCACTCTCAGGAAAGCATTAGTAATTCATGCTTAAAACATATTAGTGTATTGTAATTATACACTATTTTAAACAGTAATTTTATTTCCTCAAAGATCATATAATTTTTATCATGTTCATGAATTTAAGAATGTTCATCATTCTTCCAACTCCAAGTAATTGGTTACAAAATGCTGCCCAAAAGCAGCCCTGTTAGGTCAGTTTTTGTTAATTTTCTTATAATGAACAAAAGTTAAAATAACAAAAAAAGTTCCTAAAGTAATTTATAAATACTTTATTTGCTTAAAGTGGAACATTCTTCCCATAGTATTATTTCCATTAAGTTACTTGAACTTATTCTTTAGAAACACTACAAATTAACTGTCACCCTGGTCTACTGTATTTGGAATCAATTGGAAGTATTTTACACTCCTATATAATAGGTATTTTCCATTGCTTTTACTGTTTATGAACCCTCCAATCCTCTGCCCTAATCTCAGATTCTAGCTCTAACATCTTGAAGATGTGGACCTTAGACTTCTTTTTCTATACTCCCTTCCTAGGCTCATCCAGTCTCGTGGCTCTAGACACCACCTGGTCTCTGACAACTACAAAATGCATGTCAGGAGAAGCCGCCCTCCTGAGCTTCAGACTCATTTCCAACAGCCCTCTTAGATTATCCCTTTAAATGTCTAATAGAATATTAAACTCGGCAGACCCTAAACTCAACCCTTGATTTGCCCACCCAAGCCGTTTTCTCTTGTAGTGGCATCATGTCATTCCATGGCAATTGCTTCAAGTAGCTCAGGCCAAAACCTGAAGTCATTCCTGACTGCTCTCCTTTTTTCATATTCCACCTTTATGTCATCAGTGAATCCTGTAGGATCCACCTCTAAAACATATCCAAGATTTGTCCACATTTCACAACTTTCTCTTCCACCATTTCTTCCAGGTGCAGGCCACCACCACTTGTGACTTGCAGTCTAGACCAGCCCAGGTTAGCAGCCTTCTTAGTAATGGTGTTCTCCTCTCCCACCTCCAACCATTGTTGACACAAGAGACAAAATAAGCATTTTTGAACATGGTCTATTCTAACCCCACACTCAGAAAGACCTTCAGGCCTTTGCATTACTATTCCGTCTGCTTAAAAGACTCATCTCAGATGTATTGGTTCGGTCCTTCACCTCCTTCAGATTGTTGCTCAATGCTACTTTCACAATGGGGTCCTCCCTGACCATCCTACTTAAAATAGCATCATCACCTCCCAGTGCCCAGGACTCCTTTTCTCCTTCAATATTATATTTATCTTCATCACACATATTCCCAAGTGGATATTAGATGTCTTATTCATTGATTACCTGTCTCCTCCCACTAGAATGTAAGCTTTGTGAAAATAAAGATACTTTACTTTTTTGCTCTTTCATTGGAACAAACAGTGTCAGACACAGCATCAGCACTGAATAAATATTTGTTAAATGAATATCCTGTGTTTTAAACAGCTGCTAGTTTTTTTCATAGTATTTATATCTCAAAAATGCATTTTCCCTTATGAATGTGAATAAATGTAAAAATTGTCTCGGCCAGGCACGGTAGCTCATGCCTGTAATCCCAGCACTTTGGAAGGCTGAGGTGGGCGGATCACGAGGTCAGGAGATTGAGACAATCCTGGCTAACACAGTGAAACCCCACCTCTACTAAAAATACAAAAAATTAGCGGGGCGTGTTGGCTGGCGCCTGTAGTCCCAGCTCCTCAGGAGACTGAGGCAGGAGAATCACCTGAACCTGGGAGGCGGAGGTTACAGTGAGCCGAGATTGTGCCAGTGCACTCCAGCCTAGATGACAGAGCAAGACTCCATCTCAAAAAAAATCCCATCTGAAAAATAAGATAGTAGATTATATGATCCCTGAGGTTATTTTCAGCTCTAAAATTCTGTTTGGTAGTATATGGCCAATTGACCTTATAAATTGGTAAATTGTTTAGGGAAAAAGCTTTTATCATTCTTTCCATTTCAGAATATAAAAGGAATGCAATGTTTCTCTTAAACTAAAGAAGAAAAGAAGACTAAAACTCCATTTGGGGGTTAAAAGTAAAAAATATTATTTTTCTACATTAATATTTATAAATATTAATCACTAATTACCTGTTTTAGAATCTCATCCAACAAGCCCATATTGGCCTCCTGAGCTTTTATTGTGTGGGAGAAAAATGCATAAGTCTTCCTGGACATTAATTTTTCCTCTGGAGGTCTTTTAACTCCTAAAATTAGACAAGCTTCAGAAATATCCTCCTGAAGAATGCCACCAGCTTTGACATAGTCCTGAAATTGTAATTATGATTAAAGGTTATTATCCTGATTTGTAATATCCATGTTTTCTTGAGCAAAATGTATAGCAAAGGCACAACAAATCTTTTGAAGGAATAAAATCTGTATGAATTAGAACAAATAATAGAACAACTACTTGTAATGTTTGTACTTGTTGGCTAAAGATAAATCTATCATGTCAACTCTCACAGCATTAAACAATTAGAAAACTTGGCATATATATATATATATTTAAGAAGAGTTTATAATTTGGTCATATGCACTAGCACATGTGACTTAAGCATACTTGTGAAATGTATATTTTGTACCAACAGTACACTGAAATATTAAATGCCAAATTGTGATTTATTAGTTGTATTTTTAAAAGATAAGACATCATTATAACGTTTATTTTTCAGTGTTGACCCAGTTAGTATTTATTACTGTCCTTACTGTACATTAGTCTGTGCTAGAGATGAGATGCTAAGATACAAGGAAAGATTGTCAAGATCCCTTCTATAAAGGAGCTCACAAAATATAGTAAAAAGTACTCTGGATTGGAGTAAATGAAAAATACAAAACATGATCAGCAGTACCTAAGTGATATGCTACTTTAACTGATACTGAGATAATTCCTAAGTAGGATGATCAAAAAATATGAAAATTAAATTAATCTGAAAGGTAGGATACCGAAGAAACATGAGAATTTAAATTAATCTGAAAGGCTACCTGAAATTTAGAGAAATGAAGATGGGAAACACAAGATGGTAATATCAGTAAGAGGCATGAAGACATATATAAAAATACAAAGAGAGAGAAGTAAAGAGACATTTACAACATACGAGTAAATCGATTTGGAAATGTAGGTTGAATGTCGTCATGGCTAATATGAGCTTTATTGGGTAATAAGTAACAATCATTGATGGGTATTAATAAATTACATATACTTTGCTAAGCTCTTTGCATGAATTATCTCATTTAAATTTCATACAACTCTCATGAGGTAAGTACAATTATAATCCTCATTCAATCAATGGGAAACCGGAGGCTTACAAACTTAATTGAGATTGCATAACTAGTACATGGAAGCAACAGACAGACATATCTGATTTTTAAATAAAGAGGTATAACCCAAGCAGAATTAAAAGAGCAATTGAACAAAAGATAAGTTTAGTTAGGAATCTACTTCAAAGGAAAGTAGAGATGAATAACAGAGATAGTTAAAGAATGAATATACAATTTCTCCCTGGTTTCTTCAAAAACAGTCCATTTTCTCATTTGTAGTAGATTGGTAAAGAAACCATGGTAAAGCTGTACAATGGAGTACTTACCACACAGCCATGAAATGAAATGAAATCTCTCTAAGAACTTACATAGAGCAATGTTCAAGATATGTTGTTACTAAAGAAAGAAAGCAAGGTTAAAAGAGTGTATATAGTAGACAGCCTTCTTTATAAGAACAAAAGGGAAATAAATACTTAAATACACACACAGGTGTTTATTTTTGCAGAAAAAAAAAAGAAAAAAAAATGATAGATCAGAAACAAGAGTAACCTCTTTGGGGTAGGTGAGAATTGGATGGGATTAAAATGAAAACATGACTTCATTTCTGGAATTTGTAAATGTTCTACTTTGAAAAACAAAATTAAATCAAAAATGGGAAAGCAAACATTAAAACTCAATAGAAACAATAATATATAAATCCAGATGGATATTAGATTGATGATGAAACCACACCAAAAAAATAATTCAAATAAGTTTTTTAATACAACACTCTGAATATTCATTGTCAGATATATTCTAAAGGCAAAAAAAAAAATCAAAGAAATAGTAAACTTCATTTAGTGGGCTTACTATTAGTTGTAATAATAGTATTGTGATCCTGACACTATTTATACATATCATAGGATAAAGCAAACAATATGCATTAATATTAAAAAATTAAGATTTTTACTGTTGGAGAAAACAGATGCAAACATAAAATTTTAAAGGTAAAAAGTTGTGCAATGTTAAATTTTAATTTTCCTGGACATTAATTTTTCCTCTGGAGGTCTTTTAGTATCAGTATTAACTCATGATTAAATAATATATATATATGGGCATCTGTTTGTGTTTATTTCTAAATTCTGTACACTAATAGAGCCTAAGAGCAACAGTATCTCAGTAACAATAAACATGCTTAACATCAGATACCAGATCTTGGTCTCTATATAATAAAAGAAATCAAGTCTTCTTGGTGAAATTATTAATTTCCTCACGTGGGGCAAGAAAGGTACAAGGTGAGACTAGGACAATTTGTTATTCTAAGAAACAAGAAAGCTCAAAGATAAATGGATTCACGTCCAAAGGACAGAGAAGCCCCCTTGGAAGGACCCACACTAACCAATTTTGGGATAATTCAGACATTAAAAAGAGTAATGGTAAATGGATTGAATGAAAAAGGTCCATGCTTCCAAAATATACTTAAAAAAGCAAAAATTAAAGAAGCATAATGCAATAGTAAATTTGAGTTCACACTTTGATAAACAATTCAGTTCACTGTAATAAAACAGTTCACAACTCATCTTTTTAGCAACATCCTAAGATTCATCTTGTCAACATGAAGATGTATATATAAACTCCTCATAACAAGGCTTTAAATGCAATGGTAAGAAAGTTTTTTTAAGAAATTGTTTAAACACCGAATTACAGAATTCACAGTTTGGTAAACAGTTCAATGCACTGTAATAAAACAGTTCACAACTCAAAAAAGTGGAGGAGTGGAAGAGAAAGAAAAGAAAACCTCTTTTCTAAAGAAGAATGTCAGCAAACAAACTTAGGGGAGTAATAAAATTAGAAAAGCATCACTTCACATGTCTCCATGTAAAAACTGATTCAGGCAAAGATTATCAATGGAGGCTAACATGATTAGTTGTAAAGTTATTGAGGAATAGGAACATCACAGATCTTAAAATACCATACCACAGATGACTCAGTAATTGCAAAGGGTGAAATTGACTTTAACAATGAAGAGCTCTCACTGTAACCACCTCAACCAAGTGACCACACATTGCCAACCATGGGACGACCTGATGTTTTGTGCCTTTGATGTGATGCCATGGGAAGAACACATATCACTTACGTTGTATTCATGCCAAACATTATTGGCATGAATATAACATATAGAATATAATTAGAATATAATCTATTCACGAGAAAACAACCAGATTATTCGTGCCCAGTAGCAGGACACTCTGTAAATCTTGGGCTCTTTTAAAAAGAGTCCATGTCAATATCAATATAATTGAAACAAAATCAGAAAGGGATGTACTGTTCTAGATTGAAAGAACTAAAGACATACAATAATAAAATGCAATAAAGCTTCATTAAGCCTCAATTAAAATAAAAGGCATTTGAGGCAATGGGGAATTTGAACATAGACGATATAAGATGATATTATGAATTATTAATTTCTTAGGTATGAAAATCATATTGTGGTTATATAGAAAACATGGTTTATTCTGAGGAGATGCATGTTGGAGCATTTAGTAGTAATGAATTATGATGTCTGTGATCTATTTTAAAATGGTTCAGGAAAGGAAAAGCATACATATATATGTATATTGCTAAAATGGGAATGAGAGTCATACCTATACCATAATATTATTTCGAAGAGCAAGTGGAATGATGAACACGACAGGCTTCTCTCAGAGTGGCAGGCAAGGTACATTCTCAAAGGAGCATTCTCTGGGTGCAAGAATGGAGTCTTATCCCCCTAGTCCTAGAACCAGGGCTGTACATGAAGGACAGAATGATTGAAAAATAACATCTCCTAAAAGTAAGTTCTCTTATTCCTCAGCTGGGGTAAGCATAGGGTGAAAATAATACTTTTAATCAAAGTAAAGAAATCAAAGTGACACTAGCAAACATTTTATTTTCACTCAGATGCTCCTTAATTTTCACATGCAGGTTCGTTTTATTCTCACATAAAAACATTGGAAATACTCACCTTATCATGAATGGCCCGCCGATTCGAAGGCTGTATCAAGACCTTGTATCCCAGATTGGTGATGCCTTTGATGTGCTTGGGAGCTAGAGGGGCCCTTCTCTCCCAGGCGTTCACATCCTCCCTCCGGACGGCCAACACAGCTTTGTGGTGAAGACCCTTGGAGAGGCTGACCCCCAGCCTGCCCAGTCCAGTCCTATGTACTTGCAGCATCTTGACACCTGGTGACTGTAAAGACAATGTAAAGAGCAGAGCAACAAAAGGCAGCAGGGCTGGCAGATCAGTTCTGGTCTCCTGAGAAATCTGAGGTAAAATACAACCCGTTCTTATGAAAACAGACACAAGGTAGAGAAGAGGGAAGGGAAAACTGGGATGTCAAGTGTTCCTTTAAAGCCAAGTTTTCAAAAACAAGATTATTTAACTGCAAAATTTAAAAAGTATAGAGCAACACGTGTGACACTATCCAATAACTGCTAAGCTAAAATAGCTTTTTAAATACACATTTTATCAAACATCTATTCAGCACAAAAGTTTTAAACAAATTAATCTACAATGCAAATCCAGGAAGATAATAAAGAGCAAGACTTTCAGATTGGTCTAAATTTTGATGGCATAAAGTTTGAAATCCTTATAATGGTATACAAGGTTCTTCACAATTTAGTGCCAACCTCTTTCCAGTTTATCTCTGAACATTCCCAAAATAAGTCTTTCTCAATGTGCCCCACAACCTAGTGTCAGTGAACTGTTTTTAAAAAAAAAACAAAAAAACAAAAAAACTGGTTCACAATTAGATGTGTACATAAATAGAAAGTAAGCATTTAGAAGCCTTAATATCACATGATCATATTTATTTATTTATTTTTAGAGATGAAGTCTCACTCTGTCAATGCTAAAATGCAGTGGTGAGATCATTGCTTACCGCAGTCTGGGCTCAAGTGATCCTCCCTCCAGCCTCAGCCTCCCTAGTAGCTAGGACTACAGGTGCACAACCACCCACCTGGCTAAGTTCTTTTTTTAAATTTATAACAAATTACTGGAATTACAGGGGTGATCCACCATGTCAGGCCACAAGATCATTTTTTCTAGTAATTTATTGTTACCGGATTTTACAAAAGTATTGGTCCTCAACAGATTGGAAATTTAAGAAAATCAATCAACCTGTGTAAACTAGTTCAACCATTGTGGAAGACAATGTGACGATTCCTCAAGGATCTAGAACTAGAAATACCATTTGATCCAGCAATCCCATTACTGGGTATATACCCAAAGGATTATAAATCATGCTGCTATAAAGACACATGCACAAGTATATTTATTGTGGCTCTATTCACAATAGCAAAGACTTGGAACCAACCCAAATGTCCATCAGTGATAGACTGGATTAAGAAAATGTGGCACATATACACCATGGAATACTATGCAGCCATAAAAAAGGATGAGTTCATGTCCTTTGTAGGGACATGGATGAAGCTGAAAACCATCATTCTGAGCAAACTATCACAAGGACAGAAAACCAAACACTGCATGTTCTCACTCATAGGTGGGAATTGAACAATGAGAACACTTGGACACAGGGTGGGGAATATCACACACTGGGGCCTGTCATGGGGTGCAGGGAGGGGTGAGGGATAGCATTAGGAGATACACCTAATGTAAATGACGAGTTAACGGGTGCAGCACACCGACATGGCACATGTATACCTCTGTAACAAACATGCACGTTGTGCACATGTACCCTAGAACTTAAAGTATTAAAAAAAAAAAAAAAAAAGAAAACCAATCAACTAAACAAACCTATTCTTTAACCAGAGGTGTTAGAAGATTAAGAAGCAGAGTTAAATCACTCTGCTTCTTAGAGTCCAGCTCACCTTTACTGTTCACCTTTGTTGCTCTAAACATGCCAGTTCCTCTTCCTGGGTTTTCTCTCCATACATGGCCGCCTGCTGTTGTATTAAACCCCGACCTGCCTCAACCAGTTTTCCAACTGCTATTCAAGTGAGAAGACTGTGTAATTCCACTCATTCAATCAATAAATAGTTACTAAAGGCTGACTATGATGAATGTAACGGGCTTCTCTCAACGTGGCAGGCAAGGTATATTCTCATGAATAAACTCTACTCAAAGCAGCATTCTCTTGGTACAAGAAGTGTCTTGTCCCCCTAGTCCCAGAACCAGGGCTGCACATGAAGGAGAGAATGATTGAAAGATATCATCTACTAAAAGTAGTTCTTTTATCCCTCAGCTGGAGGAAGCATAGAATACGGTGGAAATAATACTTTAAACCAAATTAAAGATATTAAAGTGACACTAGCAAACATTTTATTTTCACCCAGATGCTCCTTAATTTTTATATACAGGTTCATTTATTCCTATGCAGAATAAATCTTATGTAAATTTTTAAAGCATAAATATCCAGGTTTAACAGTATTCTATCCAACTTCAATTGGATTCTATCCAACTTCAATTTTGTAGCCAAATGTCATTTCAGATGATGATTTGCCAGATCATTTGAATGCTAAAACTTAGTTTTCCATGTAAAGTTGGCAGCAAAATATAAGGATTCAATGATTTTTATACCTTTTAGAAATTTTCTACCCATCACCGCTAACAACATATAGAAAAGCTTGCATGAAAAACATTTCTTTTACATCAGACTGCAGTCTTGGAAGAGCACCAGCTTGATGGATGGGGAAGGCTTGACCAAACAATTAAGCATACAAGTACATTTCCTGGGGGCAAACAACTACTTGCTACCTAGACAGTAAATTTATAGGACACTTTACAAGAGAATCAGAGAACAGACCAAATAGCGAAGAGTCCAGCTAAGAAGGCTTTAGGAAGACGGCCAAGAAGAAAGAAAGCTGCACACAGCAAGAGAAATTGCTGATGATTAGGAGTTCAGGCTTTTATTCAGGGCAAAATATGCATGCAAAATAGATTATCAACATTTCAGTAAATGACTGTTATATACTGCATCTATTTTTTTGTTTATTCATGTGCTTTTGTTTTTTAAAATAGATTGCATTAAACTCAATCCCAAACCCATAACAGTCTTCTCGATGCCAAAAGAAAAACTAGAACCTGAATCCCTTAGTTTCTAATAAAACCAATTCCAAAGATAGTGATTCCTTTGAACATACACGAATGTCCAGAAACCGTCCCATCTTCCCAGCAGGGGCTGTGTTTCATGAATTCACAGGTGACTACATACCCCTGTAACTTTTATTATGAGTCGAAATTCTTGACTCCACCAGGAGGAACATGTGGAGATAATTTAATCCCTCCCCTCTAGCCCAAGCTTGAATGTTAACCTCACTCATCCCTCACTCAGTAATAATCCCTGCTCCTTCTCCCACCACCTTCTTTGTCTGGGATAGGGCAGGAAAGCAGTAGACACACACACAGACACAAACATAGACAGTCACTTGTAACATACACAAATATACTTGCAAAGGCCAACTACCTTGGAAGACTAGGGAAAAAGACAGAAGTGCCTGGGACTGAGCTTCAGTTTATTTGGGAAGCTACTTTCACTTTCACTTTTTGCATGGAAGCCTTAAATCATAATATCTGTAACTTTCATTATTTAAACAAATGTAACAGTAGTTACCATTGATTAAGCATCACATGCCAAGCTCTATGCTGAGCACTTTATGGACATCATCTTATTTCCTCTTTGTAAAAATCTTATTAAGTAGATATATATCCCCATTTTATAGATGAAGAAACTGAACTGGAATCATATAGGATCTGTTGCTTTTAAGCAGAAGCAGGATTCCTAGTTTAATGTTTAAGACCTGGAATTTTCTCTTCTTTGCCAAAGCCTACAGATTCACACCATATAGATCCAACACATGCTGTTAACTCCAGCCAACTCTTGTTTCAGAAAGAAATCAGATCCATATGGCTTTGCCTTCAACAGTTACGGTGAATTAGCAGTTCTCCCCGTAGCCTGCCGTGCCTCTCTTGACCCCTTTTCCTGCTTTATACTGAAAATCATTCCTAAGTACCTGCCAAGACAAATTCTAGATTTCTGGGGGCTTAGAAAAAAAAAGGTTTGATTATAGTGTAACTGCTAGTTACTGCTTGAACCTTAAAACTTGGTCTCAGCATAGAACTTTCAAGATCCACAGTTCATTTGCTTCTAAGGTCTTCAAGAAATAGGAAATAGTGAGAATTTCTGAATTGCACTGCTGGTGTCTAGTATTTCATGGAAATGCCAACGGGGACTGCTTTAGCTTTTTCTGTCCTGGATTTTGTGGTATTTTTCAAGAATATCAGGAAGTAAATTAAATGTATATTTCTGGAATGCCTTCAATGAAGGAAGGAGGGAAGATCGGGGTTTACTCACCACCAGCTCTAGTGAGGTTACCTGACAATGTCGGATGCTGATAACAGCTTGTAACACAAGCAAGAAGGATGTAGAAAAGCGGGAGGCAGAGAGGGGAAAAAAAGAGCTAGAAAGAACAAAGAGGAGGAAAACAGAGAAAGAGTGTCACACAGGCAAGGGTGGGGTACAAGACCCTTCCTCTGACAAATTGTAACAGTCTTCCCTGTTACATGAAGGTTAACATTTCAAATATAAAAATGAAACTTAAAAGATTTCTTCTCTGTTTTTGTAAAACAGAACACCACTAAGGTATACAATTTTATTTACCTAAAATTGATTAGGAACTTGAAATGTCTCTAAAAGTCATGGGAATATTATAGTGAATTGCAGCGAGATACAGTAGCCCCTGCTTATCTGTGGGTAATACATTCCAAGACCCCCAGTGGATGCTTGAAATCTCTGATAGTCCCAAACCCTATATATACTATGTTTTTTCCTATACATACATACCTATGATATAGTTTAATTTATAAATTAGGCACTGTAAGAGATTAGCAACAATAACTAATAAAATAGAATAATTATGACAATATACTGTAATAAAAGTTATGTAAATGTGGTCTCTCTCTCTCTCTCTCTTTCTCTCTCACAATATCTTAGTGTACTTTATTCACCTATTTTCAGACCAGATTGACAGTGTGTAACTGAAACCATGGAAAGCGAAAACTTGAATAAGAAGGAACTACTATGTACTGAGACAGGAAGATAATAGTGAAGGTTGCCCAGTAGCAATAAGAGAACATACTCCATGATACTGTCTTATCTTTCCATCTCTCAAGGGGGCAAGACTTAATCTTTTAATTTGCTAACTTTGCAACAAAAACATGAGAATCAGAAGAAAGAACATGCTTGCATGTTCTTTGTATTTTTTTATTATTTTCCAGAAAAGGGAAAGGAAAATGACAGAGATAGAGAGAGAAAGAGTAAAGGACACAGAGACAGAGCTTGGCACTCCATACATATCCCACCATTTTCTTTCAATGACCATGAGCTGTCCTATGGTCACTGAGTACACCATCATTCTAAATCACATGGAGTAACCAAAGCAAAGCAGATTCTGTAAAATGTATTTATAAAATATTATATTTAAGAAAAGCCACTCTCAGGACAGAGAATCTCATGTGTGGTTAGAAAGGTCCTTTCAGAGTGTGAGCAGAGTGGTCTTTTGTACAATTACATATATTAATATAAAAACAGCTAGTCATTTGCTTATAGCACGAATATTTTCTAATATTTAAATTATAATGAAATCCAGAAAGTCTCTTCATAGAGCTGTCAAAATAAAATCTTTTGTACATGGAATATGGGACAAATGCTTTTGATTCTTTTTAATTCAAAAAATATTTGGGGGCTACTTAAGATATGCACAGCATGATGTACTTGGTAAAGATATAAAGAAGCAGTAATCCAGTCCCTGCCCATGTTCAGGATTAGTTTTATCTAATTAAATGGTAATGATCAATGTCTGATAGTGAATTATTAATTATTGATTATATCCAAATATTAGAGTCAAAGTAGGCCTGATATAATGTAATCTAAAATCTAGTATTACAAATGAGAATAGTGAGGCCCATAGAAATAGGGGATTTTTTTCTGTTTTATAGAAAGCATTTTCCAAGCCACTATTATGTATTTTTATAATGACTTATCATAATGGATGTCACAGTAAGACAGTCTGTTGTTCTCGTTGGTATAACTTTTTAAATGTAACTCGATCAAGATTTTTCTCTCTGCTACTTTTCAGGCAGTATTTATGCCTTAAAATGATGTGTTTGGCCAGGCACAGTGGCTTATGCCTATAATGCCAGCACTTTGGGAGGCCAGGGTGGGGAGATCACCTGAGGAGTTAAAGACCAGCCTGGGCAACATGCAAAACCCCATCTCTACTAAAAATACAAAAATTAACTGGGCGTGGTGGTGCATGCTGGTAGTCCCAGCTACTCGGGAGGCTAAAGCATGAAAATCACTTGAGCCCAGGAGGCAAAGTTTGCAGTAAGTGAAGATCATGCCATTACACTCCCACCTGGACAACAAAGTGAGACTCTGTCTCAAAAAAACAAACAAACAAACAAAAAAAGATGTATTTAATTTTTGCAGTTTTTATAAGGGAACTGGGTAGATGAAGAGAGCTGAGATTTTCATAGAGCTTTTTACTCTTCCATCAAATACCTAAAATTCTTTAAGTCTCTTCAACCCTTCTATAGCACCAACCCACTCAGAATACTTTTTAAGCTTATAGATCACCTACCTAAGCAAAACAATGCACAAGCATTACAAGAACTTAAGAATGAACTAAGCGGCTGGCTGCGGTGGCTCACGCCTGTAATCCCAGCACTTTGGGAGGCTGAGGCAGGCGGATCATGAGGTCAGGAGATCGAGACCACGGTGAAACCCCGTCTCTACTAAAAATACAAAAAATTAGCCAGGGGCGGTGGTGGGTGCCTGTAGTCCCAGCTACTTGGGAGGCTGAGGCTGGAGAATGGCATGAACCCAGGAGGCGGAGCTTGCAGTGAGCTGAGTTCGCACCACTGCACTCCAGCCTGGGCAACAGAGCGGGACTCCATCTCAAAAAAAAAAAGGAATGAACTAAGCATTGCTCCTCTTAATTTCTGTCACTTCTTTTGGGATATGTATGAAGGATCACACATTCATTTTTGAAGAAATTAAGGCCAAATGTTCCCACTTTAATCCCCACAGTTAGGAATGTGCTCTTTGTCCATCTATTTTAGATCTTTAAAATAATTTCACTACAGCATAATTCAATGGCTCAAACCAAAACTATCAAATCACACGGGGGATTTCTGAATGACAAATTATTTGCAATAATCAGGCATATATTGTGATTAAATATCGGGAGACTAAGAATGAGGTAATGTAGTCTTTAGATGAAGAAAATAAGTTCATGGATGAACAGCGCTAATTATTTATATTCACCCTTCCAAGTAACTAAAAAAAAAAAAAAATACAAGTATATATTAAAACCCATGGTTTCCCAAGAAGCCCTGGTGTCTGTAAATAAGTGTGGCAGCTCTATGGCTATGAGTCTTGGCCTACACTAGGTATCCAAACCATAATATTTTTTGGAGAGGTTCAAAAGAGTTCCAGAATTAACAGAGCACCAGGTGATGGCCTAGAACTAATCCAAATCCCTCCCCATTTCAAGGCTTGCTAGAACTAGGCTTGGGCTTGCATTAACACTGGTCATACTTTCACTTCCTGTGCGTGGGTACATTCTTCTAATGCTTCCATGTTAAACCCTCTATAAAATACTTTACTGGATTAGGAAAAAAATGGTAGACTTTGGGGGAGGAGGTCTATTAGTGTTAACTAATCTGGTCTGAGAATTTTCATATTTTCTCCAGCCCATCACCTACTCAAAGTCATCCATAAACATGACACATATTTCTCCTGGTCTCTAGCTCATAATTTTAGCTTCATTGAAATGGAATACAAAGTTAGTTCTAAATCAGAGTCTAGTCCAAAATGCTTATCTGCTTACTTGTCTGTCCCTTTGCTAAACTGTAAATGTGTATGAGTTGTGTTTTACTCATCTCTATATTCCCAATGACTGGCACATGGGAAAACAGCAAGTGTTTTAAGAAAGAATGAATAAATGAAAAAGCAAATTCAATAAACATTATAAAGACCTATGCAGCAAGAAAACAAACAAACAAACAAAATAGACACATTAATAAGAAGAGACTCACATCCCCCTAACTCTGTAAAAAAAAAAAAAACTCAATTCTCTTCCAAGATCTCATAGATCAACAAATGTTGTGAAATATAGTACAGTATAGTGGGAAAACTCAGACATGGGAGCTGGGACACAGAACTAGATGTGGGGTTCCTCCTCTCGACTTCAGTTTCCTTACCCAGACTAAAATATAATACTAAAGTCCCTTTCGGACTCTGATGTTCTGATTCTATTAAGCATAGTAGTGACTGGACACTGAGAATTACAAAAACATTAGAAATGTAGAACATAAATAGGCACTCTAACGATGGTTCCATATTAATTCCCCACCCTTACATTATTTTGGAAAAAAAATAATTAGAGCCCAATAAGCCTTCTCTTCAACTTCAAATTTCAGGCATGGATGTTCAAGGTAAATAAATTACCATTTTAATGTTGTATTTCATCAAATTTAAGACAATTTTTTTACAGATTTTAGCATCTGTGAAATAGGGATACATCTTACAATAGAAGGCACCTTAGATCAGATGAATGTGGTAATAATGTTTTGGGGTTATTTTCCATTCCAAATGTTTGTTTGCATGATTTCATGATTTGCATAGAATCTTTTGTAGCCTTCCCGAGAAAACTTACCACCGTTTGTAATGTTATTTCTATGAGAAAATTAATAAAAGAATATATGAAAAAAATGAAAATGTTTTGTTAAATGGTGGCTTCTTACACACCAAAGATCATTTCCAAAATTCCGAACCAAGGTCTGCTAAAGGACTAGTGAGAAAAAAAATTCAATGACAAATAAACCAAAGTTCTGATCACGCCATCATCAATAACAAGTGAAACTGATAACAAATATGATTATCTGAAGAGTGGGAAAATGATTCTGGTAAATTGGCTTCAATTTTTGTCCACCTAACTCATTTTGCAGAATGGCCACCAGGTTACACAGTCAAGTCATGTAGCCCTAGATTCACTCATCTTCATGGGAAAAAAAGAAGAGGGGAGTGCAAGGGACAAAATAGACAAACCCAGAAACACCAAATTGCCATCAGTGTTTTGGGAGTTTTTAAATACAGTATTGGAAAGCCGCAGCTTCAGTCAAGGACCATTCCGTCCTGTGTGTAACTACATTTCACAGCTGCACCTTCCCCACTGATGACCCACAACATCAAAAAATGTTCATCCTTGTTCAAGTTACTGAACTAATTCATTCTCTCGCGCGCGCGAGCGCTCTTTCTCTCTCTCTCTTCGGCTCCTGCCACCCCCATTCCCCTGAAATCAATGTCTGAAAAGCACATTTCTTCTTCTGAAGCTGTCAGGATAGACAGACATTCAGCCCCATTCAACCGAGGAGGGTGGGTAAATTGCTTCTCCCCGCGCCCCCTCCCGCGCGAGCGCTCACAATGGCCCGCATAGTCCCACTGGGGCTCAAGAGTTCAGGAAACCCAGACTTGCAAGGCGCCCAACTTCCACCCATCTCCGATCCTTGCTGGAGAATGGATCTGTGTCTCGGAGAGTGGGCAGCCCAAGATGGACAAGGAGAGAAGTTTGTGATCAGTTTGGCTACGCTGGGCGTGGGGAGGGAAGGGGGAAAGAACCACCCCGAAATCTCCATCCACCGCCCCCTCAGCCAGCCGTCCCCTCTAAGCACGCGGTCCACAAATTAACAAGGCATTGTTTCCGCAGCTTCATCAGTTCTTTATTCCCCAGCCACAGCACCACCACTATCCGCCAAAAAAGAAAGAAAAGAAATTAGAATTGCAATCCCTCGCCTTTCTGCTTAGAAATGCTGGAGCTGCGCTGACCGCTCTCCCTCCCTTCCTCTCAGTGAAACGCTCTGCGTTTCCGCTCTCCCTCCATTCCTCGCAGGGAAGCCCGAATGCTCGCCGCCTTCTCCCTCTCTCGGCCCGGCCCGGGTCGCCTCGAGGCGCTGGGACTCGAAGGCCAGGCTCGCAGGCCCCTCCCAGCGACAGCCCGAGCCCGGCCTGCTATCTCCACCGCATCTCACAGGCTGAGCCCACCCGCGCGTCTGCTCAGCTCTCCGCGGGGACCTCTCCTCTCCTCACCTCGTCCGCTCTGGGGCGCCGACTTGTCCCCCACCGCCTCGGATCTTCCGAGTCGCTGCAGGGGAGGTTCCGAATTCCTAGCAGAAATTGGGATGGAAGGCTGGGAAGTAGGAGGTGTTTGCTCAACTTCTGAGGACGTCACGCCTCTGCCTTCCGTAGCCAATCAGCAGCCGCTCTGCGGGAACAACCTTCTCCTCCGCCAATCGGCGGCGCTGCCAGTTGCTACGTCATGCCCGGCCCCTGCTCCTCCCCAAGATCCTTCTGTCTCTGTGATCTCTGACCCGCGTTCTTAGCTGGGACGTCGAGTTCTCCCAGGATAATTATCGACCAGGTTTGTAACTGTCCGCGGCAGAAGGCGGGCGGGGACGGAGAGCTACGAAAATAGTCTGGGCATTACGCACTAAGTAGAGGTGCACACCTCCTGGGGAAAAGTTTCGAGCGCCGGTACCTCACGTTTGTTTAGCGATAGGCGCTTTTCAAAGCATTTCACCGCCTTGTCACAACCCTGTGAAGCCAGATAACAGTTCTTACAACAGTTTTAGAAGCCAGCAAGCGGAGAATCTGAGAAATTAAAACTGAGTGTGTTCATGTGCATATGGCAATGTCCAATGTTATTGAAAAGTCCTAACTACCTAGGAGGCCTGGAGGGAGGGGGAAAACGTATTTCATAGACACTAGCCCCAGCACTAGGAACTGAAGAATTGTCTGAAGCCCAGCTGTGATCCCCCAAGGAGTCAATGGTCAGAAGTTAATCTTCCCTCCTGTTTTTACAACTTTCTCCACCACTTACTCTTCTTATACCTGCCATAGATGTATTTAGCTACCGAACTCCTATGTCAACAATCTATAGCCAGAACGTTCTTGAGACTCAACTCATATCTCTAATTGCAGAGAAAATTATTTATTTATTTATTTGTGGTAGAGATGGGATGGGGTCTCGCTGTGTTGACCAGGACACTGGTCTGGAACTCCTAGCCTCAAGCTATCCTCCCACCTCATCCTCCCAAAGCACTGGGATTACAGGTGTTAGCCACTGTGCCCAACCCCATATTAGAATTTTATCTGTAAGTAGAGTTGGAATTTTCTTCTGTATCTTTAGCTTCACATTTCCAAAATCGGATCCCTTATCATTCTTGGAAAGTCTTCCAAAGGCTGTGTAGTGGTTCACACCTGTAATCTCAGCACTTTGGGAGACTGAGGCCGGAGAATCACTTGAGCCCAGGAGTTTAAGACTAACCTGGGCAACGTAGCAAGACCTGTGTCTACTAAAAATAAAAATAATAAAAAATAAATAAAATTTTAAAAAGCCAGGTGTAGTGGCACATTCCTGTGGTCCCAACTACTCAGGAGGCTAAGGTGGAAGTATCACTTGAGCCGCAGGATGTTGAGGCTGCAGTGAGCCATGATCATGCCACTGCACTCTGGTCTGGGTAACAGAGTAAGACCCTGTCTCAAAAAATAAAATAAAATAAAATAAAATAAAATAAAATAAAATAAAATAAAGCCTTCCCTTTTGTGTTCACCAGCTTTGTTATTAATATCACTGCCTTCCTACTCACCACCTATCCAGACTTAAAAAGCCACGGTCACTTCAGTTCTTCCTTTGGCCCCTCGGCCATACCCTTGGTGTTGACGCTGTCCTTTAAAAACCCCCTACTATCACCCTACTTCAAACCCCTTTTTATATATAACGTAGATCATATTTTTTTAAGCATACAACTCCAATTGTCTCATTAGCCTAAGCAAAAAGCCTCAGAGACTACCCAGTACTTGTGGAACATTAGCCCAAAGTTCTTCACATAATGTTAGTTGCTTCAGATGTGGCCAAAATCAATGACCTTGGCTTTATTTATGCAGCAGAACCAGCCTGAAACCACCACTGAAACACAATTTATGCCTTGCTATCTTCCTAAGGATTAAGCATCTGGGTAAGAATGTAAGAATCCTTACTCTTCTCCTTCGAGTTGTAAATCATGGGCAAGTTACTCAGTTTTCAATAAAAACCTGTGTTCCATTATCTGTTAATGGGTTAATAATAGCAACTACTTCATGGAGTCATGAGAACAAAATGAGATAATGGCCAAAGTGCTCTGTCAAGTGTCTCGCTGAAGAAACTGGAAATCATTATTTATTTTCTTCCAAATACCTCATGTTGTACATTTAAAAATATTCACCATTCTAAAACTAACCAGCCCTTTGGGGTTCAGCTCAAATGCCACTTAAACAATGAAAACTTTCCTGAATATTTCAACCAGATGTGATTTTTCCCCTTCTCCCTTGTGTATTGGCCTCTCTTATTGTACTTATCACTGTCTTCCTTTTATCATATTTATTCATACTTACATTATCCACATTGCTCAGCTCACCTGTCATCACCACCATAAAATAAGAATATGTATGTGGACTTCCTCTTTTCTTTTCCATTTTTTTTCATTGCTTCTAGTATGATGCTATGCGTGTAATAAGTCAGTTGGGGTCTTAGCAGGAAATAGGTGGCACAATCCAACTGGGTAAATTAGGAGACACAAAAGGACTGAGTGTATGCAGGGATAAAGGAAAGTGGCAGTATATGTGTCATGTAGTCCCTGGGACTAGCAACACTGACAATCACTCGTAGGCCTAAACAGGGCAGGAAAAGAAATAGTTACCAGAACTCAGGGATAGTTCTACCTGTAGTGTAGCTGTAGCTGTAGAGAGTGCCATTCAACCAACAGTAGTGGTTTCTGGCAGGAATAAAACTGCCTAAAGATTAATCCTGCCGGCCGGGCACAGTGGTTCATGCCTGTAATCCCAGCACTTTGGGATGCCAAGGTGGGCAGATCACCTGAGGTCAGGAGTTTGAGACCAGCATGGCCAACATGGTGAAACCCTGTCTCTACTAAAAATACAAAAATTAGCCAGGCATGGTGGCATGTGCCTGTAATTCCAGCTACTTGGGAGGCTGAGGCAGGAGAATCGCTTGAACCCGGGAGGAGGAGGTTGCAGTGAGCAGAGATCGTACCACTGCACTCCAGCCTGGGTGACAAGAGTGAGACTCCATCTCAAAAACAAACAAAAAAAAGATTAATCCTACCTGAAGAGGAACCTACCTAAGGCAGGGGTCAACAAACTTTTTTTCTGTAAAGTGCCAGAAAATAAATATTTTAGGCTTCACAGATCATACCATCTCTGTCATGTCATGACTACTCAACTCTGCTGGCTGGAGTGTAAAAGGCAGCTATAGGCCATATTTAAATGGATGTGAGTGGTTGTGTTTTGATAAAACTTAATTTACAAAAGTAGCCTGCAGGGCAGATAGGGCCTCTGGGCTATAGTTTGCAGACCCCTGTTCTTCCATAGGGAAGGAATAATCTTACTTCACTCTCCTCCTGCCCCTTCATCTCCTGCTGGTGGCTTCTACTAATTGGACATAAATAGAGCCAGATTGTTAGTGAAGTCCAAAAAGGTCACCTCCCATTCTGGGGACAGAGCAGGTGCAGAAAGAGACAGAAATTCTAGAAGGTTCAAAAGAGAATATTCAACACAAAATGTTTTCAGCAAGTACTTGTTGAAATGAGTGAATCTTATGACTGGTCACTGTGAATCCCACTGCAAATGGTTGAACACTCACGGAAAAACTGCTGAAATTTAATTCCTAAATAGGAAAAGCTGGGAAAGGGCCCTGGACCATCATGACTCCAACGAGGACCTGAGGCTCGGTGTGCTTCTCTCTTGCTTTACTTTAGGAATTTTACAAAATATACACATGAGAAATACTGGTTCTCGAAATGAGGAATTTTGAACATTTTTCAGTGTAGTGACATTTGTTGTAATGAGTGTGACAGATCTCAGAAATTTCTTTATAATGAAAAGGGATAACAGATGAGAGACAAAAACAAACCTTGGATACCCCTCAGGTCAGCTCCTGCAGTCAACCCTTCAAACGTTTTTAATAAGGGAGACCTCTTCCATCCACATTGGGGGCTGAGTCCATGCTCCTGAAATTGGAAAGTTGATTCTAGCCACTCAGGCTGCCTCTCTTTCTCCCACCTACTTTGGCTTTCTCTCTTCCCCAGTCGTTCTCTTCTTTTCTCTGGTTCTTCCTGTGAGGTCCTGAAAGGTAGTAGTTTGGCACTTGAGCACCAGAGTGAATAGGACCTAGATTTAATCCCTTCTTTGCCTCTCACTAGCAAGTCACTTTGTCTCTTTAAGTCTCGCTTTCTCCCATCGGGACAGTGGAGAACATCATAGGATTGTCAAGATTAAATGAGCCATGTTCTTAATATATGTGAGCTAATGTTAAAGCTTACTAGTTTTTCCTGTTTTATCACCCCCCTCACCTTTCATTGCATTCGGAACCCATTCTCACTTTCAAATAAGTTTTTCTATAAAGATAAAACAAGTAGGTATTCGAGAGGAGAAGGAGGAAGAAATCCAGCATGCTCCTAAATGTGTTCCATTTATTTCTCAAAATTTTATACAGTAAGTCCTCACTTAACATCATCAACAGGTTCTTGGAAACTGTGACTTTAAGCAAAACAACATGCAGCACGTCATTGAATAACGTAATTTTATTCAATATAGTTTTGTTATAACATTGATGAGAAAAAATGGTTTTGTTACATACATATATGTCATTTTGCTTAAAGTCATAGTTTCTAAGAACCTATGGATGACATCAAGTCAAGACTAATTGTATTTCTTAAATGAACAGCAATTTTTACAATATCGTCTATGATATGCCCACCCTAATAAATTATTCTACTTATTGTAAATAGAACTTTCTTATAGGCAGAAATTGCAAATTCAAAATAAGAAGTAATTTAGGAAAGAAAAGTTTTTAAATGACAATTACTATTGTTGCCTAACTCCCATATTATCTTGTAAATGACATACACCTTTTTTACCTGCAAAGAATTTAAAAATCAATTCAGGTAAAACAAGAGCAGGAACCACCCACAGGTAAATCTAAATCTCACTTCCTGCAACCAGGACTGTTCTCCCCCACGACCACCACCCTTAGATGAAAGAAGGAAAGAAAATGAATTCCTAGTTTACCTCCTCTGCCATTAGTCATTAGTCATATTTAGGGAATCCTTCTTGAAAAAATTTCAAGAAAATTCCAAGCCTCTTGGCATTTTAGGGCCAACTTTTATTGGCTTCTAATGTTTTAAAAAAACTTCCCAAGAGTCTGTGGCTTCTTTTGAGAGTTACACGTGCGGTACACCTCACTCAGCAGATTTGCTGCTCGTAACTGCCCGCTTAGTAACTGTTACCACAAGTCTATCAGGACTTTTGAATTTTCAGTTACACATCACTGTAATAAATGCATGACAGTTATATTTTATAATAATGTAAGCAAATTTGGGGAATGCAAATTTCAGGATATATCTCACTGACATAATGGATCTAAGGTATGCAAATCCAGGAAGAAAATCCAGTGTTCCCTTCCCCATCCTCTTTTGAGCGAAAGTCTTAAAAGAAAAGATGTTTTAAAGAACTAAGAAAAGATTGGGAAAGAAGATGGGAAAAACTTAAAGCACAAATAAAACACACAAGTAATCTTTCTGGGGGTTGAGCTGGAGAGAGCTAACAGACCAGGTTTAGGAGTGTCGACCTAAAGGAAAAAACTGAGGCAAACTTAATATAAGTGAAGAGTTTATTTGGTTGAAGTTTGAGGACTAGAACCAGAGAGCATATATTCAACTTGCCTCGAATATACACTTCCATTAGCAGCAGGTACAAGTAAATTTTTAAAGAAAAGGATAAGGCAGTTCCTAAGTTATTTACCAATAATTTACATTATTTCTATTGATTGGCCGTACATTGTTCTTTTTATCACAAATCCCAGGAACATGGAGATAATGGACAAGGCAGCTTGTTAGGAAAAAACTGCTTTAAATAATTGTCCTCCTCCACCACTATCACTATGGGTAAGTCCTATACTCATGACTCTCTGGGCCTGATAAATTTTGCACAACTCACATTCCTCAGACTGCTCTGAACTATTTTCCTTTTCTCAGGAAATAAAAGAGGAGTCAGGATTTTTCCTTCCAGTCTCAGTCTGGATCAACTGAATGAAAGCAACCTTTTACAGTAGTCATTTCACTATTGAGATGAGAAGGAAATAAAAAGAATATACATATATATATATGTATATATGGTATGTTCTCACTTGTAAGTGGAAGCTAAATGATATGAACACAAGAACAGATGGGGGAACATATATATATACACACATATATATATATACACACACACACACACACACACATATATATATAGCCATGTAAGAAGTAGCAGCTAGGAAAAATAATCGAAGTATAGGCAAGGCCACAGCAAAAAAATGTAAAGTAAAATGGAGAAAGTATCCCCAACATTGGACTGACTCTCATGATAACTGCCATCTGTGTAGCTCCTCAGAAACAAACATAATAGAATTTAAAAGGGACAGAAAAAGAAAAGCAGAGGAGGATGCTCTCATTGGATGGTAAACTGTTGACACTACCCATGATAGAAACAGACGTTTTTGTCTTATTTACTATTATTGAACAACCCCAAGATTCTAAAACAAAACAACAATAAGCCACACACACACACACACAAAAGGCAAGAATTTAATAAACAGAGTGTTGTCTGCACCTATACACACAGGTTAATTCCAAAATATTTGTTAATTGTTCTGTAAACATAGTTAAGTATTCCTTCTATCCTAAGAAACTGAATGCCTAATATGCCAAAGATGTGTCAAGACAAGCACCACATTAATCACTAATGTTTTTACTTCTTCTTTTTTTTTTTTTTTTTTTTGAGATGGAGTTTCACTTTTTTGCCCAGACTGGAGAGCAATGGCATGATCTCGGCTCACTGCAACCTCTGCCTCCCAGGTTCAAATGATTCGCCTTCCTCAGCCTCCCGAGTAGCTGGAATTACAGGTGCCCACCACCACATCCGGCTAGGTTTTTGTATTTTTAGTAGAGACAGGTTTCATTATGTTGGCCAGGCTGGTCTCAAACTCCTGGCCTCGGGTGATCCACCTGCCTCAGCCTCCCAAAGTGCTGGGATCACAGGCCTGAGCCACTGCTCCCAGCCCTAATGTTTTTACTTCTAAAAGTCAGAGATTTGAGTTCTGTGTCTTTGAAATCCACCAGGATCAACTAGCTGCCCTATACACAGTAGGGGTCTGAGGGATCTGTGCAGTTATGTGAAGAAGTAGATTTGGACCTGGAGAAAACAGAGAAATGAAAAAGGAACAAAATGAGGGAAGGTGGATAAAAATAAAGTGAGTGGAGGATGAGGGGCTGACAATAGGAGGATTGAGCCAAAGTTTACCTACTGCATAGGGAACCTTAAACCCCTTCCTCTCTTTGCTTCCAGAATCCCTGCAGCTAGGCCTTTGCCCTCCAGATAGAAAATTTAAAAAAAAAATTTCTCTGTAAAACTTTCCCAGCCAACTTTCAGATGTGGAATTTGAAAGAAAGAGGAGTCAATAGTAACACTAAGATTTTAGGCCTCAACAATTTAGAAGCAATAAGTTGCCTTTAACTAAAATGGGGAAGACACTTGAAGGACAGGGTAGGAGAAAGATCAGGAGTTTGGTTGCGAACAACTCAGGTTCGAGATTCTCATTATGTTAACCAGTAAATAATATCCAAGTTTCCAGTGGCTAATCCTTATGGGTCTCCAGCAACCTCAGTTCTTGCCTTCTCAGAAGAAATAATTCAACTGAGGGGCATAAGGAAGAAAAAGAGACTGAAGCAAGTTTCAGAGCAAGAGTAGAAGTTTATTTTAAAAGGCTTTAGAACCACATTTCCAGGAAAATGTAGTTTCCTGGAAGTCTAATGAAGAAATAAAATTTGATTTGCATTTCTCTAATGATCAGTGATGTTGAGCTTTTTTTCATATGCTTGTTGGCTGCACATATGTCTTCTTTTGAAAAGTGGCTGCCCATGACCTTTGTCCATTTTTTTTTTTAAGTTCAGGGGTACAAGTGCAGGTTTGTTACATGGGTAAATTGTGTAATGGAGGTTTGTTGTAATGTTATTTCATCACGTGGGTATTGATCTAGTACACATTAGTTATTTTCCCTGATCTTCTTTTTCCTCCCACCCTCGACCCTCCAAAAGACCACAGTGTGTCTTGTTCCCCCTATCTGTTCATGTGTTCTCATCATTTAGCTTCCACTTATAAGTGAGAACATGCCGTATTTGATATTCTGATCCTGTGTTAGTTTGCTAAGGATAATGGCCTCCAGCTCCATCCATGGTCTCTGCAAAGGACATGATCTCATTGATTTTATGGCTGCATAGTATACCACGGTGTATATGTACCATATGTTCTTTATCCAGTCTGTTATTGATGCCTTGCCCAGTTTTAAATGGGTTTTTTTTTCTTGTAAATTTGTTTAAGTTCCTTACAGATACTGGATATTAGAATTTTGTCAGATGCATCATTTGCAAAAATTTTCTCACATTCTGTAGTTGTCTGTTTACACTGTTGATAGTTTCTTTTGCTGTGCAGAATCTCTTTAGTTTAATTAAATCCCATTTGTTAATTTTTGCTTTTGTTGCAATTGCTTTTGATGTCTCCATCATAAAATCTTTGCCAGTTCCTATGTCTAGAATGGTATTGCCTAGGTCGTCTTCCAGAGTTTTTCTAGTTTTTGATTTTATATTTAAGTCTTTAATCCATCTTGAGTTGATTTTTGTATATGGTACAAGGAAGGAGTCCAGTTTCAATCTTCTACATTGGGCTAGCCAATTATCCCAGCACCATTTATTAACTAGGAAATCCTTTCCCCATTGCTTTTTGACAGCTTTGTCAAAGATCAGATGGTTGTAGGTGTGTGGCCTTATTTCTGGGCTCTCTATTCTGTTTTATTGGTCTATGAGTCTGTTTTTGTACCAGTACCATGTTGTTTTGGTTACTGTAGCCCTGTAGTATAGTTTGAAGTCAGGTAGTGTGATGCCTCCAGTTTTGTTCTTTTTCTTTGGATTGCCTTGGGTATTCGGGCTCTTGTTTTGTTACATATGAATTTTAAAATCGTTTTTCCTAGTTCTGTCAAAAATGTCATTGGCAGTTGGGTAGGAATAGCATTGAATCTATAAATTGCTTTGGGGAGTGTATTAGTCCATTCTCATACTGCTGTAAATAACTGCCTGAGACTGGGTGATTTATAAAGGAAAGAGATTTAATTGACTCACAGTTCTGCATGGCTGGGGAGGTGATAGGAAACTTACAATCATGGCGAAAGGGGAAGCAGGCATGTCTTACATGGCAGCAGGTGAGAGAAGGGGAAACTGCCACTTATACAATCATCAGATCTCATGAGAATTCACTCACTCTCATGAGAACAGCATGGGGGACATTGCCCCCCATGGTCCAATCACCTCCCACCAGTTTCCTCTCTTGACATGTGAGGATTATGGGGATTACAGTAGGAGATGAGATTTGGGTAGGGACACAGAGCCAAACCATATCAAGCAGTATGACCATTTTAACAATATTGATTCTTCCTATCCAAGAGCATGAAATGTTTTTCCATTTGTTCATGTCATCTCTGATTTCTTTGAGGAGCATTTTGTAATTCTGACTGTAGAGATCTTTCACCTTCATGGTTAGCTGTATTCCTAGGTATTTTATTTTTTGTGTGTGGCAATTGTGAATGGGATTGCATTCCTGATTTGGCTCTCAGCTTGACTGTTGTTGGAGTGTAGGACTGCTAGTAATTTTTGTATGTTTATTTTGTACCCTGAAATTTCACTGAAGTTTTTATCAGCTTAAGGAGCTTTTGGGCCAAGACTATTGGGTTTTCTAGATGTAGAATCATGTTACCTGTAAACAGTGATGTTTTGACTTTCTTTCTTCCTATTTGGATGCCCTTTATCTCTCTCTCTTGCCACATTGCTCTGGCCAGGACTCTCAATACTATGTCAAATAGGAGTAGTGAGAGAGGGCATCAGTCTTGTGCTGGTTTTCAAGGGGAATGCTTCCAGCTTTTGCCCATTCAGTATGAGTGGGTTTGGGTTTGTCATAGATAGCTCTTATTGCTTTGAGGTGTGGAGTTGAGTAGTTTCAATCTACAGGCATGGAAATAGAACTTAAAGAAGTTTTAAAAAGAGATATAAAGAGAATTACATAGTAAATAGAGACATCCCTTCCATGGAGTATTATAGTAAAGGGGGATAAACATAGTGGTTACTGCAGGAAGAAAAGTGAGATCAGGAAAAGTTATTCTTAATGATGATTAATATTATAGCATGTCTGTATGCTGATGGGAATGATTCAAGAGAGTGAAAAATTAATGGTATGCGACCTCATACACAAGTGGAGGGTTGGTCTTAAGTAGAAGCAAGGAAGAAGGTAAAGAATATGAGCTCAGATGTAACAGAATTGATACATCTAGTGATGGGAACTTGAGGAAATGCTCTTCTATTTAATAATCATTTTAAATTTCACAAAGTCATCAGCAGAGCCTTCAGCTGAGAGTTAGTACAAAGAAAGTATTGGAGGTTTGAGGAAACAAGAAGATACAAAGTCATCCTTTAGGATAGGTGTCAGCAAGCTTTTTCTGCAGAAGACTAGCTAACAAACATTTTGGGCTTTCTAAGCCATACAGTCTCTGTCTCAACTACACACTCTGCAGTTGTAGTATTAAAGCATCTATAGATAATATGTATGTGAATGTGTGTGGCTAAGTTTCAGTAAAACATTGTTTATGAAAACAGGCAGCAACAATTGAATAGCACAAGCAAAGAATGAACTTGGGCCCCTACTCCACACTGTATGTAAAAATCAATTCAAAATCAACTTTAGACCTAAAGATGGGAAAGATGAGGGGATTGAGAGATACCAGCTCAAGGGCATGGGATTTCTCTTTTTTTGGTGATGAAAATGTTCTAAAATTGGTTTTGGTAATGTTTACACAAGTCTGTGAATATACTAGAAGCCATTGAATTGTACACTTTCAATAGGTAAATTCTATGGTATATGAGTTATGTCTCAATTTAACTACTTAAAAAATTAAAACAAGCAAAACCAGTGATGAGCCAGATTTGACTCTCTGGTAGGAGCTAGCACTTGGACTTTCCATCCTGAGTGTGCATCAGAATCACCAGGAGGGCGTGTGATATGGTTTGGCTCTGTGTCCCCATCCAAATCTCAAGTTGAATTGTAATTCTCAATGTTCAAGGGAGGTGATTGGATCATGGGGGTGGTTTTTAATGGTTTAGCACCATCCCCCTAGTGCCCTCTCATGATTGAATTCGCGTGAGATCTGGTTGTTTAAAAGTGTGTAGCACCTGCATCTTTGCTCTTTCTTCCTCTTGCTTCCACCATGTAAGATATGCTGGCTTCCCCTTCACCTTCTGCCATGATTGGAAGTTTCCTGAGGCCTGCCAAGCCATGCCTCCTGTACAACCTGCAGAACTGTGAGTCAATTAAACCTCTTTCCTTCATAAATTGTGCAGTCTCAGGTAGTTCTTTATAGCAATGTGAAAAGGGACTAATATAACTTGTTACAGCAAAGATGTGTAGGCTTCACACCCAGAGTCCCTGATTTAATAGGTCTGGGCTGGGGCAAAAAGTTTGCATTTCTAACATTCTTCCCAGGTAAAACCAATGCTACAAGTCATGGGGCAGGCCATAGCCGAGAATCACTGACCTAGGAGTATAGGGGAATGAATGAATTAGCAAAATATAACAAAATTCCTAGAAAGCTTTATGGGGCCCGTTGGAGGTATTGGTAAAAGAAAAAAAAAATAAGGTGAGACCAATCATAACAGTGTGATTTTTCTTCAGCCACATTCAGCTTCTCAGATGTTGGCACAGAGTAGATGAAGATAAATATTAAGCAGAACAAGGTTGTGTAGAGTACATGCAAAAGAAAGATATTAATGGCTGACTATGCAATTTAAGCCAGACACAGAAGGAAATATGGACCTGAGAGAGAAAAGAGATGGAGACAACTGGTAGAATGAATGGCTTTTTTTCTGGTGGAGTGGGGCCAAAGGGTTGTTGGAGCTGAAGTGCTGGAGAAAAAAAAAAAAGCTGAAAAGAGACTGTTGGGTTGGAAAGTGGGATCTTTATAAGGAAGATAATGGAGGAACTGCTGTTATTGGCAATGACAAACTTCAGAGAGTGAATAACTGAGATAGAGAGGAGAAAAGGTCAAGGAAGTGACAGGCCAGGTTGTGAAAAGGATTATCTGCATAGGTGCTGAAATAACCAATAATTGTAATAAGAATATTATTGCATGGAATTACAGTGAACCAGGAACTAGAATCTTTAATAGACTAAGGGCAATGACTTGGGTTGAGGTAGAGCCTACCCCCCAAAAGAAACAGTAAATATTAAGATGTAATGATGTGTGACGAAAAGCTGTGTGTTTTTAGGGATAGAGTGATACGAGTTTGGAAGCTTCAAAGAACAGCAAGTAACATGCCACTACTCCATTCCCAGTGGTATAATAGACGTAGCTGAGAAAACAGCCACTGCTTAAGAGGGTTGCAGGGGTAGGAGTGTTACCAGAAGCCAGGTTTAATGAGAGCAAGAAGGTGAAGACACCATTCAGAAAAGATCTTGAAGAAAGGAGTATTTTACTGATAATTGATGAATTCCAGAGGACACAGGGAAAGGGTTTTAGGACATAGGCAGAGGCAGGAGATGGAGCCAGAAAGGTTATTTGCAAAACCATATGTGTGTTAGAGTACAGAAACAAAGACCTGAAATTCCTGGGCTTCCCCTTGTGACTGTCAAGAGCAGGGATATAGACAGGATTTGTCAGCCTCGTCACTATTGATATTTTGGGTTTGAACAGTCTTCGTTGGGATTGTGGGCGGAGTGGGGGGTGGATGTTGTGTGCATTGCAGAATGTTAAGCAGCATCCCTAGGTTCTACCTACTAGATCACAACTCAGGTGTGACAAACAGGAATGTCTGTAGACATTCCTAGGAATTCACTGTAAGAAAATAATTACATGTGTAATAATATATTTATTTTCAATATATATGATCTATACCGTGTGTGTGTATACATACACATTTGTCCGCCAGAGTATGATATGGAATAGCCCCAAATTCAAAACATATAAATGACCCTCAATAGGATATTGGCTAAGTAAATTATGATACATTCATATAATGTATCATCTGCTACAATTGATAATCATGAAAAGAGGAAGGTGGGTTCAGGACAGCGGCCATTAGGGTCTGATGTAGGCAAACATGCCAGGAAAGAAGTCTGAGATCCAACGTGAGAGAAGCAAGGAGAATGAGCTTCAATAGACAACAGAAAACAAAGTGTTTCAAAAAGGAAAAGCAGTCAAAGGTTTTGAAAAAAAGTCAAAACAAACAGACAAAAAAAACCCCACCAAAATCTTAGAATACCTCTGTTTAATTTTCAGTTCAGAAAATCTTTCACAGCTAAAAACAACGTCTGCTCCTTCTGCTTCTCTTGCACACAGGCTGCCCTTGCCTCCTTAAGTCCCAGTGTCTTGGCTGTTTTGGCATCTCTGCCACTTGTGGAAGCCTGTCTGTACTACCTGCTGAGCCCACACCAGCTCCCCTGACAGGAAGGCAACCCTGTACCTAGCATCTCATGAAGTTCAATGGCCTTGTAACAGGTTCATAGAGAACCCCGCCCTCCCATGCCCGCAAAATTCATGCCCACCCAGAGCCTTAGAATGTGACCTTATTTGGAAATAAGATTTTTGCAGATATAAGAATCAAGATGAGATTATAGAGCCGAGTATAGTGATTCATGCTTGTAATCCTAGCCCTTTAGGAGGCCAAGGCAGGAGGATTGCTTGAGGCCAGGAGCTCAACACCAGCCTGAGCAACATAACAAGACCTTGTCTCTACCAAAAAATAAAAAATTAGCTGGATGAATCCCTGTAGTTCAAGCTCCTCAGAAGGCTGAGGCAAGAGGATCACTTAAGTCCAGGAGTTCAAGGTTTATGGTGAGCTATGATCTTGCCACTGCACTCCAGCCTCAGTAACATAGCAAGACCTTTCCTTTTTTGTTTTTGGTTTTTCTTTGTTGTTGTTGTTTGCTTTTTAAGTGAGATTATACTGGATTTGGGTGGCCTCTAAATCTATTGAACATGTCTTATTAAAGACAGAAAGGGACATAAAGCCTGAAATTTCTACAGACCCATTTAGCAAAAGTATCTCACGATAAATATGTGAAAATAAAGTAGTGGGAATAAACTTGTTTTTGATTACCTGATTCCTGACAAGTCTGTAACTCATGGTTCTTCACTAGGTAGGCTGACAAAAAGCATATCAAAAAGTTGGTAAACACTATCTTGAAAACATATCTTGAAGCATAATTGTCTTTATTATGCAGGGAACACTGGGCCCAAAAACCTCCAAAATGTAAGGAAAAGTAAAAAGATATCACTCTCAAATGAAACAGATGAACAGTAACAAAATGAAGGGAAGAATGACCAACTTTACAAATTATTTTTAAATGAATCACTGAAGGTACTAAAAAATTTCCCAGGTCTCTATCAGGAGACCCTATTGTCTTCTCAAGAAGATTTTTATTTTGTTTTATTTTAATTTTTGAGACAGGGTCTCTCTCTGTCACCCAGATTGGAGTGCAGTAGTGTGATCACAGCCCACTACAATCTCGATCTCCTGGGCTCAGCCTCTTGCTTCTGCCTCCCAGGTAGTTGAGACTCCAGGCACATGCCACCACACCTGGCTAATTTTTTAATTTTTTGTAGAGTCGAGGTCTTGGTATGTTGCTCAGGCTGGTCTTGAACTCCTGGCCTCAAGTGATTCTCCTGCTCAGTCTCCCAAAGTGCTGGGATTACAGGCATCAGCCACGGAACCGAGCCTGTGCCCATATTTTCTGAATTCTGCTTTCTGTCTTCTTAGCTACATCTGCTCCACCACTTGAACTGCATCCCAATGCCAATGGTTGCCTTCATCTGGTCCCTCCCAATTTCTCCTCCTTTCCATAATGTATCAGTCAATGGAATAGCAGGAAATAAAAGGCAAACACAAAGGCTGTAACTGAGTGAGCTTAACAAAAATATTATCTAAAGAGTTATGGACAAGGTTAAGGAAACAAAACGTGTGATGTAACACTTAGGGACCAGCAATAGCGGGAAATCATTGTCACCCCAGAACTAAAGGCGCAAGAATGGGAAATAGTGTTTCCAGAGCCTGGAAAAAGTTTGGAGCCGTAGAAGAGAAATTGCTCGATAGAAGCTGTGACCATACAATGCAGCCACTGCCAAAATTGTGGCCAAGCAAAGGTAGAAGATACAGGAAAATACTCCATCCTCTTTCTCCTCCTGCCATCCAGTAACCTGCTGTGGCATCCCTTTGGTCAAACCCAGCTGGAAGCAAAAGGACAAGAGAACCCTGGTAATGGAATTTATAGAGGGCAGTGTCCTGGGATACCCAGGGTAGAGGGCATGCTATGAATCAAGGCATGAGTACAGGGAAGCAAACAGAATAACCAGCACAGTTCACCTCTTCTGCCAATCAGCATCCAGTCTTGACCTTTGCCTGAATAAAAATTTTTGACCTCAACACAGGAGAAGCATAAGGTCTTATCAGCCACAGTGTCATTGCTGAATGTTGTCAGTTCTGTCACACTTCCTACTGGAACCTAAATCATAATGTTAGCTACCATTAGTTCTCTTTAAAAAATATATGATGGAAAAGGGGAAAAACAATTAACTTAAAACTAGCTGGTCACAAGACCTAAACTGACAACAATAGCTTCCCGCTTTCAACATCCATTCTCTTATCCTTCACCAGCACATTGTCTGCACACAATTCTTTACCTGGTAGAGTTACTCAAGCCTTCCTTCCTACTAAATATGTTTCCTAGATGCTTCTGACATTTTCAAGCTATTAGTTTTCCATTGATGTGCTTTGAGCTGGGTATTCTAGACTTTAAGGTTATCTTTTTTCTTTATATACACTCCCCAGAGTAGCCAGAAGCGCCCAGTCCACCCCCAAAATCCACCACATTATTGCCATAACTGCTAAGTGCCCCCATCTATTTGATCTGGCATCACTTTATCCTCTCCCTGACCTTCATCACTTGTCACCTTCAGTAGCAATTTGAGTACTGTGATGCCATTGCATGATACATTGCATACTATTTCCTCCCAGCAAAGATGTCACCTATGCATTCAAATATATGAGCACCCTAATCCTGGAATCCTATTTTGAGAGTCTGCCTAGTGAGGCATCAAGATGTTACCTACGCATTCAAATATGTGAATATTGTGAGCACCGTAATCCTGGAATCCTATTTTGAGAGTCTGCCTAGTGACGCCACTTCCAGGACAAACATCAGCCAGGGTCTCAGCAGAAAAAGATGGTTCATTCAAAGGATCCCTTGGCATCTTTTCTTTCCATACTCCAAACATTGGCCAGAACATTTCATTAACTCAACTTCAAACAGGAAATTCTACGGCAAATTATGCAGATGCGCTTAATAGAGGTTAGCCTCCAGGGCGAAGAACAAGGCAGAGAAACCTGGAGAATGGATGTGATAGAGCACTCAGATAATAATCAGCATACTTGGCCACATTGGCATTGAAAAAAATGCTTGTTTTTTTATCTTACAACTACTGAATTAGAAATTTTAAGATTGAGAAGACAAATCTTTATAACAGATTAAAAATAGCAATACTTATCCCTCTAAATCAATGTGAAAGATCACCTAAGTGACCGTGCTCTGTGCCTCCAGTGGTCTCCAGGCTTCCTCCTCAGCTTCCCATAGGCTATCAGGCCCAGCAATCTCTAGCCATTGGCTGAGACCTTCTGTGGCAGTCTCTGATTTGCTACAGGGCCATTGTTGCTATCCTTGCTCCAGAGCGAACAGCAGGACAGTCTGCACTGGGGGAGCGTCCTGGTATTAGCTGCCAAGGCTGCCTGGGCCCTCTGCCCCAGCAGCAACCATAGAGCAGAAAAGAGAAGAGAGTTGACAACGATAAAATGCAAAAATTCTTCTTCAAAAAGGCAAAAATCTGCTTTTTGCACCCCTGGAAAGCAGAGACAACTGCAACTTCTGAAATTAATGAAGACAATGAAGATTATTATGCAGCCATGCCTCCTTTAAAACTATTTATGGAGATACCTAGTGTAGATTGGAGAGAGCTGTTTTTCCAAACTATTGAGCATGGTGACTTAGTGATTGGAAAAACTAGTTTTATACAGGAATTTTAATTTTTCGTGGTGTTGATTTGTTGATGAAGTGGAATCATAGGAGATACATTCCACTTCCACTTAGAAAGCACAGGTCTTTGTCCATTAAGAAATGTGTCTTCTTACAGTAACCATAGGGGTTCTTTATCATACTATCAAACTGATGACATCATTCAAGCCAGAATCAAGGATATTGATAGATGCCATGCAAAGCTTGCACTGTCTCTGGATACCTTGTCTCTTCCACCACACCTATCTGGTATTAAATTAGGTATAATTAGCCCTGAAGAACTTCCTTTGTGCTACAGGAGGCGTGTTGAACTAAATAACAATTATTTGGAGCCTATAAAAATATTATGCAGAGCTCAGTGGAATTTGTTAATCCAGGAGTAACTTTTTTCTAGAAAAAGTAGGAATAGACTAATCCACCACTTAAAAAAAAAAAACATATTTAGGGCCAGGCACGATGGCTCATGCCTGTAATCATGGCACTTTGGGAGGCCGAGGTGGGCGGATCATGAGGTCAGGAGTTCAAGACCAGCCTGACCAACATGGTGAAACCACATCTCTACTAAAAATACAAAAATTAGCCAGGCATGGTGGTGCATACCTGTAATCCCAGCTACTCGGGAGGCTGAGGCAGGAGAATCACTTGAATCTGGGAGGCAGAGGTTGCAGTGAGCCCAGAGGGTGCCACTGCACTCCAGCCTGGGTGACAGAGCGAGACTCCATCTAAAAAAATAAAACACACACAAAAAAACAAAAAACAAAAAAAAAACACCACTAAAAACATATTGAGGGGGTACAAGTACAGTTTCGTTGCATAGATATATTTCACACTGGTGAAGTCTGGGCTTTTCGTGTACCCATCACACAAATAATGAACATTGTACCCAATAGGTAATTTTTTTTTATCTCTCTCTCTCTTTTTTTTTTCTCACCCTCCTTCCACCATCCCACCCTCCTGAGTCCCTAATGTCTGTTATTCTACTCTATATGTCCATGTGTACACATTGTTTAGCTCCCACTTAGAAGGAAGAACATGCGGTATTTGACTTTCTGTTTCTGAGTTATTTCACTTAGGATAATGTACTCCAGTTCCATTCGTGTTGCTGCAACCATCCACCATCTTTAATAAAAGGCCTGCAGAGCAATAATTTCTCTTAAGACAATTTTGTTTCTGCATTAAGAAAGAAACAATATGCATCTTGGACTTTAAAATGTGTGAAGATTACAGTTTAAGATTGGATGCCATGTGGATGCCATGAATGAATTCAATAAAGCTCTAGAAACAAACAAAACACTGGCAGTTTATGGAGGATTAAATACCCCAAAGGGAAGTCTGACCAAAGCAACAGAAGATTTTGAGCTTGCATTACAAAACTCTCCAACTCACAGACACTTGTAGAAAGAAGAGGGCAGTTAGAAGAAGAAAAGTTTTTAAATGCTGAAAGTCACTGGGAGAAAGCTTGGGCTTTGGATGAGACTTCGAAAGATGTAAAAAATGCTTCGCAGAAACTTCATAAATAAGTACAGAGAAAAACAGGCTGAAAAGGAAGAAAAGCAGAAAAAAGAAACACGTGAAGAAAGTTACATAACCTCTTAAAAGAGAACAAGGGACAAAGCTCGGTGGCTCACGCCTCTAATCCCAGAATTTTGGGAGGCCAAGGAGGGCAGATCACTTGAGGTCAGGAGTTTGAGACCAGCCTGGCCAACATGGTAAAAGCCTGTCTCTACTGAAAATACAAAAAATTAGCTGGGCATGGTGGTGTGCACCTGTAGTCCCAGCTACTCGAGAGTCTGAGACAGGAGAATTACTTGAACCGGGAGGTGGAGGTTGTAGTGAGCTGAGATTGCACTACTGCACTCCAGCCTGGGCAACAGAGTGAGGCTCCATCTCAAACTAACAAAAAAAAAAAAAAAAAAAAAAAAAAAAAAAAAAGAGAGAGAGAGAAAGGCTAAAGAAGAAAAGAAAATCAACGACTTCCTCTTTCTGTTTCTTCTGCTGATGAATCTGTTTCTGCATCATCCTCATTCTCTTCTAGTCACAAAAAGCATAAGAAACATAAGAGGAACTGTTCAAAGTCTGCTTGAAATTTGAAGAGGCATTCGCTTAGGGTATCCTCAAACCAGATAGACAGAGTAGGAAAGGTGAAACCCAGTTTCAACTAATACTTTAGCATCTTTTCTTAACCAAAAGCAAGAAGTGGAAAAACTACTGGAAAATCACGATAACTTACAATATCAAAAAACATGAGTAAAAGAGAAAGATAGATACTCTCTCCATCTTCAGGTGAAATACTGTATTATTTTGGAGACAGGTCTGAAGAGCCAAGAGATTTTTGTAATACCGATAAAACTGAGACAAGTAGTAGCAACGCAGAAAAGCCATATAAATCAGAAAGACGTTTTTCCAGTAGAAGAAATTCCTCAGATTCCTTCTGTAGGAATTCAAGAAACAAGATAAAAATTTATGATTGTAGATTTGAGCAGGATATGGTTGTAGGAGATGTGGTCATAGGAGGGAAGAAAAGAGCTCTAGAGAAGGTAAAAGCCAGGTTGTATGAGGTATTTCACTTCACCAGCAAGCTCAGACCACTCCTGGAAGTCAGTTGAGAGATACAAAAAAACACACTTATTCTAGATCATGTGATTTCGATAGACATGAGCTAAAATACTGATTAAATACAAATCAAGGAAAATATGAAGGAGAAAATAATTATGGTCAGGATATCAAAACAGAGGTTCCAGAACAAGATGGACTTATAGCAAAGAACACTCAGAAAGCAGCGTTAAAAAAAATTAAAATTTACTCAGTATATTTAATCAGATAGGTGGATTTGGGAAAGAAAAAGAAAATAAGACAAAAAATTTATATGCCGAGGAAATCAGCACCTTTACGTTAAATGATGTTAGTAAAAGTTTTGGGTGTTTTATTTATACCAGTCCAGGGCAAAAATCTCTGTTTCTGAAATTATATGTAGAGATTACAGAAAGCAAATGTTTTGTAGGTTTTCTCAAATTGCATTTGATTCAGTTGTAAAGTCTCTTGTCACAGCTGGATTTTTAGGCTTTTCATGTGTATGTTTATGTACAGTATATTTCTTACTCTGACATTTTTAATTTCTTCACCTAAAGATAATTCTCTAAAAGTATTGTTTCTTCATTGTATGATGGTATACAAGAGTCCATTATACTGGGTCCAAGGTATCCTGCTGTTTGAGAGAAAATTAAATCTGTGCATGAACACTTGCATCATTTTTATCAAACATTGTTTCATTCTCTTTTCTGTTAAATTTAAAACCCTAAGCCTTTGAAAGTGATTATATGTTTTAATGCTTTTAAATACCATTTTATATGTATCGTCAGTTCAAATATTAAATATTTTTGCACAGTTGTTTATTTTTTTAAATAGACTATATGACCAAGTGCAGTGGCACACACTTATAATCACAACACTTTGGGAGGCTGAGGGCAGAGAATCACTTAAAGCCAGGAGTTCGAGACCATCTTGGGCAACATAGCAAGATCCCATATCTACAAAAATTGTTTTTAAACATTAGCCAGACATGGTGGCATGTGCCTGTAGTCCCAGCTTCTGAGGAGGCTGAGGGGAGAAGATCACTGGACCCCGGCAGGTCAAGGTTACAGAGAGCCATGATTGCATCACTGCTCTCCAGCCTGGGTGGCAAAGTGAGATGTTGTCTCAAAAAAATAAAATACTATATGAACATGAGTATGTAAGACTCTGTGTTGTAGAGGACTGGGACCTCACTATCTAAATGGAAACATTACTTGGCAAAAGCCAACATGCTTTATAATTATTTTACTTTGATTATATTTTCATTTGGGGGTTTAATGAGTTTGAATAATTTGCAGATGTTATTTTGTTAAAATGGAATTTATTAGATTTAGAATATGTTATTATAAATTATAGTTAATACAATTACAACTACAAATATTCTTCTATAATACTGTACATGTTTGCTAGTGTCATTTGGAGCAGACATAATTACCAGAGTGTGTGTGGACTTTAAAAATTTCCTAACATTGTTGACTCAAGTCTTATCCTTATACTGGTAGCAGACCTTGGAACTGATACTCTTCTTTTTGTTGAATTTTTGGGATCTGTCATGATGGCATGCAAAACCATGAACCAAAAGTATGGACTATTCATGTAAATAACACAAAGACTTATAAAAAAATACAATGTAGTATAAATACCAAATAATATTTATGGATGCTAATGTGTTTCATTTGAAGAATTTATAGAGCTCTGCTATTGGTGATGAAAACTAAGCTTAAAACATTGATTATATTAAGCATAAACATGGAGTGGAGGAGTGAGGGAATGAAGGGTTTGGGTAAAAAAGGGATACTGTGATTGGAGGAGCTGTGTGAGCACCAAGATCGGATTTTGTTGAGGCTCAACCTCCTGGCCTAAAAGCCAACACTCCCATTTGAAAGAGTTTATCTAGATCATCACAAGATGACACTGATAACTTTATGATATGCTTCTGGAAATTCAAACATGATGGAGAGTATATAGACATGTAGAAATACCTCAGTGTAACTAGGGATTTGAGTTATTTTACTTTAGTTCTTTGTATAGTATTCCTAACAATATTTTAATGATTGTTTTATGTTTCTTTCATTCCATGGGGAAGACTGATTTTTGTGCTGAGGTCCTAAAAGCAAGAATGTAGTATATATAATAACACATATATAATTTATGTATAAATTTAAGTATAATTTATGTATACATTATATATGTGTTTAAATATGTCAGTTATTTATATAATTTGTGTGTATATGTGTATATAAGCACAAAAAATTATAAAAATGAATGTATACATTTATTTTTAATATATAAATTATATGTGTGTTTAAATATACAGTTATCTGTATAATTTGTGCATGTGTATGTATATAAGCACCAAAAAATTTATAGGAAATCAATGAGTTCCTAAGTTTTTCATAGACCATCAGTGAAAAATATGCTGCAAATGATCAGAAAATATTTTAAAACCATAGTCCTAACTGTTTCTTAGGGGGAAGAGAGTATGAGCAACAGAGGGGTGAAATAAAAGTCTGGAAGGTATAGGTCAGAATCTAAAAATATTGTGCATATTTTTGAAAGTTCTAAGAAGAGATTTAAAATTATATGTGAGTACAGTAATGAAATGGCAAAAACATAAGCAATAAGGTAATTACATAGTATAAAATAAGAAAACTTACCATACTTAAATGTCTATATGCTAGGTTTGAGTGATAAACCAATAATATTTTATGTAGTCCATACAACAATCCATGAAGTAGATACAAATAGTCTCCACTGACATGAGGAAACTAAGGCTTAAAAAGGTTAAGTGATAGCATTCACACCCCTGCTTAAAGCCCAAGCTGGGGTCATCTCAGGTGGACTCCAAAGCTCATGCTCTTAACCGCTATGCTATGATTCCTTTCACGGAAAAATAATTAGTGGAATAGAGTGTAGATCGAGTTTTCTTCTTGTTGTTTTTATTTGTTGTTGTTTTAGTAAGGCAAATGTTTTTCTACAAAATTTTTATCCTTCATAGAATCTGCCTACTACAAATGGTCCTGCAACACGAGAGACTTTATCCTATATAGGTGGTAGCACTTTTGATTGTGGGTCCTTGTGTCTCTCACTTTCAGAATCAATGGAAAATACAGTCCCTTAGTGTAAAGATAGTCTGTTCATTCCCAAAGCTTACTTGTAGACATTATACTCTAAACTAAAAGAAAGTGGCAGCCCTGGATCAGGGATGGAAAAAAGAATGTGCCTAGAATACTCTGAAGGAATTATTTTATAGATATATAAAAAGGTAGAGAAATTCTGAGCTAGCAACAAGGACCTTTGGAGAAGCATGTGGGGAAAGAGCAGAAGGTTTTGAAGATCACAAAAAATGCACAAAGCAAAGTGAAATTAAAGTTCCAAGAGACAAAAAAGGCTAGGGAGGGGTACAGAGAAATCCCTGATGTGGTAATAGCTTTGGTCATACTTAGGGAATATCAAATATGAAATTTATGGAGAGGTGGAATAATTGGAAAGAAGACTGGGGACTGGCAAAGCAGTTGGAGGAGTTGGGTTAAAAACAACAACAACAAAAATACTTTCCAACAGGCTAAACGAATATAGCCAATGGGTAATAAGTATGCATAATAGAAGTCTTGAATAAAGATACTTTTTGATCATAGGACTTCTCACAAATATGATTTTTGTTTTTCTTTCTTGAGACAGAGTCTCGTTCTGTTGCCCAGGCTAGAGTGCAGTGGCATGATCTCAGCTCACTGCCACCTCTGCCTCCCAGGTTCAAGCGATTCTCCTGCCTCAGCCTCCTGGGTAGCTGGGATTACAGGTACCCACCACCATGCCCAGATAATTTTTGTATTTTTAGTAGAGATGGGGTTTCACCATGTTGTCCAGGCTAACTTCGAGCTCCTGACATCAAGCAATCCTCCCACCTCGGCCTCCCAAAGTGCTGAGTTTACAAGTGTGAGCCACTGCGCCTGGCCCTGAATTCTTTAATGTAGACAACAGAATAGAAGTGCACCAAAGATTTTCTTAATTAATTATACTCATGGAATTTTTTTACACATGAATTGAAAGTATTATATAATGGGATTTCCCCAATCCCCCCAAAAAACTTTTCTTCTTCTAGTCATCTCCAGTTTGTCATTGGTGCACCATACAGTTGTAGAAGACAAAAATCTAAGCCGTATCTTCGATTCATTCCACGTCCTGTAGGCTAAACTGGATAATTTAGATTAATTTCAAATGCAATGAGAAACCACTGAAGGTTTTTAAGCAGATAAATGATTGCTGGGATCGACATTTTTAAGAAGCTTATTCTGCCAACTTTTGGATAAATTTGATTGAAGAGCAAGAGTAAAATTCACAAGATCTTTTTGATTTCTCCTAAGTGAGCTGGCCCCTGCCTGGCACTGGTGTCACATCCCCTGTCACTCTTCTCTGTTTTGCATCCCTCTGGTCATGCCAGATTCTTTCCTGTTAACACTTGTCTGGAATGCTCCCGCCCAGGTTCTTGTATAGCTTACCGACACTTATCTTTCATGCCTCAACTTAAGTTTCATCTCCTCAAAGAGGCTTTCCCTGACCATTCATCATTTCATTTCGTTTACTTGTTTCTTGTCTGTTTCTTCTGTTGGAATATTAGCTCTATGATGGTAGAGACTGCATCTACCTTGTTACTAGCACATAGCAGCACATAGCAGACATTTGGTAAATATTCATTAAATAAATCAATGAATCAATAGAAAAATGGATGGAGACATGGGTAAATAGGATTAGCTTCATTTCCTAGATTCAACAAGATTCTGGAATGTGGGAAATGGTACATTTAGGCTGAAGGTTCTTACCACTATTAGTAAACTTGTTTGGTTTATCTCTGCTATAAATTCTTTCAGGTTTAGTAAGACTCATATGAATGTTTCCATGTTACAGGAAGATTTTTTTTTCTAAAATAATGTTTCTCTTGTGTCTGGCAGAAGGCCACCTGGCTTCCAGACTGAGCACCCTACACATCAGAGGCACAGTGGTGTAAAATGACATTTTCTATTTGTATTTCTCTCTTCTGACCATCCCTTCTCTTAGATAAGACAGTCACAATGACAAGGATCCTATTAGGAAATCTTGTATTGTCTAATAGCCAATCCCAAATGGGAGATAAAACTATTTGCAACAATTCTTTTTCACTTACTATTATATTCTCTCTTACACTTCATAACTCTTTTACACCTTTCCTCTCTCCTCAAACTTCCCATAAGTCTTCTCCTTTCCCTTTCCTGACCCTGTCATCTATCTAATGATTATCCTTCATATTTCACTGAAAATAAAAGCACTGTCAATCGATAGTTAAACCCCCAAATCCAGGAGTCATCTTTGATTTCCCTTTTTCATTAATCTCCAACATCCAATCTCTCTGCAAGTCCTATTAAGTCTCAACTTCAAAACATACAGAATCAGTCTGGTTCTCTTCATCTCCACTATGCCCGCCCTATCTGAAGCACCATCATTTCCCATCTGGATACTGCAACAGCCTCCTGGTTGACCTCTCTTTTTCTGTAAAATTGATTTTCCTCATAGTGGTCAGAACCATGTGTTAAGAATATAAATCAGATCCTGTTGCTTTTCTGCCTGAAACATGGGCTTCCTTTCCTACTTAGAGTACAACTCATTGACCTTACCTTTACCTAGTAGTCCTTCCAGAGCGGGTCCCTGACCACCCTCTCTGATCGCATCTCTCCTATTACAATATTCCAGATACACTGCCTTCTTTTTGTCCTGGAACTTGCCAAGTTCCTCTCATGTTAGGGCCTCTCATGTTAGGGCCTCCTCCAGAAAAGCTCCTCCCCTAGAAGATTTGAGCAAGATTGGCTTCTTTCTGTCATCGAGTTCTCAGCTTCAATGTTACCTTCACACTGAGGTCTTCACTGAGGACCCACTCTTATCGTGTTATATTTTCTTCTTAGCACTTAACAGTATCTGAACTTATTTGCTTGTTTACTATCTGTGTTCCTCTGCTAGAATATAAGCTCCATATGGTAGAAACTTTGTCTATCTTGATGTGCAGCCAGTACCTAGAGGAAGTACTCAATAAATATTTATTGAAATAATGAATTAAAAATTTACACCCAGACCAACATTTTTTATAAGATGGAATATTCTTATCACTTGAGTGGATTTCCAGAGAGTTGGAAGAAGTCACTCTCTCATAATCAGAAAGAAGAGTTTTTCTTAAATTCTCATTTCTCAAACAATTAAAAGATTGTCTGTCTGTCTTTGAATCAGGGTGTCTGAAGTAACAGAATATATGAGTCTACAAATATGACATTTTATTTTAAAAAATAGCTTTGTATTTGCTCAATTCAAATTATCTCCCCAAATATGATGTCCATAACTTTCTACCTCTATGATCTGTCCAGTTTTACTGACATAAAGAATGAGGAGCAACTTGGCAGTGTGGCAGACCTGCTTTAAGATTGTAATTGATTCCAAGCTGAATGCTCACATGTCTTGGCATTTTAAACAATGTTCATATACACTTCCTTTATACAACTTGTTCAAGTATCTAATTTCTAAATCCCACACCACATGGAAAGCCAGTTTCATACAATATTTAAAGAAAAACATCTTTGCCAGATTCCAGGAGCCAGGGGAAGCAGATAACACAAGAAATAGTCTCTTTGCTATAGAAGTAAGTTGTCAACATATTCCACTTCCCTATTCCTTCACCCTCACTAAAACTGCCATCCTCAGCAGGAGTATTTGCTGTTCTTGACTTTTAAAAAATAAGAAACTTCACTAGATTAAAAATCAGAGACTGATTGTGATAGTTCAGAAATAAAGGATAGAATAAGCAATGTCTGGGTACATTTTAGCTCTTGGCTGTCAGCTTCTCATGCAGCTGAATTTAAGGTTTAATAACTATGTTGAGGCATTGCAGAGGATTCCCATTACCCAGCCAGGGGTGCCTTTACTCTCATCCATTTATATCCACTTCACAGAGCCAAAGAGAAATTTGAGGAAGAGTAAACACAAAGCTTTTTGTTTGCTTGTTTGTTCATTTTGAAATTGAGTCTCCCTCTGTAGTCCAGGCGGGAGTGCAGTGGCGCAATCTCGGCTCACTGCAACCTCTGCCTCCGGGGTTCAAGCGATTCTCCTGCCTCAGCCTCCCAAGTAGCTGGGATTACAGGCACACACTACCATGCCCTGCTAATTTTTGTATTTTTAGTAGAAACGGGGTTTCACCATGTTGGTCAGGCTGGTCTTGAACTCCTGACCTTGTGATCCGCCCACCTCAGCCTCCCAAAGTGCTGGGATTACAAGCATGAGCCGCAGTGCCTGGTCTAAGCTTTATCTCCTACATGTCTTTCTACTAGCATCTCACCAGCAACATCTGCTGTGGTTCCCCGTAACTGTCCATTTTAGATGAAGGAGAGGGAAAAGGAAAGAGGGGGCTTTTATTCAGAGGCTGCTGCTGCTACAAAGATATAAACTTAGCTTTATTTCAATGTATGTATATTTTAAAGGACATTAGCATGACCTGAATATTTTGTGTATTATTAAATTACACATAATATTAATAAATATTAATATCAATAAATGAGGAAAAGAGGTAAAACTGGAGAAATAGAAATTTCTTTCTTTTCCCACCTGATTGTGGTTACAAAATTTGTTAAGGGTCTGTTCTTTCACTTAAACTTCATTGTTAGCACTTACACAGGTTGACAGTTTGTGCCATAAATGCATTTTTATTGATCATGAGTTAGTTTTCTAGGGTTGCCATAATGAAATACCACACAGACTGAGTGAAACAAAGAAATTTGTTTTCTCACACTTCTGCAAGCTGGAAGCCTCAGATCAAGGTGGCGGCAAGTTTGGCCTTTTTCCTTGGCTTGCAGATGGCCACTGTCTCACTGTGTCTTCAGATGGCCTTTCTTCTGTGCGTACAGATCCCTAATGTCTCTTTGGGCATCCAAATTTATTCTTCTTCTCCTTCTCCTCCTCCTTATTCTTCTCTTCTTTTGTTTTTTTTTTTTTTTTTTTTTTTTTTTTGAGACAGTCTCGCTCTGTCACCCAGACTGGACTGTAGTGCAGTGGTGCGATCTCGGCTCACTGCAACCTCCACCTCCTGGGTTCAAGTGATTCTCATGCCTCAGCACCCCCAAGTAGCTGGAATTATAGGTGCATGCCACCACCCCTGGCTGATTTTTGCTATTATTATTATTATTATTATTATTATTATTATTATTATAGAGATGGGGTTTCGCCATGTTGGCCAGGCTGGTCTTGAACTCCTGGCCTCAAGTGATCCGCCTTCCTTGTCCTCCTACAGTGCTGGCATTACAAATGTGAGCCACTGCACCCAGCTCCCCAAATTTCCTGTTCTTACAAGGCCAACAGCCAATTTGAATTGGGACTCACACTAATGGTCTCACTATCATCACCTCTTTAAAGGGCCTAACTCTAAATACAGTTATACTCTAAGATCCTCAGGGTTAGAGATTTAACACAAGAATTTGTGGAGTAGAGGACATAATTCAGCCTGTAACAGATGGTAGGCTTATACTACAACATCAGGCTTGCACTGGGTGCAAACCATATTCCTGCTTCTACCTCAATGCTTCTTTTCTTCCATTCCTTGGCACATGTTCAAAGTTGACTGACATAATTCTTATTGTTGAAGCAAGTGATGAAGTAGCCTAGTGATAGTAACTAATTTTCTGGAACTCTTTTGGAATGTATAGATACTGGTTAGGAATCACCTAGTAACAGGTATATTGACATGAAGCTAAAGTCTGTGTAGATAGTATAAAATTCTGGGGAAACACCAGCACATCCTGGAGTAATGGAGAAGAAAAAAAGGTACAAGGAAAGTATGATCCTTGTCTTAGTCTATTTGTTATGTGCTATAACAAAATATCTGACACTGGGTAATTTGGAAAGAACAGAAATTTATTTCTCACAATTCTGGAACCTGAGAAGCTGAAGATCATAGTGCCAGCAGATTTGGTGTTTGGTGAGCACAGACACTTCCTAAAAGCCCCACGTCTTAATGCTGTTGCACTAGGAATTAAGTTTCAACATGAAATTTGAAGGAGACACAAATAGTCAAACCACAGCAATCCTAAACCAAGAGGAGCTAATACAAGGGAATGTTTGAAGTAATAAGAGTAAGAGAGGGTCTGATGAAGTCTTCAAAGCAAAGCATAGACAATTAAAGATAGTATTTTTTTTTTCTTTTATGGTTTTCATGACAACCAGCATGGTGAGCCTGGAGCATTTCAGAGGCAGAAAAAGAGTGCATAGACATGAAAAAGAGGGGCCATATTGATAAGAAAAATAGTACAGAGGTAGAATCTATAGTACTTTGAAGATGCCTGAAAAACAGGGGAGAGAGAAATGGTATAATTGAAAATGACTGAGTGAGAAGATGGTGATTAAATACAGTAGGTAGTATTGAGGAGTTGTATTAGATAAATTGAATTCAGTGTTCCTGCAAGATATCTAAATGACAACACACAGGAGGAACTGGGAAATTCAAAACTAGAGTTGTTAGAAAAGTTAAGGCTACAGGTAAGGATTTGGCATTTGTCTGCATAGATGACCCAAACCAAAAGAGCTAGTGAAGATATTGAGAGAGCACAAAGGAGAAATGAAGAGAGTTAAGGACATAGCCTTGTAAAAGCCTACATGGGAGGGAAAGGTGAGACCAAGAAGGAAAGAGAAGGCACACCCGGAGAGCGCAACACAATGGACTTCAAGAGAAGAAGGTGCTTCAAGGATGTGGGTAAATGGCTTAAAACCTCTTTTTTTTCTTTTCCATGAGAATTTGCTGTTTTAAAACTTTCTAACCCTGTTCTCCAGGAAATGTGATAAAAATGAAATGTCATATCAATGCTAAGCAACTCAATGAATGCTGATTGGAAGATTGTGTCTTGACTGGGAGTTCTAGGTATGACTATATATACCGAGTGATAAGTCATCATTTTTTATTTTGAATATGCAAGACCCTGGGAGCTATGGCTAAGGGTTGTGAGAAGAGATGTTGGCTCATGTAGGACACGGGGTTTCTAAGCTAGGGTTGTTCCCACACTCACTCATTGTGTATTTTGTCTTCTTGCATGGATTGCCATGAGGAAAGAAGGAACAAAAAGAATAACCCCAGGACAGATAAATAGACTGGTGGATTAACTGCCACAGGAATCCCAATGAAGTATTGAAAGGGAAAAAAAGTCAGAAGAGAATTGCATATGCAACTTCTCCCCCTCAAAAGAAACAAAATCATTCTAAGACAAAGGTGAAATAAAAGCATTTCTGTCAAACAAAAGCTAGGGGAATTTACCACCAGCAGACATGCACTGTAAAAAATATTAAATGGAATACTACATAAAAGAATGAAGAGGCTGGGTGCGGTGGCTCATGCCTGTAATCCCAGCACTTTGGGAGGCTGAGGCAGGCGGATCACGAGGTCAGGAGATCCAGACCATTCTGGCTAACACGGTGAAACCCCGTCTCTACTAAAAATTAGCCGGGCATGATGGTAGGGGGCTGTAGTCCCAGCTACTCGGGAGGCTGAGGCAGGAGAATCGCGTGAACCCAGGAGGCGGAGCTTGCAGTGAGCCGAGATCGTGCCAGTTCACTCCAGCCTGGGCAAGACTCCGTCCCAAAAAAAAAAAAAAGAAAAGAAAAGACTGAAGAAAACCAAAAATGATACATGTAAGGGTAAATATAAAAGATGCTTTTTCTAATTTTTACATTTCTTTAAAAGAAAAATGACTGTTTAAGGCAAAAATAATAGCAATGTATTACAGGATTTATAATAAATGTGGGCATAAATTGTATGACAATAATAGTACAAAACATGGGGGGATGGAATGAAAGTATAATATTATATTATAAGATTCTTACATTTCTTGCATTATCCATGAAGTGGTATAATATCATTTGAAGGAAGACTGTGATAAGCTGAAAACCTAAACTCCAGAGCATTGTAAACTCTAGAGCCATTACTAAACTAATATAACAATAAAGCAAAGAGATATTTAATAAGACAGATGGGAGAAAAATGAATTAATTTAAAAATCTATACAAAAAGTAGTAGAAAGGGAAAATGGAACAAAAATCAGATCAGATAAATAGAAAACAACAAGGTGATAAATCTAATCCAACCATGTTTGTAATTATATTAGTTACTAATGATTTAAACATTTCAATGAAAAGGCAACAATTGTCGGATGGGATTTAAAAAAGCAGGACCTAACTCTATGCTGGAAAAAAAAACAAAACCCTACTTTAAATATAAAAACTTCAGCTGGACATGATGGCTTATGCCTGTAATCCCAGAAATTTGGGAGGCCGAGCAGGTGGACCATTTGAGGTCAGGAGTTCGAGACCAGCCTGACCAACATGGTGAAACCCCATCTCTATTGAAAATACAAAAATTAGCTGGGCATGGTGGTGCACACTTGTAATCCCAGCCACTCAGGAGGCTGAGGCAGGAGAATCGCTTGAACCTGGGAGACAGAGGTTGCAGTTAGCTGAGATCGCACCACCACACCCCAGCCTAGGCAACAGAGCAAGACTCCATCTCAAAAAAATAAAATAAAATAAATCAATACAAAAACTCAGATATGTTAAAAATCATGGATGGAAAAAGATATACTATGCCAAAACTAATAAAAAGAAATCTGGAGTGGAATTAATAATTTCAAATAAAGTAAAAGTCAAAGTAAGGAATATTACCAATCCTGGAAATAAAGCAGGGCACCTCATAATATGAAGGGGTCATTTACAAAATATAAGAACTAAAGCTATAAACAACAACTTGATAATAAATATACAAACTGACCACATTTTTGTTTAATGGATATTAACATACAGATAGACAGAAGGAGTAAGTTCTAGTGTTGGATCGTGTAGTAGGGCAACTATATTTAAAAATAATATATTTCTTTATGTGTCATTCAAGTTTGTTTTTTGACAAAGTGGCAAATAGGGAAATGAAAAGCTGCTTACTATCACTAGTCAAAAGGCAAATGCAAATTAAAACCACAATGATTTACGAGTACACACCCAGAAAAATTACAATATCAAACATTGGTAAAGATGTAGAGAAATTGTTTTTCTCAAGTATTCCAAAATGGTACACCCATTCTATAAAACAATTTGGTAGTTTCTTATAAAATTAAACAGATGGTCAGGCATGGTGGCTCATGCCTGTAATCCCAGCACTTTGGGTGGGCAGATCACCTGAAGTCTGGAGTTTGAGACCAGCCTGACCAACATGGTAAAACCCCATCTCTACAGAAAATATAAAAAAATTAGCCAGTTGTGGTGGTGTACACCTGTAATCCCAGCTACTCGGGAGGCTGAGGCAGGAGAGTCACTTGAACCTGGGAGGCGGAGGTTGTGGTAAGCTGAGATCACACCATTGTACTCCAGCCTGGGCAACAAAAGTGAAACTCTGTCAAAAAAAAAAAATTAAACAGACACATATCATAAAACTTAGCAATCACAAACCTGAGTATTTACTCGAGGGAAATAAAAATCTATGTTCATACATAGCCTTTTAAGCAAATATCTCTAGAGATTTACTCAAAGCCAAAATCGGTAAACAACACAAATGTCCGTCAATTGGTAAATAGATCAACAAACCTGTGGTACATGAACTAAATAGTTCATGTTTTATGACATCATGAATTCCAAAAGCATTGCCTTAAGTGAAAGAAGCCAAACATACAAAAATACATACTGTAGCTTTCATTAATATTAAATTCTAAAAAAAGGGGAAACTAGAGTGACCTAGAGCAGATCAGTGTTTGCCAGGCGCCCAGGGTGGTGGGAAGGTGGTTGACTGCAAATGGCATCAGAAAACATTTTGAGTTGATGGAAATATTTTATATCTTGATTTTGGTTGTGGTTACATGACTATATACATTTGTAAATACTCATTGAGATGTGTACTTAAAATCAGCAAGTTTTATCACTGGTAAATTATATGCCAGTAAAGATGATTTTAAAAAGAAAGACCCAAAAGCTGTTCCCAAATAGTGATCCAAATAACATGGTATTATGGGCTGAATGTATTTCCTCAAAATTCATACATTGAATGCCTAGCCCCTAGTGTGATGGTATTTAGAGGTGGCACCTTTGGAAGGTGATTAGGTTTAGATGGGATTAGTGCCCTTATAAGAAGAAGAAGAGAAAGAGTCCATGAGGACTCATGGAGGGGAGGTCTGTGAACACAGAGAGGATGCTGTCTACATGTCAGGAAGAGAGCCCTCATAGGATATCAGATCTGCCAGCAACTTGATTATTTCTCCAGAACCACGAGAGATAAATTTCTGTTGTCTACATTGCCCAGTCTGTGGTATTTTGTTAGAGCAGACTGAGTGAGCTAAGATAACTGGTACCTCAGGGATCTGTTAATCAATACTTCAAGAACAATAGGTGTTCTGGTCACAGAAGTTTGAGTAATGCTGTATAATAAATTATTCTCTTGGAGCTCCACAGTAAACAATAACCTATTAAAGAACCTGGGAAATATCTGGTTACAACAAAAAAGAAACCTGTTTGATTCGGGAAAATTTGTTCTCATCAAAACTATTAATTTCTCTTGGAAGTATTTCTCTGTATAAACCAGTTTGTATAGTTCTAGTGTGCAATATACTTTTGAGAAGTTTGTCATCAAGGGGAATAAGATCAATAGGTCTGTCATCTGATTGAGATTTTAAAAAATCAAAAGAAAACATTTTTTAACCATTTTATTTAAGTAAACACACAACAAAAGTTACCTTTTTATTAGTTTTATAAATTTAACACACATATGGACTCATGAATTCACCACTCACCATCCACCACTGTGAGGCACCCATTGCCACTCCCAATCAGGCTAAAGGCTTGTCATTGTTCCTGCATGGCTAAGTGCCTGGGTTCATCCTAATCGAGCTGAACACTAGTCACTGGGTTCCATGGTTCTCTTCTGTGACCCACAGCTTCTAATAGAGCTATAACACTCACCACATGGCCCAAGGTTCCATTCCTTGGAATCTATGAGGCCAAGAACCCCAGGTCAGAGAACAAAAGGCTTGTCACCATCTTGGGAGCAGCCTGCCCCATCTTGGGAGCAGCCTGCCACCATCTTGGGAGCTCTAAGAACAAAGACCCACCTGTAACATTTGTTGGCCTGTACGAGGTTCCTCCAAAGAGGTGAGTAATATCAGACCCCTTTCGCTTGCTATCGTGTCCTATCCTTCCTTAGAATTGGAGGAAAATACTGGCTATCTGTCGGCAGGTTAAACACGATTAGCATGGCCACTGGACTAAAGACTCAGGTGTGAGCCTTCCTGGGAAAATGTTTTCTAACAACCTGCAACCCTTTTGGGTTGGGAGCATTGGTCTGCCTGGAACCAGCTTCCACTTTCACAATTTTCCTGGGGGAAGCCGAGGGCTGACTAGAGGCAGAAAGCTGTTGTCCTGACCTGCCAGCATTGTCCAGTCGATATCATGGTGCAGCCAGAAGTCTCTACTCAACAGTTGCCCATGTGTGCACCCCTACCTCTCCTTCTGGCCCATACCTCCTGGGTCCTGACCATGACTTTCTTGAAAGTGTAGCCCCAAAATTCTCCTTACTTCTGAATCTACTTCTTCCTATCCCTACCTCCTAGATACTAATGCTTTAGATTTTCACTTCCTCTCCCAAGTATTAGAGCAAGTTGTATCTCCAAAAGAATCTAGGGAAGCTCTATGCTGTGTCCTTAGGCACCTAAGCTATGAACCCAGGGATACTTTTCCCTGGTGTCCCTCTCAATTTAGGTATATAGCTCTTGACATGCTCAATTATGTGGGATCTGTTCCCCACCACCCTTGCCAGGGCCCCAAGTTTGTAAATGGCTAGGAGGATTACTCTCCCATTGTATAAGATACTCTCCTCCCCCAATTTCTACCCAACTTACCCACTGCAATACAATCTCCAAGCCTTGGCTCCTTGGCCAGGACCTTAGAACTGAGGACCCAGTACTTTAACAACTGGAACTGGGTCTGCAACAACACAATAGATCAGGATGAAAGCAATTTGAGTAAATAAAAGGGAGGCACATATTCCTATAGTGGCAAATGGGGGTAATGAGCAAACGTCCTTCTGTTGTGTTCCCAAAATCCATCTACAAAAAGAGAAAGAGAAAGGCAGAAAGTCAAAGAGAAAGAGAGAGGAAGAGACAGGCAGAGAGAGGGAGGAAGAGACAGGACAAAAGGGGAGTCAGAGAGAGAGAGAGAAAGTCAAAGGAGAAAGAAAGAGAGAGATATATAAGTAGTATATAAGTAGTAAAGAAATAATAGTGTACTGGGACAGGTGCAGTGGCTCACACCTGTAATCCTAACACTTTGGGAGGCCGAGATGTGTGGATCACGAGGTCAGGAGATCAAGACCATCCTGGCTAACATGGTGAAATCCCATCTATACTAAAAATACAAAAAATTAGCCAGGCATGGTGGTGGGTGCCTGTAGTCCCAGATACTCATGAGGCTGAGGCAGGAGAATGGCGTGAACCTGGGAGGTGGAGCTTGCAGTGAGCTGAGATCACGTCACTGCACTCCAGCCTGGGCCACAGAGCAAGACTCCATCTCAAAAAAAAAAAAAAAAAAGAAAAAAAAAAGAAAAAACAGTGTACCCTATTCCTTTAAAAGCTAGGGTAAATTTAAAACCTATGATTGATAATTGAAGGTCTTCTCTATGAGACTATAACACTCCAATGCTACCTTGTTGTCTGTGTAAACAAGGGTGTAGCCAAAAACACTGAGACCACTGACAACCCATAGCCTTCCTATCAAAAATCCTTAACCCAGTAAGCCACAAATGCATTCAATCGATAGCGGCAACTGCTTTGCTAACAGAAGAGTAAAAAAAATAACCTATGGAGGAAGCCTCATTGAGAGCATACCTCACCAGTTCAGAGCTATCCTAAGTCAAAAAAAGCAAAAAGGTAGCTTACTAACTCAAAAATCTTAAAGTATGGGACTATTCTGTTAGAAAAAAGTAATTTAACATTAACCACCGAAAATTCTCTTAACCCAGCAGGTTTCCTAATGAGGGATTTAAATCTTAATTACCATGCAAAGGTCTGACCAGACCTAGGAGGAACTCCCTTCAGGATAGGAGATAGATGGTTCCTCCCAGGTGGCTGAGGAAAAAGAACCACAATTGGGTATCCAGTAATTGATAGGGAAACTCTTATAAAAGCAGAGTTAGGAAAATTGCCTAATAATTGGTCTGCTCAAACATGCAAGCTGTTTGCACTCAGCCAAGCCTTAAAGTACTTACAGAATCAAAAAAACTCTATCTCAATACTGACTCAAAATGTTACCTACACACCTCTCTGAAATGAATTTGCATAAGAACTGTTATTTATGGGAATGCATCTTGATGGGGCAGCTGGGTTGTTATGAAATACTCAGGAACCCAGCCCATCTCTAAGACTCACCCCTGAGCACAAAGGCAATGTTGGGCATGCTGATAAAGGACCACTAGAATCCAGCAGCCTGGACCCCTTTCTTTGTGGTCAAGAAAGGCAGGAAAAGGGGTGCAGGACTGCTACATCAGTGAGCGTAACTAATCCAATAAGAAGAGGTCCATGGGTGGTTACGCACCCTGAAAAGGAATAAACATTAGGACCACAGAGGATGCTCTAGGACTAATGCCCATTGGAAAATGACTAGTGGTGCTGGCATCCCTATGTTCTTTTTTTCAGATGGGAAACATTTCCCCCAAGGCAAAAACGCCCCTAAGATGTATTCTGGAGAATTGGGACCAATTTGACCCTCAGATGCTAAGAAATAAGCAACTTAGCCGGGCGCGGTGGCTCACACCTGTAATCCCAGCACTTTGGGAGGCTGAAGTGGGCAGATCACCTGAGGTCAGGAGTTTGAGACCAGACTGACCAACATGGTGAAACCCTGTCGCTATTAAAAATACAAAATTAGTCGGGCATGTTGGTGCATGCCTGTAATCCCAGCTACTCGAGGGACTGAGGCAAGAGAATTGCTTGAACCCGGGAGGTGGAGGTTGTGGTGAGCCTAGAATGCGGCATTGCACTCCAGGCTGGGCAACAAGAGTGAAACTCCATCTAAAAATAAAAATTAAAATTAAAATAAAAAAAAGTGACTTATATTCTTCTGCAGTTACTGCCTGGCCACAATATCCTCTTCAAGGGGGAGAAACCTAGCCCCCTGAGGGAAGTATAAATTATAACACCATCTTACAGCTAGACTCTTTTGTAGAAAGGAGGGCAAATGGAGTGAAGTGCCATATGTGCCAATTTTCTTTTCATTAAGAGACAACTCGCAATTATGTAAAAAGTGTAATTTATGCTCTAGAGGAAGCCCTCAGAGTCTACCTCCCTGCCCCTTCCCCAATTAATAAGACCCCCCTTCAACCTAAATGGTCCAAAAAGAGATATACAAAGGGGTAAACAATAAACCCAAGAGTGCCAATATTCCCTGATTATGCCTCCTCCAAATGGTGGGAGGAGGAGAATTTGGCCCAATCAGAGTGCATGTACCTTTTTCCCTCTCAGACTTGAAGCAAATTAAAATAGACCTAGGTAAATTCTCAGATAACCCTGATGGCTATATTGATGTTCTACAAGGGTTAGGACAATCCTTTGATCTGACATGGAGAGATATAATGTTACTGCTAGATCAGACACTAACCCCAAATGAGAGAAGTGCCGCCATAACGGCAGCCCAAGAGTTGGGTGATCTCTGGTATCTCAGTCAGGTCAATGATAGGATGACAACAGAGGAAACAGAAAAATTCCCCACAGGCCAGCAGGCAGTTCCAGTGTAGACCCTCACTGGGACACAGAATCAGAACATGGAGATTGGTGCCACAGACATTTGCCAACTTGCATGCTAGAAGAACTAAAGAAAACTAGGAAGAAGCCTATGAATTATTCAATGATGTCCACTATAACACAGGGAAAGGAAGAAAATCCTACTGCCTTTCTGGAGAGACTAAGGGAGGCATTGAGGAAGCATACCTCCCTGCCACCTGACTCTATTGAAGGCCAACTAATCTTAAAGGATAAATTTATCACTCAGTCAGCTATAGACATTAGGAAAAAAACTTCAAAAGTCCACCTTAGGCCCAGAGCAAAACTTAGAAACCCTACTGAATTTGGCAACCTTGGGTTTTTTTATAATAGAGATCAGGAGGAGCAGGCAGAATGGGACTAATGGAATAAAAAGAAGGCCACTGCTTTAGTCATGGCCCTCAGGCAAGCGGACTTTGGAGGCTCTGGAACAGGGAAAGGCTGGGCAAATTGAATGCCTAATAGGGCTTGCTTCCAGTGTGGTCTACAAGGATACTTTAAAAAAGATTGTCCAAATAGAAATAAGCCAATCCCTCATCCATGCCCCTTATGTCAAGGGAATCACTGGAAGGCCCACTGCCCCAGGGGATGAAGGTCCTGAGTCAGAAGCCACTAACCAGATGATCCAGCAACAGGACTGATGGTGCCTGGGACAAGTGCCAGCCCATGCCATCACCCTCACAGAGCCCCAGGTAGGCTTGGCCATTGAGGGTCAGGGGGTTAACTGTCTCCTGGACACTGGTGTGGCCTTCTCAGTCTTACTCTCCTGTCTCAGAGAACTGTCCTCCAGATCTGTCACTATCCAAGAGGTCCCAGGACAGGCAGTCACTAGATACTTCTCCTAGCCACTAAGTTGTGACTGGGGAACTTTACTCTTTTCACATGCCTTTCTAATTATGCCTGAAAGCCTCACTCCTTTATTAGGGAGAGGCATTCTAGCAAAAGCAGGGGCCATTATACACTAGAATTAGAAGGAAAAAGGGTAAATATATATACAGACTTTTAAGTATGCTTACCAAGTCCTCCGTGCCCACACAGCAATATGGAGAGAAAGAGAATTCCTAACTTCTGAGGGAACACCTATCAAACATCAGGAAGCCACTAGGAGATTATTATTGGCTATACAGAAACCAAAAGAGATGGCAGTCTTACACTGCCGGGGTTGTCAGAAAGGAAAGGAAAGAGAAACAGAAGGGAACCGCCAAGCGGATATTGAAGCCAAAAGAGCCGCAAGGTGGGACCCTCCATTAGAAATGCTTATAGAAGGACCCCTAGTATGGGATAATCTCCTCCAGGAAACCAAGCCCCAGTACTCAGCAGAAGAAATAGAATGGGGAAACTCACAAGGACATAGTTTCCTCCCCTCAGGATGGCTAGCCACCGAAGAAGGAAAAATACTTTTGCCTGCAGCTAACCAATGGAAATTACTTAAACCCCTTCACCAGACCTTTCACTTTGGCATTGATAGCACCCATCAGATGGCCAAATCATTATTTACTGGACCAGAACTTTTCAAAACTATCAAGCAGATAGTCAGGGCCCGTGAAGTGTGCCAAAGAAATAATCCCCTGCCTTATCGCCAAGCTCCTTCAGAGAACAAAGAACAGGCCATTACCCAGGAGAAGACTGACAACTAGATTTTACCCACATGCCCAAATCTCAGGGATTTCAGTATCTACTAGTCTGGGTAGATACTTTCACTGGTTGGGCAGAGGCCTTCCCTTGTAGGACAGAATAGGCCCAAGAGGTAATTAAGGCACTAATTCATGAAATAATTCCCAGATTCAGACTTCCCCGAGGCTTACAGAGTGACAATTGCCCCGCTTTCAAGGCTTCAGTAACCCACGGAGTATCCCAGGCCTTAGGCATACAATATCACTTACACTGTGCCTGGAGGCCACAATCCTCAGGAAAAGTCAAGAAAATGAATGAAACACTCAAACAACATCTAAAAAAAGCTAACCCAAGAAACCCACCTTGCATGGCCTGCTCTGTTGCCTACAGCCTTACTAAGAATCCAAAACTCTCTCCAGAAAGCAGGACTTAGTCCATGTGAGATGCTGTATGGACAGCCCTTCCTAACCAATCACCTTGTGCTTAACCGAGAGACAGCCAACTTAGTTGCAGACATCACTTCCTTAGCCAAATATCAACAAGTTCTTAAAACATTACAGGCAACCTGTCCCTGAGAGGAGGGAAAGGAATTATTCCACCTGGGTGACATGGTATTAGTCAAGTCCCTTCCCTCTAATTCCCCATCCCTAGACACATCCTGGGAAGGACCCTACCCAGTCATTTTACCTACCACAATCGCAGTTAAAGTGGCTGGAGTTGAGTCTCGGATACATCACACTCAAGTCAAACCCCTGATACTGCCAAAGGAACCTGAAAATCCAGGAGACAACACTAGCTATTCCTGTGAACCTCTAGAGGATCTGCACCTGCTCTTCAAGTGACAACCATGAGGAAAGTAACTAGAATTGTACATCCCCATGGCCCTCCCTTGTCATATTTTTCTCTTTACTGTTCTCTTACCCCCTTTCACTCTCACTGCACCTCCTCCATGCTGCTGTTCTACCAGTAGCTCCCCTTACCAAGACCTTCTATGGAGAATGAGGCTTCCCAGAAATATTGATGCCCCATCATATAGGAGTTTTTCTAAAGGAAACCCACTTTCACCGCCCACACCCATATGCCCCTGCACTTCAGGCCATACATTTCAATCCCTGTATCTTTAACCTTCCTTGTTAAGTTTGTCTCTTCCAGAACCAAAACTGTAAAACTACAAATTGTTCTTCAAATGGAGCCCCAGATGCAGATCACGTCTAAGATCTACCACAGACCCCTGGACCAGCCTGCTAGCCCATGCTCTGATGTTAATGACATTGAAGGCACCCCTCCGGAGGAAATCTCAACTGCACGACCCCTATCACACCCCAATTCAGCAGGAAGAAGTTAACAGTGGTAGTCAGCTGACCTCCCCAACAGCACTTGGGTTTTCCTGTTGAGATGGGGGACTGAGAGACAGGACTAGCTGGATTTCCTAGGCTGACTAAGAATTCCTAAGCCTAGCTGGGGAAGGTGACTGCACCCACCTTTAAACACGGGGCTTGTATCTCAGCTCACATCTGACCGATCAGGTAGTAAAGAGGTCTCACTAAAATACAAATTAGGCTAAAAGCAGGAGGTAAAGAAATAGTCAAATCACGTATCATCTGAGAGCACAAGTGAGGGACAATGATTGTGCATTCGATCCGGGAGTGGACAACCACTTTTGGGTCCCCTCCCATTGTATGGGAGCTCTGTTTTCACTCTATTAAATCTTGCAACTGCACACTCTTCTGGTCCATATTTGTTACAGCTCGAGCTGAGCTTTCACTTGCTGTCCACCACTGCTGTTTGCTGCCATCATAGACCCACCGCTGACTTCCACCCCTCTGGATCCAGCAGGGTGTCCGCTGAGCTTTTGATCCAGTGAGGCACCCATTGCTGCTCCTGGTCAGGCTAAAGGCTCACCATTGTTCCTGCACGGCTAAGTGCCCAGGTTCGTCTTCATTGAGCTGAACACTAGTTACTCGGTTCCACAGTTCTCTTCCATGACCCCTGGCTTCTAATAGAGCTATAACACTCACTGCCTGGCCCAGGGTTCCACTCCTTGGAATCTGTGAGGCCAAAAACCCCAGGTCAGAGAACAAAAGGCTTGCCACCATCTTGGGAGCAGCCTGCCCCATCTTGGGAGCTGCCCACCACCATCTTGAGAGCTCTAAGTACAAAGACCCACTGGTAACAGTAACATCCTTCTCCCATCCCTGGCCCCTGACAGCCACTGATCTGTTCTCTGTTGTTACAGTTTTGTCTTTTCAAGAATGACTTATGAGTGGACTCATAGGGTTTGTAAACTTTCACTGAGCATAATGCCTTTGAGAGTCATCCAAGTTGTTGTATATATGAATAGTTCATTCCTTCTTATTTCTGAGTAGTAGTTCATGGTGTGAACATATCACAGTTTATCCATTCACTAGCTGAAGGATATTTGTGTTGTTTCCAGCTTTTAAAAACTATTATTAGAGCTCCTGTAAACTTTATGTGCATAGGCTGTTGCATTTTTCTACTTAGGAGTGGATTTGCCAGATCATGTGGGAAGTTTAACTTTATGAGAAACTGCCAATCTGTTTTTCAGAGTGGCTTTACCATATTTCATTCCTACTAGCAATTTTGAAGAGTTCCAGCTACTCTGCATCCTTACCAGTACTTGGTAGGTTTAATCATTTTTATTTTTGGTAATCTAGTAGGTACATAATAATTCTCATTGTGGTTTCAGTTTGTGTTTTCCTAATAACTAATGATGTTGAACTTATTTTCATGTGTGTATTTGCCTTCCATATAACTTTGATGATGTGTCTTTTCAAGTATTTTGCTTATTTTTTTCCTGAGTTTTGAGGGATCTTATATACTTTGGATACAAATCCTTTATAAAATATCGATTGAAAATATTTTCTTTCAGCCTCTAACTTGTTTTTTAATCTCTGAACAATGTCTTCACAATATAGAAGTTTTTATTTTTGATGAAGCCTAATTTATTATTTTTTTCTTTCATTGACTATGCTTTTGATGTGTTCTCCAGGAACTCTTTGCTTAAATCCAAGATTAAAAACTTTTTCCCAACTGTACTTATAAAAAAACTTATTGTATTTTTTTAGATGTATAATCTATTTTAAATTAATTGCTGCAAAGAGTGTGAGGTTTATGTCAAGGTTTATTTTTTTTGCATGTGGTTATCCAATTGTTCCAGTATGATTTGTTGAAAAGATTACACTCTCTCCACTGAAATCTGTTACATCTTTGTCAAAAATTAATTGCCCACATTTGTGTGGATGCATTTCTGAACTATTTGTTCAGTTCCATTAATTTATGGGTCTATCTCTTTGACAATACCACACAGTCCTTATTGCTGTAGTTTTATAGTAAGTCTTAAAATCAAGTACTATAATTCTTCTTTTTTCTTCTTTTTCACAATTGTTTTGGTTATTCTACTTCTTTGACCTTTACATATGTTTCTATCTCAAAAAATCCTATTGTGATTTTTATTGGAATTACATTAACTCTATAACCAATTTGGGGAGAATTGATCAACATTAAGTGTGCTAATCCATGAATGTGGCATTTCTCCTTGTTTATTTAGGTCCTGTTTTATTTTCTTCATTATCATTTGCAGTTTCAGCATGCAGATCCTGTACGTTTTTTGGTTATCTTTATACTCAAGTATTTGAAGTTTTGAATTGTTGAAAAAGGCTTTTTTATATCAGTTTTCAAATGTTTATTGTTAGCATATACAAATATGGTTGATTTTTGTGTGTTGATCTTATATGCTGCTTTTCACCACCAAACATATTTTACAGAACTCAAGAAGTGAACATTCTCTTATGTTTATACATATATTTACCATTTCTCTTGCTTGGCCTTTGTTCCTGATATTAAATGTTTCCTACTGCTATCATTTTTCTTTTGTTTGACAAGCTTACTTTACCAATTACTTTAGAGTAGGTCTTCTAACAACAAAGTCTCTTAGTGTTCCTTCATCTGGGAATGCCTTTATTTTACCTTCATTCTTGCAGGATATTTTTACAGGATATAGAATTTTAGGTTGATAATTTTTTTTTTCAGTACTCAAAAAATGTGCTACTTCTGTCTCTCTTTCTTAGTTTCTGATTTGGTTACTGGAATCACTGTTCCTCTGAATATACTATGGTTTTTCTCTATGAGATTTCAAAATTTTTTTCTTTTTCTTTAGTTTTCAGCAATTTAATTATATGTTGGGGTATAAATTTCCTTGAGTTTATCTTGTTTGCATTCACTGAGTAACTATCTTGAATCTATAGGTTTATGTCTTTTTTATTTTTTCAATTGTGCTTCTTTCTGTTCTGATTGTATTATTTTCATTGCTGTTGCTTCAAGCTTATAGGGCCTCTGGCATCTCCATTTTGCTATGGATCTTATCTTGCACTTCTTTCTTTTAGGTTATTACATTTTTTCATTCTAAAATTTCTATTTGGTTAATCTTTGTAACTTCAATTCTTTGCTAAGACTCTCTATCTTTCAATTCTTTTTAAGACAGTTCTCCCATTAGTTTTCAGAGTGTTTGTATCATACCTACTTTAAAGGTTTTGTCAGATAATTCTAGCATCTATATCATTTCAGCATATTGACATTGGTTATTTTTCTTTTATTGTGCAGTTTGAGATTTTCCTAGATATTTATATGATACGTACTTTTGAATTATATCCTAAATGTTTGAGTACTAAACTATAAAACTCTGGGTCTTATTTAAATCCTGTGGAGAATGGTTGCTTCCCTCATTTTTTATTAATACATAATAATTGTACATATTTATAGAGTACACGTAATATTCTGATACATACATACAAGGTATAATGATCAGATCAGGATATTTAGGATATCTGTCACCTCAAATATTTATCATTTCTTTATGTTGTGAACGTTTCAAATCTTCTCTTTTAGATATTAAAAAAATTATTTTAACTATAATCACCCTACTATACTATCAAATATTAGAAACTACTCCTTCTATCTGTGTGTACGCTTATACCCATTAAGCAACCTTTCTTCATCTCTTTACTCCTCACCCTTTGCAGCCTCTAATAACCACTATTTTACTCTCTATTTCCATGAGATCAACTTTTTAAAATCTCATGTATGAATGGAAGCATGTAACATTTGTCTTTATGTGCCCAACTTTTATCGGTTTAACATAATGACCTCCAGTTCCACCCAAGTTGCTGCAAATAAGAGGATTTTATTTCTTTATGGATGAATAGTATTCCATTGTGTGTGTGTATATATACATATACACATATATGTATAAACACAATCCCGAAAATTTGGTGCATATATATATATATATATACACACACACACACACACACACACACATACATGTATGCCCAATTTTCTTTACTTTTCATCCATTGGTTAGGTTGATTCTATATTTTGGCTATTGTGAATGATGCTGCAGTAAACTTTGGAGTACTTACCTTTCAAAAAATACCTAGAAGTGGGATTGCTGAGTTGTATGGTAGTCCTATTTTTAGTTTTTGAGAAACTTCCATACTGTACATGGCTAAACTAATATACATTCCCACCAACAGCATATATGAATTTCCTTTTCTCCACATTCCTGCTAACATCTGTTATTTTTCTCTTTTTTTTATACCAGCCATTCTGAATGAGATGAGATAGTATCTCATTGTGGTTTTGATTTGCATTTCCCTGGTGATGAGTATTGTTTAGCATTTTTTCACATGACTGTTGGCCATTTGGATGTCTTCTTTTGAGAAATGTCTATTTAGATACTTTGCCCAATTTTTAATGGGATTATTGTTTTTGTTTTTTTTTTTTGCTGTCAAGTAGTTTGAGTTCCTTTTATATTCTGGATATTAGTCCCTTGTTGAATGAATAGTTTGCAAATATTTTCTCCTTTTCTACAGACTATTCCTTCACTGTGTTGTTTCCTTTGCTGTTAGAAACTTTTTTTGTGTCATATCATCTAATTTGTCTAGTTTTGTTGGTGTTGTTGTCTGTGCTTTTGAAATCGTAGCTGTAAAATCTTTGCCTACACCAATGTCCTAAAGCATTTTCTCTATGTTTTCTTGTAGTAGATTTATAGTTTCCAGTCATATGTTTAAGTCTTTGGACTATTTTGAGTTGACTTATTTAATATGGTGAAAGATAGAGGTTTAGTTTTATTCTTTTGCATATGGATATACAGCTTTCCCAGCACTATTTATTAAAGAGGGTATTCTTTCCCCATTGTATGTTCTTGGAACCTTTGTTGAAAATCAGTAGGCTGAAAATTAGAGGCAGAGCAAGACAGCAGAATAGAAGGCTTCACCAATCGTCTCCCCACAAGGACAGCAATTTAATTACTATCTACACACACACACACAAAGCACCTTCATAAGGACTAAAAATCAGGTGAGCACTCATAGTACCTGATTTTAACTTCATATCACTGAAACAGAACTAAAGAGGTAGAAAAAAAACAGTCATGAATCACTGATGCAACCTCCTCCCCAATCCCCCAGCAGTGGCAGCATGGTGAAGAGAGTGTTTCTGAGCACTGGGGGAGGGAGAGCACAGAATCATGAAGTGATTGAACTCAGTGCTGTCTGGTTATAGCATAAAGAAAAAACAGACCAAATTCAGCTAACACACACCCACAGAGGGAGCATTTAAACCAGCACTAGCCAGAGGGAAATTGCCAATAGAGGTGATGAGAACTTGAGTCCTTGCAAGTCTTGGCACTGTGGGCTAAAGTGCTCTGGAACTCTAAATGAACTTGAAAGGTGGTCTAGGCCACAGGACTGCAATTTTTAGGTGAATTCTCATGTTGAACTGGGTTCATAGCTAGTACACAGGGTTTGACGGTGGGAGGGCATGTGACCCACTGACACATCAACTGGGCACCTAAGGAAGTGCTGGCATCACTCTTCCCCTAACCCCAGGCCACACTGCTCACAGCTCCAAAAGAGACACCTCCTTCTGCCTGAGGAGAGGAAGGGAAAAACTGGAGAACACTTTGTCTTACATCTGGGATACCAGCTCAGACGCAGTAAGATAGGAAATGGGTCAGAGTCATGAGGCTCCCTTTCCAGGCCTCAGCCACCAGACAACATATCTAGATACACCCTGGACCAGAAAGGAACCTGTGGCCTTAAAGGGAATGAAACATAGTGCTGGCACCATTCATCACCTGCTAACTTAAAAGCCTTTGGGCCCTGAATAACCAGCAGCAATACCCAAGTACTACATTGAGGGCTTTGGGTGAGACTCTGAGACTTCCTCGCTTCAGTTGAGATTCAGCACATTCCCCAGCTGTGGTGACTGTGGAGCAAGAATCCTTCTATTTGAGAAAAGTAAAGGAGACATTGTCTTGCACCTAGGTATCAGCTTGATCACAGGAGAGTAGAGCAGCAAGTGGGCTCTTAGAGTCCCCAGTTTCAGGCCTTGGCTCTGGGACAGCATTTCTGGACCTGCCTGGGTCTAGAGGGGATTCCAAGGCCTTAAAGGGTGAGTCCCAGGGCAGGCCATATTCTCCACAAGCTGAATGAAGAGCCCTTGGGCCTTAAGGGAACAATGGCAATAGTCTGGCAACACCCCCATGGGCCCATGATGGCAGTGGCCAAGGACTGACTACTCTGCCTTTGGAAAGTGGAGAAAAGAGTGGGAAGGACTCCATCTTGTAGTTTGAGGGCCAGCATAGCCACAGTACAACAGAACACCGGGTAGCCTTCTAAGGATTTTAACCATAGTCCCTGGCTCCTGAACAGCACCTCTGGATATGCCCAGGGCCTAAGGGAACTCACCAAACCCAAAAGGAAAGACAGGCCTGGATAGCTTTGCCACATCGTGATTATAGAGCCCCCAGGGCCTTGAGCAACCTTAAGTAGTAGCCGGGGAGTGGTTACAGCAGGACTTGGGTGAAACTCAGTGCTCTGTTTGTCTCAGATCTCATCCAGCTCAGTCATACTGGTGGTGGCAACAGAGGTACTTATATCACTCCATTCCCAGCTTCAAGTGGCTCAGAACAGAGGCAGATATTTTATTTGTCTGAGAGAAAGTAAGAAAAGAGAACAAGAGTCTCTGCCTGGGAATCTGGAGAATTCTCCCAGATCTTGTCCAAGACCATCAAGGTGGTACCTCTATGAGTCTGCAAAAACCACAGAGTAATTGGGATTGGGGTGCCCCGTAAAGTTGATACAGCTTAGATCTCAACACCCACATTCTTCAAATATCTTCTAAAGAAAGACAGGTACACACAAGCCCAGACTGTGAAGACTACAATAAATACCTCACTCTTCAATGCCCAGACATAAGCAAACATCCCTAAGTATCAAGACAATCCAGGAAAACATGATCTCACCAAACAAACTAAATAAGGTACCAGAGACCAATCCTAGAGAAATAGAGATATGTGACATTTCAGACAGAAAATTCAAAATAGCTGTTTTGAGGAAACAAAGAAATTCAAGATAACACACAGAAGAAATTCAGAATTCTATCAGATGAATTTAACAAACAAATTGAAATAATAAAATCAAGCAGAAATTCTAGAGTTGAAAAATGTAATTGACATACTGAAGAATGCATTGGGGTCTTTTAATAGCAGAATTGATCAAGCAGAAGAAAGAAGAAGAAAGCCTATCACAAGGCATTTAATAATCAGACTCCCAAACATCAAGGATAAAGAAAGGCTCCTAAAATCAGCAAGAGAAAAGGAAGAAATAACATACAATGGAGCTCCAATATATCTGGCAGCAGACTTTTCAGTGGAAGCCTTATACGATAGGAGAGAGTAGCATGACATATTTTAAGTGCTGAAGAAAAACAACTTTTACTCCAGAATAGTATATCTGGCAAAAATATCCTTCAAAAATGAAGGAGAAATAAATACTTTCCCAGGCAAACAAAAGCTGAGGAATTTCATCAACATCAGACCTGTCATACAAGACATGCCAAAAGGAGTATTTCAATCCAAAGTATGTTAATGAGCAATATGTAATCACCTGAAGGTACAAAACTCACTGGTAATGGTAAGTACACAGAAAAACACAGGATATAATAACACTGTAACTGTGGTGTATAAACTACTCTTATCCTACGTAGAATGATTAAAGGGTGAATCAATCAAAAATGATAACTATGACAACTTTTGAAAACATAGATAATACAATAAAAAATAAATAGAAACAACAAAAAGTTCAAAAGTGGGGATATGGAGTTAGAGTGAGTTTTTATTAGGTTTTTTTTTTGCTTTTTTGTTTATGCAAACAGTGTTAAGTTGTTGTCATAGTTTTATCATATGTTTTAACATAGTTTTTGCAAGCCTTTTGGTGTATTCAAAACAAAATCATACAATGGATACATAAAAAATATAAAGGAAGAAACTAAATCATATGACCAGAGAAAATTATCTTCACTAAAAGAAAAACAGAAAGTAAAGAAAGAAGGAAGAGAAGACAAAAAAATAAAGAGAAAACAAATAACAAAATGGCAGGAGTAAGTCCTTACTTATCAATAATAACATTGAATGCAAATGGACTAAACTCCCTAATCAAAAGATATAGAGTGGCTGAATGGATTTTTAAAAAAACAAGACCCATTGATTGGCCTCCAAGAAACACACTTCACCTATAGAGACACATAAACTGAAAATCAAGGAGTAGAAAAACATATTCCATGCCAATGGAAACCAAAAACAGCAGGAATAGCTATACTTATATCAGACAAAATAGGTTTGAGACAAAAACTATAAGGAAGAGACAAAGATGATCACTATATGATGATAAAAGGATCAATTAAGCAAGAGGATATAACAATTGTAAATATATGTGCACCCAACACTGGAGCACCCAGATATATAAAGCAAATATTATTAGAACTAAAGAGAAAGATAAATTCCAATATGATAATAGCTGGAGACTTAAACACCCTATTATCAGCATTGGACAGATCTTCCAGACAGGAAATCAAAAAAGAAATATTGGGTTTTTTTTTTTCTTTTATTGTAATTATTATTATTATTATTATTATTATTATTATACTTTAGGTTTTATGGTACATGTGCCCAATGTGCAGGTAAGTTACATATGTATACATGTGCCATGCTGGTGCACTGCACCCACCAACTCGTCATCTAGCATTAGGTATATCTCCCAATGTTATCCCTCCCCCCTCCCCCCGAAATATTGGGTTTAATCTGCACTGTAGACCAAATGGATCTAACAGATATTTACAAAACATTTTATCGAATGGTTGCAAAATACACATTTTTTTCTCAGCATATGGATTATTCTCAAGGATAGAACATATGTTAGGTCACAAAACAAGTCTTAAAACATTCAAAGTATTTACTATCAGTACATTTTTATATGCCAGCAGTGAACAATCTGAAAAAGAAGTCAAGAAAGTAATCACACTTACAATAGCTACAAGTAAAATTAAATAACTAGGACTTAACCAAAGAAGTGGAAGACTTGTATAATAAAAACTATAAAACACTGATCAAAGGAATTGAAGAGGACTCCAAAAAATGAAAAAATATTCCATGTTCATGGACTGGAAAAATCATTATTATGACAATGTTCATATTACATGAACCAATCTACAGATTCAATGCAATTTCTCTCAAATTCCAATGACATCCTTCACAGAAATAGAAAAAAACCATCCTAAAATGTATATGGAACAAAAAAAGACCCAAAAAAGCCAAAGCTATCCTAAGCAAAAAGAACAAAACTGGAGGAATCATATTACCTGTCTTCACACTATACTACAGAGCTCTAGTAACCAAAACAACACATTACTGGCATAAAGATAGACACATAAATCACTGGAACAGCATAGAGAACCCAGAAACAAATCCACACACCTACAGTGAACTCATTTTCGACAAAGGTGCCAAGAACATACACTGGGGAAAAGACAGTGTCTTCAATAAATGAATGGTGCTCAGAAAATTGGGTATTCATATGAAAAGGAATGAAATTTAGACCCCTATCTTTCAATATATACAAAAATAAAATCAAGATTGATTAAAGGCTTAAATCTAAGACTTCAAACTATGAAACTACCACAAGAAAACTTTAGGGAAAATCCCCAGCACATTGGTCTGGGCAAAATTTCTTGAGTAATAGCCTAAAAACACAGGCAACAAAAGCAAAAATGGACATGAGTTAAGAAGCTTCTGCACAGCAAAGGAAACTATCAAGAAAGTGAAGAGACAACCCATAGAATGAGGGAAAATATTTGCAAACTACCCACCTGACAAGAATATGTCAGGAGCTCAAAAACCTCTATAGGAAAAAGTCTAATAATCTGATTAAAATTGGACAAAAGATTTGAATAGACATTTCTCAAAAGAAGACATAAAAATGGCAAACAGGCATATGAAAAGGTGTTTAGTATCACCAATTATCAGATGAATGGAATTTAAAACTACAATGAGATGTTATCTCATTTCAGTTAAAATGGCTTATTTCCAAAAGACAGGCAATAACAAATGCTGGTGAAGATGTAGAGAAAAGGGAACCTTTGTACACTATTGGTGGGAATGTAAATTAGTACAACCACTATGGAGAACAGTTTGGAGGTGCCTCAGAAAACTAAACATGGAGCAACCATGTGATCCAGCAATCCCACTTCTGGGTATACACCCAAAAGACAGCAAATCAGTATATCAAAGAGCTATCTGCACTCCCACGTTTGTTGTAGCACTGTTTACAATAGCCAAGATTTGGAAGCAACCTAAGTGTCCATCACAGATGAATGAATAAAGAAAATGTGGTACATATACACAATAGAGTACTATTCAGCCATAAAAAAGAATGACACCCTGTCATTTGCAACAACATGGATGGAATAGAAGATCATTATGTTAAGTGAAGCAAGCCAGGCACAGAAATACAAACTTCACTTGTTCTCACTTATCTGTGAGATCTAAAAATAAAAACAATTGGACTTATCAATACTGGGAGTAGAAATATGGATACCAGAGGAAGGGAAGGGTAGAGGGGATAAAGGGGGAGGTGGGGATGGTTAATGGATTAAAAAAGAATAGAAAGAATAAGACCTAGTATTTGCTAGCACAATAGGGTGATTGTAGTGATTAATAATTTAATAGTACATTTAAAAATAACTAAACGAATATAATTGGATTGTTTGTAACACAGAGGATAAATGTTTAAAATGATGGATAATCTATTCCCCAGATGTGCTTATTTCACATTACATGCCTGCATCAAAACATCTCATGTACCCCATAAATATATACACCTACTATGTACCCACAAAAATTAAAAATTTGTTTAGAAAAGGAAACTCAGTTGGCCATAAATACAAAGATTTATTTCCGGGTTCTCTATTCTATTTCACTGGTCTATGTATCTGTTTTAATACCAATACCATGCTGTTTTCATTATTCTAGCCTTATAATGTATTTTGAAGTCAGATACTGTGATACCTGCAGCTTTGTTCTTTTTCCTCCATATTGCTTTGGCTCTTCAGGGTCTTTTGCAGCTTCATAAAATTTTAGAATTTTGTTCTATTTCTGTGAAGAATGTCATTGGTATTTTTATAGGATTTGTATTGAATTTGTAGATTGCTTTGGGTAGAATGGTCATAATTTTTCCAAATCACGAGCATAAAGTAGCTTTTCATTTGTTATTGTCCCTTCATCTACTTTCATCAGTTATTTGTAGTTTTCATCATGCCTTTCACCTCCTTGATTAAATTTATTCCTAGGTAGTTTATTTTTTGTAGCTATTGTAAATTGCATTGTTTTCTCGATTTCATTAAGGTAGTTCATTCTTGATTTCATTCAGCTAGTTGTTGTTTTTTTTTTTTGAAAAGATAAGCAAAATTAAAAAATCCTTAGCTAGAATATTTTTAAAGGGGAGACTAAAATAAATAAAATAGAAAATAAAACAGGAGACATTGCAAATGATCCCACAGAAATAAAAAACATCATAAAAAGTATCATGAACAATTATATACCAAAAATTAGACAAATGAGAAATGGACAAATTCCTAGAAACATACAACCTACTAAGACTAAATCAAGAAAAAATAAAAATCCTGAACTGACCTATAACAAATATAGAGACTGTATCAGTATTTATAAACCTTGCAAGAAAGAAAAGCCTAGGACAATATGGCTTCCCAGATGAATCCTACCAAACATTTAAAGAAATTTAATTCCAATCATCCTTAGATAATTACAAAAACAGAAGAGAGAACTCTTTGAAAGTCATTCTATGAGACCAACATCACTCTAATAGTAAAGCCAGACAAAGACACTGCAAGAAAAGAAAAGTATAGGTCAATATCACTGACTAACATGGATGTAAAAATCCACAACAAAATACTAGTAAGCCAAATTCAACAGCACATTCAAAGGATCATACCATGATCAAGTAAGATTTGTCACTGGGATGCAAGGAGGTTCAACATAAGCAAATTAATCAATGTGATACACCACATTAACAGAATAAAGGATAAAAACTATATAATAATCTCAATAGATGTAGAAAAAATATTTGACAAAATTCAACACCTTTTCCTGATAAAAACACTCAATGTATTGTGAGTAGAATAAAATTACATTGGCATAATAAAGGCAATACATGAAAAGTTCAGAGCAAATCTCATATTCCACAGTGACAAACTTCAAGTTTTTCCTCCAAGTTCCAAGAATGCCCACTTTCTCTACTTCTATTCAAAGTACTGCAAGTAATAGCCAGAGCAATTAGAGAAGAAAGAAAGAAAGGTATTCTAATCAGAAAGGAAGAAGCAAATTTATCTCTGTTTGAAGATGACATCATCTTATATATAAAAACCCCTCAAGATTACACACACACACACAAACACACACACACACACACAGAGACACACACATGCTAACCTGTTAGGACTAATAAAATAATTATGTAAAGTGGTAAAGATACAAAATCAACATACAAAATCAATTGTGTTTCTATACATTAACAATGAGCAATCTGAAAAGGGAAATAAAACAATCCCATTTACAATAAATTCAAAAAACATTTTAAAATTTTGGAATAAACTTAACCAAGAAGGCAAAAACTTCTATGCTGAAAATTACAAAACATTGCTGAAATAAATTTTCAAAGACGACAAATAAATGGAAAGACATACCATGTTCATAAACCAGGTTCACTCTTAAGCACAGTAGAGTTCATACATATATGGTTTTCTTCTTTTTTTCCAACTTAGCATTTCATTCCAAAATATCATCTTTTTATTCATGTATCACACCCATGATTTTTTCTGTTTCTCCCTGACCCCTAGAAAGTTCTGAAAACCCTTTAAAATTGGAATTGCGGCCAGGTGCAGTGGCTCCTGCTTGTAATCTCAGCACTTTGGGAGGCTGAGGCAGGCAGATCACTTGACCTCAGGAGTTCGAGGCTAGCCTAGGCAATGTGATAAAGCTCTATCTCTATGAAAAAAAAAAACACACACAAACAAACAAACAAGCAACAAAAAAACTAGCCAGGCCTGGTGACATGTGCCTATAGTCCCAGCTACTGGAAGACAGAGTTGGGAGGATCACTTCAGCCTGAGTGGTCAAGACTGCAGTGAGCCATGTTCACACCACTGCACTCAGCCTGGGTGACACAGGGAGACCCTGTCACAGAAAAAAAAAGAAAAAAAATGGAAATGATATTTATGAATGAGGGGTTGCAAACTACTGCTGTAGTTGGTTAAGAGGAATAACAAGTTACCCAATATTTTTTTTTCATCATTCTGTATAATGGCTGTACATTTTCCATATGGGATATTGTAAAATCTAAATGTGGTTTCATCAGACAAAAGCCAAAGTTTTGTTTATAAGGGAGGTAAAGGGACTGTTGAAATGTTTGTGAATTTGGTGACAGGAGAATTTGGTGACAGGAGAATATTCATTGAAAGAAAGAGAAAAGCTGGTGTCAGGGGAAAGTTTCAAGGAGATATAGACCTGAGTAGAATGCACAAGAAAAATTAGACTAAACTGGTTAGGATGAAAGGTGGTAAGAAGTAAACTTAGGGTTTTCTGTGGCATTTTAATTTCTATAGTTTCCCCCTCACAGGCCCCTTGATGACAGAATATGATATAGTTCGGCTGTGTCCCCACCTAAATCTCATCTTGAATTGTAGCTCTTATAATTCCCACGTGTTTTGGGAGGGACCCAGTGGGAGATAATTTAATCATGGGGGCAGTTTCCCTCATACTGTTCTCATGGTAGTAAATAAGTCTCACAAGAACTGATCGTTTTATAAGGGGAAACCCCTCTCACTTGATTCTCATTTTCTCTTGTCTGCCACCATGTAAGATGTGCCTTTTGCTTTCTGCCATGATTGTGAGGCCTCCCCACCTACGTGGAACTGTGAGTCCATTAAACCTCTTTTTCTTTATAAATTACCCAATCTCAGATATGTCTTTATCAGCAGCATGAGAACAGACTAATTACAGTAAATTGGTATTGGTAGGCTGGGGTGCTGCTGTAAAGATACCCAAAATGTGGAAGAAACTGTGGAACTGGATAACAGGCAGAGGTTGGAACAATTTGGAGGGCTCAGAAGAAGACAGGAAAATGTGGGAAAATTTAGAACTTCCTGGAGACTTGTTGAATACCTTTCATCAAAATGCTGATAATGATATAGACAATGAAATCCAGGCTGAGATGGTCTCAGATGGAGATAAGGAACTTGTTGGGAACTGGAGTAAAGGTGATTTTTGCTATGTTTTAGCAAAAAGACTGGTGACATTTTGCTCCTGCCCTAGAGATTTGTGAAACTTTGAACTCGAGGGAGATGATTTAGGGTATCTGGTGGAAGAAATTTCTAAGAAGCAAAGCATTCAAGATGTGACTTGGGTGCTGGTAAAAGCATTCAGTTTTAAAGGTAAACAGAACATAAAAGTTCAGAAAATTTGCAGCCTGATAATATGATAGAAAAGGAAAGCCCATTTCTGAGAAGAAATTCAAGCTGGCTGCAGAAATTTGCATAAGTAACGAGGAGGCAAATGTTAATTGCCCAGACAGTGGGGAAAATGTCTCCAGGGCATGTCAGAGACCTTTGCAGCAGTCCATCCCATCACAGGCATGGAGGCCTAGGAGGGAAAAATGGTTTTGTGGGCTGGGACCAGAGCATCCCCGCTATGTGCAGCCTAGGGACTTGGTTCCCTGCATCCCATCTGCTCTAGCCATAGCTAAAAGGGGCCAAGGTACAGCTTGGGCCATGTCTTCAGAGGGTGCAAGCCCCAAGCCTTGGCAACTTCCATGAGTTGTTGAGCCTGCAGGTGCACGGAAGTCAAGAATTGAGGTTTGGAAACCTCCACCTAGATTTCAGAGGATGTACAGAAATGCCTGGGTTTCCAAGTAGAAGTTTTCTGCAGGGGCAGAGCCCTCATGGAGAACTTCTAGGGCAGTACAGAAGGGAAACGTGGGATTGAAGTCCTCATATAGAGTCCCCACTGGGACACTGCCTAGTGCAGATACATGAAGAGGGCCACCATCCTCCAGACCCCAGAATGGTAGGCCACTGACAGCTTGCACCATGCACCGGGAAAAACTGCAGACACTCAGTGCCAGCTCATGAAAGCATCCAGGAGGGAGGCTGTACCTTGCAAAGCCACAGGGACAGAGCTGCCCGAGACCGTGAGAACCCACCTCTTACATCGGTGTTACCTGGTTGTGAGACATAGAGTCAAAGGAGATCATCTTTGAGCTTTAAGATTTGACTGCCTTGCCAAATTTCAGACTTGCATGAGGACTGTAGCCCCTTTGTTTTGGCCAATTTCTCCCACTTGTAACCACTGTATTTACCCAATGCTTGTACCCTCATTGTATCCAGGAAGTAACTAACTTGCTTTTGATTTTACAGGTTCATAGGTGACAGGGACTTGCCTTGTCTCAGACAAGAATTTTGACTGTGGACTTTTGAGTTAATGCTGAAATGAGTTAAGACTTAGGGGGACTGTTGGGAGGACATGATTTGTTTTGAAATGTGACGACATTAGATTTGAGAGGGACCAGAGTGGAATGGTCCCTCCATTGGTGGAGACCATTGGGTGTCTCCATCCAAATCTCATCTTGAATTGTAGCTCCCATAATTACCACATGTTGTGGGAGGAGCTTGGTGGGAGATAATTGAATCATCAAGGTGGGCAGGGGGGTGGTTCCTCCATACTGTTCTCATACTGAATAAGTCTTATGAGATCTGATGGTTTATAAGCAGAGACCCCTTTCACTTGGTTCTCATTCTTTCTTGCCAGCTGCCATGTAAGATGTGCCGTTCAGCTTCCACCATGATTGTGAGGTCTCTCCAGCCACATGTAACTGTGAGTCCATTAAACCTCTTTTTTTTTTTTTTTTGTAAATTACCCAGCTTCTGGTATGTCTTTATCAGCATCATGAAAACGGACTAATACAGAATATAGTCTAAAAATCAATAGCTAAGCAATAATTTATTGTCATTTTTATTAATACAAGTGTATGTGTCCTATATCTCAATGTTAAACTGTGGATTAGAAAATACAGTTTAAGTTCAAAGGTAAAGTGAGATCATCTACTCTCTTAAGAGTATTGGAAGGGAGGGAAGGATAATTGAAGGAAAGGATGATGTGCAAATCAAACATGTAATTTACTAACCCAGCCAACCACATGAATGAGAAGAATATGTCTGCTTCATCTTCATAGTCTTCTGCTTGTTGTGAGGACAAATGTCCACCAATCTATCTGATTATCATTTAAATCCAACAGCATGTAAAAAGTCAAAAAACTGTGCTACCCAAGGGCATTGATTTAGCACAGTGACTCAAATTCCAATGCATCAAGTTTGCACCCTTTCTCTTATGGAAAGGAATAAGTATAGGGGTGAACAAAGTGAGAGGTCGAAAGGGCTTGCTTCAAAATTCCTCTGAAGTAGAGGTGTGGTGTAACACACAACTCTCTTGCCTTTAAACAGAGGCAGAAATGGGAGAAGCAGAAATGCTTCACTCTTCCGCAGCAGCTAACCAACCCAAGGACTTCAACAGGTACACTGGTGTAGGAAGAGCACTTGGTGTAGCTGTTTCCTAGGCTCATTTTAAGCACCAAGATAATAAAAATTAATTATTGGGTACTAGTCTTTTTAAAGTGAAATCAAGGTTAGCAGACATGGGTTTCAAGGAAATCAATGTGTAAAAGAACAATAAAAATAGTAACCAGATGTTTATTACAATTTGTTGTTGAATGTTACAAATAAAGGTTTCCATCTTCCACCTCATGAGTTGGTATGAATCTCCCATATCATAAGATGCTAGTCTTTTTTTGTTCCTGAGTTCTATGGCCCAAATTTTAAGCAACTTCTTCACTTCAAGAGAGAGTGGGTGACAATTCCTGATGAATAAGGTCATATTAATTGGTATTTTTATTCTCATTAAAATATAGGATGGTGGCTAACACATAGTATGTACTCAGTTAATGTTTGTTGAATTAATGAGAGGAAGAAATGAATAGTGGTGTGAGAGCTGACTGGAACGGACTGTTGCTGTCTCTGATTGTTAAATAGGATTTTTGAGAGACTAAATATTTAATGGTTGTTATCTTGAAATTCATTATGATGAGTGTATTTGTATCAAATTTGTATCAAGAAAATGGGCAAACACTGTGAAATCAGGGCTTTTCTTTCTTTTTTCTGTTTTTTGAGAGAGCTAGTTGATCAGCATACTACTACCTATTGCCACCACTTTCGCTCCACTGTAATCTTTTCACCTTGGGAGAATCTCACTTCCTGACAGTTTCAAACTGAAAAATAACTATAGACCCAAACAATGCCTTTTCTTTCCATCTTGCAGATTCTGGGATATGCATCTGGTTACAACTAAAGAAATGTTTGGAATCTTGTTGTAGTAATAGTCTTAATCTGGATTTAGAGATACATGTGTGTAGATACTTTTTCCTCCCAAAACAGTAATAAATACATGTTCATGTAGATTTAAGAAAAGCCTAACATTAGAAAATTAACCCTGAAAAAATAATCTGTACAAGAAACCCCCATGACATGCAATTTATTCATGTAGCAAACCTGCACATGTACCCGCTGAACCTAAAATAAAAGTTGGAAGAAAATAAAAGGTTGAGACTTGTCTACTGTAAAGTTAAAAAAAAAATTCGGAAAGAAATCAAAGATCTAAATAAATGAAAAGACAATTAAATTCAAGGACAACACAATTTAATTTTGACAAGATCACAATATTCCACAAATAAATCTGCAGATTCAATGCAATTCCTGTTGAAATCCCATCTATCTTTTTACAGAAATTTACCAAGAAACCCCAAAATATACATTTAAATGCAAAGAAAGTCTAATAAGCTAATAAATATTAGAAATAAGAACAGCTTTTTAAGAAGTTAACCCTGCTTTAGGAACCCAAGGCAAAAACAAACTCTGGCAAACTAAAAGAATTGATATTACAAATGCACATAAAGATTCCGTGACATACTCTAGATAACAATGATGCTGTTCCCTTTCATGCATAGCAGCTCCAGAGCCTATTTACCCTTGAAGAAAAGGCACAAAATTTAAACCTTCAAACACTTTTACCAATATTTCAAAGCCAAGGTCCAAATATATTTAACATTGCCACTTATAAATATTTCTGTGGCTCTCACAAAACATCACTCTGACTAGAGTTTATCTACAAAAAAAAGAAAAATAACAACAAAAAAAACTTATTAAGTGTCTCGCCTTCAATGTCCAATGTTTCAAAAGCATTATTTATGTCTCTGATATTTATTTTAAAAGAGTATTTTTCTTAACTCTACGAGAAAATGCTGTCAAATAGGTTGGGTTTGAAAAAGCATTAGTTTCAAAAACCTGGTAATTGTTACTGCTTTCTTCATATCTAAAAGTCTTTATTCTTACACACACACACACACACACACACACACATACACACACACAGACACACACAATAAGACCCAGGTAGATAACTTCGTGAGCATTGGGACGGAACACAATTTCTCATAAGTAGGTTACTTATAGGTATTGACCCTTATTATTCTTACATATATAATAATAGAAGCAAGTAACTTTATACTCCTATTGTGTAATGTGCTACTTAATACAGCCATGAATTTCCATTCCTCAGGGGTCAAACACTGAATCTTTCTGAGGAATCCAATTAGTTCCTTCTATAAATTCAATGTAGATAAATCCCTGAAGACTTTTTGAAATTCATGTAACCCAGGATAAAGAAATAGGTCTGGCCAGGAACAGTGGCTCACGCCTATAATCCCAGCACTTTGGGAGGCCAGGGCGGGTGGATCATCTGAGGTCAGGAGTTCGAGACCAGCCTGGCCAACATGGTGAAACCCCATCTCTACTAAAAATACAAAAATTCGCCCGGTGGGTGGTGGTTTGTGCCTATAATCCCAGCTACTTGGGAAGCTGAGGCAAGAGAATCGCTTGAACCCGAGAGGCGGAGGTTGTAGTGAGCCGAGATAGCACCATTGCACTCCAGCCTGGGCAACAAAAGCAAAACTCCATCTGAAAGAGAGAAAGAAAGAAGGAAAGAAAGAAAGAAAGAAAAAGAAAGAAAGAAAGAAAGAAGAAAGAGAGAGAGAGAAAGAAGAAAGAAGAAAGAGACAGAAAGAAGGAAGAAAGAAGAAAGAGAAAGAAAGAAAGAAAGAGAAAGAAAGAAAGAAAGAAAGAAAAAAGAAAAAAAGAAAGAGAAAGAAATCTGTAAGATGTATCTGATGCAAAATTGAGAAGCAGTTCTAGGTATTCTCCAAACTATCCCTTTCATTCCCTGTGCCCTATCCAGGTGCAGATTTTTCTAAAACAAGTGCATTTTAAACATTCCTCTTTTGCACGGACCATTTACAAAGCCTGGAAACATCCCTATAATGATTAGTTGCACTTATCAACTTAGCTAGGTTATGGTCACCAGAAATTCAATCAAACACTAACCTAAAGTGTTTGATTGAATTTCAAACACTAACCTAAAGTGTTTGATTGAATTTCAAACACTAACCTAAAGTGTTTAACACAACTTAAAGTTGACTTTAAGTAAGAGAGATTATCTTAGGAAATCTGAATAGGACTGATTTAATCAGTTGAGCTGTAAGAGTGGAGTTGATGCTTCCTTAATAAAGAAGAAATTCCACCTGTGGACAGCAGATTTTGCTCCCCATGCCTGAGAGTCCAGTCTATCCTAAAGATTTTGGACTTGCCATAATCATGTAAACCAATTCCTTGCAATAAACCTCTTAATATATATCTCCTCCTGGTTCTGTTTCTCTGGCTGAATGCTGATGAATACAGGCCCAACAATATGTGCATATATTTCCTTTTTTAATTCACAAAAGTAAGATATTTTAATTTCAGTGAATTGAGACTATTCCTTTCCACTCTGACTTGCCCCCTGCCACACCTGTGCAGTAGTGTTTCAGTGGCCACAGATATTCTGAGGATCTTGCTCAGAAGAAGTTGAGTTAGAGATATATTTAGCTTGAGTTTACTAGAATTTAGTTATAATTCACAGTCACATCCATGGATAATTATTTCTAGCCACTACTTCCAGAAATATTATTACTATCACTGTGAAAATACACCTGGGTTTTGATTCAAAGTATCTAGAGATCATATCAGAATATGAACATGTCCTAGAGCATCTGGGGCCAGATATATGTGGGTAGTGAAAATTTTAAAAAGTTGAAATGCATGAGCCAGAGCTGGTCAGTGGAAAAGTTTTCCCATTGTCAGGCATGTAAAATGTAAGCAAAGGAGATGATGATGCTCATGAATGTTTTATGAAAACAAGAACATATTAAATAACACATTGTATGTACAATCATGAATGCACAGTGCAACTTTTTTCTTTTTTGATGGAAATTACATACATATAATTTATCATAATCTCTATGCTTATAGAGTATGAACGTGTAGCAGCACTGTAAATAGTATCTAAAGTTCCCTATGTTTTGCCTTTCAACAGTCAGTAATAAAAAGGTAAATTTCAATTAATCATGCTAAGGAAATATTGAATTATCATTTCATTCTCTTTCTGCAAAATGTTTCTTATGAAGAAGTCATCACAGGGTCAAAACTCCAGACAAAAAAGTATTTGACAAGTGTGTTAGATAGCTAATGATTATGCAATTTTTCTTGATTTTTGTGACATTTGTTGAATTTACCACCTTTTAAAAATTTGTAACTTGTCATTTCTTTTTCATTCCAGATAGATATTCATTTTTGTGAATATAAAATCATGAATTTATAATTGCAAATTTCTTTCCTTAAAGAAAGCTCTTCAAATTGTGTATATATATATATATATATATATTTTTTTTTTTTTTTGAGAAAGAATCTTGCTCAGTAGCCCAGGCTGGAGTGCAGTGGTGCCATCTCAGCTCACTGCAAGCTCTGCCTCCTGGGTTCACACCATTCTCCTGCCTCAGCCTCTCAAGTAGCTGGGACTACAGGCGCCCACCACCACGTGTGGATAATTTTTTTTTTTTTATTTTTAGTAGAAACATGGTTTCACCATGTTCACCAGGATGGTCTCGACCTCCTGACCTCATGATCCACCCGCCTCGGCCTCCCAAAGTGCTGGGATTACAGGCGTGAGCCACTGCGCCTGGCCCAAATTGTATAATCTTCAATTCTCACAAATTCGAGATCTTCCCACCCACCTCTGTGTGTGTGTTTGTTTTGGTGTCCCTTAACACTTTCCCTGCTTCATCACACTGCCCAGAGTGTCCCACTGGAAACATACTCTCACCTCCTTAATTCCCATTTCCTTTTTCTTCCCGAAACAGGAAGGAGTAGCCATTATTCATGCCATTGTCAAAACCTCATGGCAACAAAAGTTCCAGGGCTGGAATTGCAAAGATGATTACGAAGGGTAGCTCCACAATCAGGTGATCCAGCATTGATAAGGTGTTTGGTTGATTATATGAAACGAGATTTCTATAATCACTAGAGCTTGTTCTTTAATATGCATTCTTTTAGGGTTATCTTCTCTGCTAGAAATTATAAAACAGTTTGAGCTAAAGACTCAAAGCTAAATAAGCCTCAATGTGTGCTATGTTAATATAACATTCCAAACAACTCACATCTAAAGAATATGAAGATCTGCCATTATTTTAGAATTATGAGATTTTTATAAGAATAAATTTGCCTTGGGCAAATGACACCTGTAAATGGCACTGATCTAAAAAATAAAAAAAGCAAACATTCTACTATATGTAAAAATCTGAAATGATATCTGCTCTGGTTTGGGGGGAAGGTTGTTGTTTTTTTAAAAAAATATGATCATGGAGATAACGAAGTGGTTAACGGAATATGGTACTGAAAAAGTCTAACCTATTCTAATATGATGAGATAGATCCCCACACAATAGTTTAGGAATCTTATTCTAAGTAATACTTAGGCTTTGCTGCTAATGCTTATTGAAGGGAGTGATGGATCCGAGTGTGCCACTTTGTGTGTCATTGAATGGCTGCTCTGAGAAGCAGGAAAGTAAACCCAGCATTGTAGTGATAGTCTTTGGAATGAAGCTCATGGTGAGAACCAAGAGCAACTCCAGTAGGAAAAAAAGGGCAAGGTCAGAAAGGAGATTAAGATCTTGGAAGCAGAGTTGTCCCATGGGTACCTGCTAACAGTTCCTATGTACCTGTTGTGAGCAGACTATTGTATCAGGCATATAGGGAGTTTCAAAAAAATCAGATCCTGCCCTGAGAAAGAAGAACATTACCTTCAAGCAGCATTTACTAAGCTTCCATCTGTGCATATTTTGGGGAGTGGCAGTATGCCAAGAAATTTCAATATATCATATAACCAACACTCAGGGGGTTAAAATCTAAAACAACACCAAAATGCTTGGTTTTCTAAAATGAGTTGTGAAACTTCTTCCTCAGTTATTGTCTGCTATGTATCTATAGTAATCGGCTTTCCCTTCTAAAGAAACAGAGACTCCATATTTTGCATGTTTCCTCACACTGTGATGTGTGCAGTGAGAATGCAGAGATGGCTAAGAATGATATTTCCCAATGCTCCTGCACCTACGTGCACATGGCTATCTGACTAATTCTCACCAATGAAACATGAGAGGGAGAGTCCTCCTTTGTGGCCAAGAGTTTTAGGAACCTCATGTAACTTCTCTATCTCTTTTTTCCCTTCCACCAGCTAGAGTCAGATGATTATAAGTCCCTGGAATGATGATGCCACAAGATGGAAGGAGTCTAGCTACATGATTTGTTGCATGGGTAAAAGCCAACTAGGAATGTCCTTCCTCAAATTAATATATTACCCAGAGATAAACACTTACTATCTGGAAAAAAATAGTCTGGCTCTTCTTGTTCTACAGCCAAGCATTATGTAAATCAATGCCCTACATAAAGGCACCTAATACACATTTACTGAATTTAAAATGACAGGCTAAGACAGGCATTTAAGGTGCTGCATAGAATCCCAGGCACATTCTATCTAATGTATTGTAGTTACTTGGAGTGAGAGGGGAAGTGATAGAAAGGATGATGTGTAAATTAAGAGCAAGGTAGAAATAAAAAGTAGGAAAATATTCAATGTCTGAGTTTCAAAGAGTCATGTGAGGTGGACAGTTGCAGAGTTGCCGTCTGTCATCCATTCCCCATCCTTACAGAAATACCATCACAATTATATTCGATAAGTCCAGATTCTCCCACCTTCAGTAATGTTCCTGGTCTCTTCGGGATATGAAAGTAAAGTTAGAACTGATGCAGTCATGTCACTTCTGCAAGATAAGGGCCTGTCTGAAAATGACATCAACTTGTGGAATAGAACAATGCCAAGAGACAGGGATAGATGATGTTCAGCCCCAGAAGCCAAGTGGATCTGAAGTTAGCACTGCCTTATATGTGTTTCTTGTAGTAGACCAATTCCTCTTTGCTTAGGCCAATGGGATTGGGTTTTCTGCCACCCATAACTACAAAAGCTCTAACTAATACATCATAGAAGGTTTTGTGGTATTGGTAATATCCTGCCACTTCTGGGTGCAGCTAGTAGTTGTGTCAGATCCCTCGGATGGTGAGTCAAGGCCATTCCAGTGGAGAGCAAGTTGCCAGAAGCTATAATACTTGAAAATGAAAGTCTGGAGTATGCCAGGACTTTATTCCCCTTCTCCGTAAAATCTCGATTAATTGTTCTTTTCTAAACCATCACAAAATTAAGAAAGATTAAAATTCCTTGATAAGGATATTTTCTCAATTTTATCCTGACTATGCTTAAAGTAACTTTCTAAAACTTGGCATCTTAATTACTCTATAACAAACAAGATGAATAAAAATATGTGTGCCATGCACATAACAATTTCTTTATAGTTCCCTCAGTCCCTGCTTTCCCACACTCTTACCACTCCTGTGCTTTTCCCATATAGAAATTCTGAAGCTACACAAGCTAAAAGTCAAGTTCCAAAATTCTACTTAACAGAGAGAACCAAAAGCATGACCAAAATGGTTCCTCAGAATCAGGAGGTGAAACCTAACATTCATACTGAGATTGGAATTCAGACCCAAGGGCCAGGAGTCAGATAAGATAATAACAAGGAAGTGGTTAGTTAAAAAGAGTGAATGGGATGCTGTCTGAATTATTTTGGAAACAGTTACTAGTGACAGCAATCAGGCTTTCACATGATCTTTATGACATGTCTCATTTGTTGCCTAGATCCATTTAAAGGACCTAGGAAATGACCAAACCTGAAGCTTGGATCATTTACTTAAAGTTTCTAAAGACAAAAGGGCCAGGCTCTATTCACATAGACATTGCCAAACCAAATCCCCAAACTTGTCACCTTTTTTGTCCCTCTGCCTCTTCATTGTCTAGACTGGGAACTTTACATGAGCACTAACAGGCAGTCTAGTCCTGGTTTAGCACCTCCCCCACCCCACCCCAGACATTGCTGAACAGACATTCCCCCCAACTACCACCTGGTATTTTCACAGAGCAGCTTCAGACAATCTATTGCGCAAAATAAGGAAGGAGACTTGCTCTAGTTGCAATGTAGTAGGTTACAAGTTTATATTCCATTGATGCCTCCACTAATTCTATTTGTTTCCTTCGCATTAGGTGTTCCAAGATAATGAATACTTCCATAGCAACAAAAGTCTGACAATAAATGGTTACCTTGATTTTCACATTTTCAAAGAAAAATCCCTCAATGGCAACTAGACCAGAAGTCTCAACACTGAATATGCAATAATGGCTACAAGGTGAACAGTTTTTCTATTCCATTTCCTTAGCAACATCATTGATTGATTTTCTTGGAAAGGAAGTTAGATTGGATTAGATGATCTTTTTGTTTCAGTCATGTAGCTTGTTATTAGCAATTAATATATGCAGTAGCTTTTGAAACAACACAAGTAATAAGTGGCTTCAGTAGAAATTCATTATATTCTAATACAAATGATTTATAAATGCAATTTTATTTTAAAATTTCTATCATTTCTGTCTCCCTGATTATAATTGTCAAAGTATTCTGATAGTAGAAAGTGTGTATGACTGAAAAAATGGTATAAAATATTTCAGATATAGTATATATTCTATAGGTTGAATTCAAAAGACTGCTGTCACTGTACATTTTTTCCCTAACAAATCATCTTTTTTCTGTGCACAACCTATGGTGAGGCAACATTCTTTACATTGTCTTAAACAAGAAAACACTTTGTAATGAATTAAAGTTAAGGAAAGACTACATCTATCAGCCACAAGGAACTTGAATTCTGGCAATTTTGAGGGTTTAAGGCTCACAGCTTTTAGCAGCTATGTCTGCATAAAGACTTGATTGGATCAAAATAAAGAACACAAACATGAACAAGTGGCTCCCTGAAAATTCAGAGCTTCAATGAGTTTAGCACAAGTCCTAAAATGACATCTCCCTAAACATTGACATTAAACGTTTTTGCACTGGCTTGACTGGGTATAACTTTAAAATGAAATACTAAGTGAAATATCTCTATAATGAAAACTATAAAACACTGACAAAAGAAATTCAAGGGGACACCAAAAAATGGAAAAAAATTCCATGTTTATGAATTAGAAGAATCAATATTATTAAAATGTTCATATTACCCAAAGCAATTTAGAGATTTCAATGCACCCTCTATCAAAATACCTACAAAGTTTGTATCAGTCATGGTCCTCTAGAGGGACAGAACTAATATAATATATATGTATATATATCCTATTATATATGTGTGTATATATCCCATTATATATATACTATTATATATATCCTATTTTTTATATATATCTTATTATATATAGAACTAATAGGCTATATATATCCTATTATATATGTGTATATATATATCCTATTATATATAATATATATCCTATTTTGTATATATAGAACTAATAGGATATATATTTGATTATATATCTAGAACTATATATATATATATGAAGAGGAGTTTATTGAGGAGCATTAACTCATACAATCACAAGGTCCCATAATAGGGCATCTGCAAGCTGAGAAGCAATGTTACCAGTCCAAGTTCCAAAGCTGAAGAATTTGAAGTCTGATGTTTGAGGGCAGGAAGCATCTAGCATGGAGAAAGATATAGGCTGGGAGGCTAAGCCAGTCTAGTCTTTTCACATTCTTCTGCCTGCTTTTATTCTGGCCATGCCAGCAGTTGAGTGAATTGTGCCCACCCAGATTAAGGGTCAGTATGCCCTTCCCACACCACTGACTCAAATGTTAATCTCCTTTAGCAACACCCTCACAGACACACCCAGGACCAATACTTTGCATTCTTCAATCCAATCAAGTTGACACTCAGTATTAACTATTACAAGTCCACCCCTTGTCAACTTCAATCCATACACATCTCCTGAGATCATACATCATCTTCAAAGACAATAATAAGATCATAATTATGCCTAACATAATACAACTATCTTTCATGCAACCAGAAGTGCACCAATTCCCAACCCAAATGCTATTACATAAAGTTAACAACACTTAAATGCTGATATGAAGTCAATAAATATTATGTCACATGTTAAAGGAAAAAGGAAATAAAATGAAGATATTTTCTTAGTACAAGTGTATACATGCACAAACATGTTTTTAACAAAAGAAGGAGGAAATACTCATGACAATTACAGTTCTCATTTCTGCAATTGGTCGTGTGGTTGTAGGCTGGTATTGATAACTACCTTCTTCTACTACCTATTCTGTATTCCGTTTGCCTTCAGCAAGCACCTCAGCAGGTCATGGTTTTTTCCTGGTGGAGTGACCCAAACCCTCATTCCTGAAAGGTCTGGACCTTTGTAGTCCTGCCTGGATTGGACTATTGTAGTTTCCCATTGACCTTCATCACAGGGCATAGTAATACTAAGAGATGCCCTAAAGCATCTCCTGTATTACACATACACTCTTCCTTACTTCCATTGTGGAGTAGTAGACTGATTTCATCTTGATAGTCCAGATCAATCACCCCAGCCAACACTGTAAATCCCTTCTTAGCATGCTGGCTTAAAGGTAGGAGGAGCTCAAAGTGTCCAGGTGGCAATCTTAACTTCTAGTTTAATGGAATTGTTATTGTGTCTCCTGATGGCAGCATTCCTCCCTCCGAAGCTAAGACCTCCAGGCCAGCAGAACATAATGTCATGGGAACAGGAAGCAAAAATTTTCTAGTGGATCACTAGGGGTGATGGTGAATGGTGCCATTTCCAATTCCACCCCTTGATTCCTGGACCAGTGAAACCTGGCTACAGGAGAAACAGTGCCATATATTGGACACTGATTCAGAGCATACACAGCCTTCTGGAGAACTTTGCCCCAGCCCTGCAATGTATTGTCATCTAGTTGGTGTTGTCATTGTGACCTCAAAAGGCCATTCAACAGTTCTTTCAATCCATCTGCTTCTGGATGATGGGGAACATGGTAAGACCAGTGAATTCCATGGGCATGAGCCAACTGCCACACTTCCTTAGCCATAAAGTGAGTGTCTTGCTCATAGGCAATGCTGTGTGAAATACCATGCGGGTGGATAAGACATTCTGTGAGTCCACGGGTGGTTGTCTTGGCTGAAGCACTACATGCAGGATAGGAAAACCCATATCCAGAGTAAGTGTCTATTCCAGTGAGGACAAACCTCTGCCCTTTCCATGATGGAAGAGGTCCAATATAACCAACCTGCCACCACCAAGTAGCTGGCTGATCACCCCGAGAAATGGTGCCATATGGAGGGCTCAATGTTGCTCTCTGCCATGGCAAATTGGGCGCTCAGCAGTGGCTGTAGCCAGGTCAGCCTTGGTGAGTGGAAGTCCAGGTTGCTGAGCTCATGTGAAACCTCCACCTCTGCTACCATGGCCACTTTGTTCATGGGCCCTTTTGGTGATGACAGCGGTGGCTGGGGAAAGAGGCTGAGTGGTGTCCACAGAATGAGTCATTCTATCCATTTGATTAGTAAACAGTCCTGCTGAGGTCACCCTTGGTGAGCACTCACATGAAATATAAATATCTTCACAGTTTTTGACCACCCAGAGAGGTCCACCCACATACCTCTTCCCCAAATTTCTTTGTCACCAATTTTCCAATTATACTTCCAAGTCCCTGACCATCCAGCCAAACCACTGGCCACAGGCCATGAATCAGTATATAATCACACATCTGGCCATTTCTCCTTCCATGCAAAGTGCACAACCAGATGCATTGCTCAAAGTTCTACCCTCTGGGAAGATTTCCCTTCACTGCTGTCCTTCAGGGATGTCCTAGAAAGGGGTTGCAGTGCTGCAGCTTTCCACTTTGGGGTGGTGTCTGCATATCATGCAGAACCATCTGTGAACCAGGCTGTAGCCTTTTCTTCTCTCAACTGATCATAGGAAACTCCCCAAGATGCCATTGGTGCAGACTGTGGGAGAGAAGGCAAGGTGTCAGAAGTGGAGATCATGGGCATTTGAGCCACTTTCTCGTGTAACTTACTTGGGCCTTCAGGACCTGCTCGAGCCCAGTCACGTATATTCACTTCCATTTGATGATGGAATGCTGCTGTTCATGACCCACTTTATGGCTAGATGGGTCAGAAAGCACTCAGTTCATGATAGGCAGTTCAGGTCACATGGTGGCTTGATGACTCATAGTCAAATGTTCAGTTTTCATCAAAGCCCAGTAACAGGCCAAGGTCTGTCTCTCAAAAGGAGAGTAGTTATCTGCAGAAGATGGCAGAGCCTGGCTCCAAAATCCTAGAGCACTGTAATAAACCTATGGGGGCCTGCCAGAGGCTCCAAACAACATCCCTATTTGCCACTGACACGTGAAGAACCATTAGATCTGCTGGGTCATATGGCCCAAGTGGCAGAGCAGCTTTCACAGCAGCCTGGACCTGTTGAAGAGCCTTCTCCTCTTCTGGATCCTACTCAAAACTGGCAGCCTTCCAGGTCACTCAATAAATGGGCCAGAGTAACACACCAAAATGAGGAATGTGTTGCCTCCAAAATCCAAACAGGCCCACTAGGTATTGTCCCTCTTTCTTGGTTGTAGGAAGGGCCAAATGCAGCAACTTATCCTTCACCTTAGAAGGAATATCTTGACAGGCCCCACACCACTGAAACCCTATAAATTTTACTGAGGTAGAAGGTCCCTAGATGTTAATCAGATTTATGGATTTATTTCCCATTCTCTGGCACACAGATGTCTCACCAATAAGTTCAGTGTATTTGCTACTTCTTGCTCACTGGATCCAATCAGCATAATGTCATCAATGTAATGTGGTATCTTATGGAAGCAAAAAGTGATCAAGATTATGATACAAAATGAGAGTTGATATACCCCTGAGGTAGGACAGTAAAGGTATATTGCTGGCCTCACCAGCTGAAGGTAAATTGCTTCTGGTGGGCCTTATGGACAGGAATGGAGAAAAAGGCAGTTGCCAAATTAATGGCTGCATACCAGGTACCAGGAGATGTGTTAATTTGCTCAAGCAATTAAACCACATCTGGTACAGCAACTGCACTTGGAGTTATGACTTGGTTAAGCTTATGATAATCCACTGTCATTCTCCAAGATCCATATGTCTTCTTCACAGGCCAAATAGGAGAGTTGAATGGGTATGTGGTGGGAATCAACATCCCTGTGTCTTTCAAGTCCTTGATGGTGGCACTAATCTCCACAATCCCTCCAAGGCTGTGATATTGTTTTTGATTTACTGGTTTTTTTAGGTAGAGGTAGCCTTAATGGCTTCCATTTGGCCTTTCCCACCATAGTAGCCCTCACTCTACCAATCAGGGAGCCAATTTGGGTGTTCTGCCAGCTGCTAAGTATGTCTATGCCAATTATGCATTCTGGCACTGGGGAAATGTCCACAGGATGAGTCCAGGGACCCACTGGACCCACTGTAAGTCAGACCTGAGCAAAACACCATAATTATCTGACCTCCGTAAACCCCTACTTTAACTGGAGGACCACAATGATGTTTTGGGTCCCCTGGAATCAATGTCAGCTCAGAGCCAGTGTCCAGTAGTCCCTGAAATGTCTTGTCATTTCCCTTTCCCCAGTGCACAGCTACCCTGTTAAAATGCTAGAGGTCTCCTTGGGAAAGGATGGAAGAAAGATTAACAGCATAAATTGTCAGTAGTGTGGAGAGGTCCTTCCTCAAGGGGACTCAGCCTCCCTTTCATTCGAGGGGTTCTGGGTCTGTAAACTGGCTTGTCTGGAAATTGATTGAGGGGTCATTATGCTCTACCTTTATAATTCAAATTAGTCTTTTGTCCACTCAACCTGGAAGTTTTCTGCTTATATAAATTAAGTAGGAATGCAGTAGGCTTCCTATAATTTCACTTCTAGGAACACTGCAATTAATTAACCAATGCCAGAGCTCTACACGAGTCAGACTATTCTGATTGTTGCTTTGCCTCTGCTGTCTATTACAGTAGCATGCCCACCTTACCTTTGATGGTTGAGTACCTCCACTTGGGAGCTGCCAACTTGGGATCCAATTATTCCCATTGCATGTAAATTTTGTAGTCACTCATGACTGTGGTTCCCACTGTTAGATCTGGAATGCAGAGAAGAGCAATCACAGAGCTCTTCAAAGATGCAGGTGCTTCCCTCACAAATCTATTTCACAAAGCACAGTTCAAGGTTGTATCTTCTGGATCCTCCCAGCTGGGATGAATAGGTCTAAAGTGACTAATCCACTCTAGCATCCCAATCTCCCTAAGCCTTTGGATTCCTTCCTCTACATAAACCAAGGAAAATCAGGCATTTCCAGTTTGCTCACAGTAGGCCATCTTTTAATCCATATTTCAGCTAACCAAACAAATAAACTATTAGAACCTTTTTTTTAACTCCCTGAGCTACAACATTAAGTGCAGAGTCCCTACTTAGTGGACCCAAATCTATAAATTCAGCCTGATCCAACTCTATGTTCCTTCCACCATTATCCCACACCCTTAATATCCATTCCCATGTCCGTTCTCCAGATTTCTGCTTATATAAATCAGAAAACTCAAGTAGTTCTTTTCAAGTGTAGTCCACCTCCTCATGGGTCATACTCTGAACCTCAACTCTACAAGCCCACTAGGACTTTAGTCAAGTTATAGGTCTAGAAGAAAACAGAGGTATTGGGGGTGGCCCCTGAGGAGAATCAACATTATCTTGCCTGGCAACTGCATCAGGGGAGGACATCATTGTTGTCTCAGGCAGCACAGGGTTTATCTCCTCAGGCAAATGTGGAAAGGCTGATGGCAGCATGGGTCAGGGAGGGGATGTTGCCACTACTGGGGATGGAGAAGCTGCTTCTTCTGGCTAAAAGTTTCATCGGAGTTTACAAGCTCAGTGTCCCCAGCTTCATCAGAGTCCTCCCATATATCCATTCCAAGTTGCAGGGTTCTATTCTTTTTCAATCAATACCCTCACTTTAACAGTAGACACCTGGTGAGGCTGTGCATGCACCTTTCATTGCAGGTCAGCCACTAGTATGATAAGAGCTTGTGTCTGATTTTCCACAATTTCAGCTCTTTCTCTACAGGAGATAAGACTCTCACTCAGGGCAAGATTGGCAGATTTGAGGCTCAGTATCTGCTTCTGAAACTGGGAGTTAGAATCCCTGACTTCATCATTTTCTTTCATCACTTTGTCCAGTGAATTTAGAAGCAACCAACCAACCAATGTCATTATGTTCCTCGGTTCACCACATTAGTCAAAGGTATTATGTGTAGAGTCACTAAACTCCTTGCCTCTCATGAGTGGTGGATCAGGTGTGTCAAATGAATTTATTTTGCATAACTCTTTAAACAGTCCACACCAAAGACTACCAGTGTTCTCCACACTATTAGAATTAGAGTCCTTAGCATTTTTAGGTCTAATCATATTAAGAAGCCAACTCCAGAAACCCCAAAACCAACAAAAGAACTCCATCCTTAATAATCTGTTCCTCTAGAAAGACTCTTGATACCAAAATCTGTATTTAGTCATGGTTCTCTAGAAGGACAGAACTAACAGAAATATATATATATATATATATGTTAATTAAGGAGTATTAACTCACAATCACAAGGTCCTATGATAGGCTGTCTGCAAGGTGAGGATCAACGAAGCCAATCCGAGTCCCAAACCTGAAGAACTTGGAGTCTGATATTCGAAGGCAGGAAGCATCCAGCACGGAGAAAGATGTAGGCTGGGAGGCTAAGCCAGTCTAGTCTTTTCATGTTCTTCTGCCTGCTTTTATTCTGGCCATTCTAGCAGCTGATTAGATTGTGTCCACCCAGATTAAGAGTGGGTCTGCCTTTCCCCGTCCACCAACTCAAGTGTTAACCTCCTTTGGCAACACCCTCACAGACACACCCAGAATCAATACTTTGCATTCTTCAAACCAATCAAATTGACACTCAGTATTAATCATCACAATATTCTTCACAGGAATAAAAAAAAACTATCCTAAATTTCATATTGAACCACAAAAGACCCAGAATAGCCATATCTATCCTAAGCAAAAAGGACAAAACCAGAGAAATCAAATTACTGACTTCATATTATACTAGTTATGGTAAGAAAACAGCATGGTACTGGCATAAAAACAGACACATAGACCAATGGAACAGAACAAAGAACTCAGAAGCAAATCCACACACCTACAGTGAACTCATTTTTCTACAAAAGTGCCAAGAACACACACTGAGGAAAAGACAGTCTCTTCAATAAATGGTGCTGGAAAAACTGGATATCCATATAAAAAAGAATGAAACTGGACCTGTATCTCTCACCAATACAAAAATCAAATCAAAATGGATTAAAGACTTAAATCTAAAACTTCAAATTATGAATCTACTACAAGAAAACATTGGGGAAAATCTCCAGGACATAGTCTGGGCAGGGATTTGTTGAGTATTATCCCACAAGCACAGGTAACCGAAGCAAAAATTGACCAATGGGATCACATCAAGTTAAAAAACCTTCTGCACAACAAACAAAACAATCAACAAAGTGAAAAGACAAACCATAGAATGTGAGAAAATATTTGCAAACTACCCATCTGACAAGGGATTAATAACCAGAATATATAAGGAGCTCAAACAACTCAACAGGAAAAACATCTAATAGTATAATTAAAAATGGGCAGAAGATTTAAACAGACATTTCTCAAAGGAAGACATACAAATGGCAAACAAGCATATGAAAAGATGCTCAATGTCACTGATCATCAGAGAAATGCAAATCAAAACTACAATGAGATATAATTCATTCCAATTAAAATTGCTTATATTAAAAAGGCAGGCAGTAACAAATGCCGGCAAGGATGTGAAGAAAAGGGAACCCTTGTACACTGTTGGTGGGAATATAAATTAGTACAACCACTATGGAGAACAGTTTGGAGATTCCCCAAAAACTAAAAATAGGACAACTATATGATTCAGCAATCCCACTATTGGGTACATTCCCCAAAGAAAGCAAATCAGTATATTAAAGAGATATCTGCACTCCCATGTTTACAATAGCCAAGATTTGGAAGCAACCAAAGTGTTCATCAACAGATGAATGAATGAAGAAAATGTACATATACACAATAGAGTACTATTCAATCATAAGAAAGAATGTCATTCAGTAATTTGCAACAACATGGATGGAACTGGAGATCATTATGCCAAGTGAAATAAGCCAGGCACAGACAGAAAAGCATCGTATGTCATATTCTCACTTATTTGTGGGATCTAAACTTCAAAACAATTGAACTCATGGACAAAGAGAGTGGAAGGATGATTACCAGATACTGGGAAGGGTAGTGTGGGGCGGGGGCTGAAAGGGAAGTGGGAATGGCTAACGGGTACAAAAATATATAGAAAGAATGCATAAGACATACTATTTGACAGCACAATAGAGTGACTATAGTCAATAATAACTTAATCATACATTTTCAAATAACTTAAAGAGTATAATTGGATGGTTTATAACTCAAGGGATAAATGCCTAGGGGATGGATAACCCATTCCCCATGATGTGCTTATTTCACATTGCCTGCCTATATCAAAACATCCCATATACCCCATAAATGTATACATGTACTCTATACCCACAAAAATTGAAAATTAAAATTTAAAAATGTAATGAAATGCTTTATTTTATTTTTCTGGAAAATGTGATTGTGGCTTTAGGGGGCTAATAAATAGTACTCCTCTCTTTCCTACCCCAATAGATGCAGGAATCTGATAGAGATTAAAGCATGAACATTATTGATAAAAGCTAGAATGGAAGATGTGGCTTAAATGTTCAGCCTCAATAGATTTCCTAACAGTTTGCTCCATATTGAATTTTCCTACAGGCAGTAATGGACAACTGTATGCCTCTCCTGTAGAGACACTCATTATTCACTCAATAAATATTTATTGAATGTCAACTATGGGCCAGATACTGTTTTAGGTGCTGAGGATTCAACAGTGAACAACTCAAAGTCACTGTACTCAGGGAGTTCACATTCTAAGTAGTGAGGAGGTCTTGAGTCTGCTAAGACTTGAGTTTGGCTGCAGATCTAGAGGAAAGCAGAGTTTTGGGGGGTAGGTCCTGAAGAAGATCAGCAATATCTTGGAAGGTGACTACCTCAGGGGAAACCATTGCAGGTGTTTTAAGCAAAGCGGGACTAACTTCCTGAGGAAGAGATGGTAGGGCGGTTTCTTCTGGTGGAAAAGGCTTTGTGTAATTTACAGGTTCAAGACACCAGCTTCATCAGAATCTGCTCATATGTCTTGATTCCAGTTTTTGAGATGCCATTCCTTCCAATCAATGCCGTAACTTTAACAAAGGGGCCCTGTGTGGTTGGGCATTCAGTTGACATTGCAATTCAGCCACTCACAAGGTGAGAATTTTTTTTCTTTCATTTTCATAAACTTCAGTCCTGTGCCTACAGGAGATAACAGTTTATTTCAGTGTAGACATAGAAGATTCCAGGTCCCTTGTGAGAATGTTGAGCTAAGAATTTAAAGCCCTGAACTTATAATTTTCTTTCCCTAAGTTCTCAGGTATTGTTAGAAGAAACCAACCAACTCAATCTTGCTCATTTTCACTAAAATATTCTATTGGCAGCAAATACTTGAAGAGCTGAAATGCTTTTTATAAGCATTTGATTGCAGATATCTAAAGGAGATAATTTGCATAACTTTTTTGGCCATGAACTACCACATGCCATGAACTACTAGTGCTCCATTTACCACTGGAGACATGGTCATTAGTGCCTTTAAATCTATTCAGATCAGAGAGCCAATGCTAGAAAACCCAAAACCAATTCAGATAACTCATCCTTGAGATTCTGTTCTCTGCAACCACTCTCAGTATGCAATTCTGTTATCAGGATTCAGTCAGAGAAGCAGACCCACTAGGAGGTGTGTATCTATATATACATCTACCTATGTATCTATTTATCTGTCTCTTTGAATATCTATCATCTATCTATCTATCTATCGATATATGTATTTATCAAGACACTTGTCATAGGAATTTGATCTTTTTTTTCTTTTATTTTTTGAAACAGTCTTACTCTGTCACCAGGCTGGAGTGCAGTGGTGCGATCTCGGTTCGCTGCAACCTCTCCCTCCTGGGTTAAGCTATTCTCCTGCCTCAGCCTCCCGAGTAGCTGGGATTACAGGCATGCACCACCATGCTCGGCTAATTTTATTTTTGTATTTTTAATAGAGACAGGATTTCACTGTGTTTGCCAGGCTGGTCTTGAACTCCTGACCTCAAGTTATCCACCCGCCTCAGCCTCCCAAAGTTCTGGGATTACAGGCATGAGCCACTGCACCTGGCTGGAATTTGATCTTATATAATTGTGGGAGCAGCCACACACAGTCTCAGTCAGATTGTTGTCTTCATATCTGAAGCTGGAGTATGAAGTCCACAAGACAGTCACTAGGGAAGGGACAGTAAATGTAAATGGGGGCAAACAAGATTAAGCTGGACCCCAAAGCACAAGATGGAACCCATGAGAAATGACTAAAACTCTTGACAGCTCCTGTTGCTTCTGACCACAATAATATAGATGTTTGGAAGATGTGTTCTGAACATACACACCCGCATACAAGTTTAAAATCTAAAGGAAGATACAGAGGAAGGGGAGCAGTTGCAGGCCCAGCAACTATGAAGATGAGCTAGCCAGTGAAACCACATGTGAGCTACAAGGTGGCTGATGTTCCCCTGCATTCTTACTAGAATAGAAACTTACTCTGATAGAGATCTTCCTTCCTTTCTGCAATGTTTCTGTCAAAACTACAATTCATGGATTTCCTGTATTCTACTCAGCATCAGCTCTGAACACACAGTATCACAACAAGGCAAGGAATTTATTTCATAGCAAATGGAAGTATAGCAATTAACTCATGCTTATGGAATTCATGAAACTTACCATGTTCCCCTTTATTCTGAAGCACTTGACTTGTCAGAATGGTAAAATGATCTTTTGAAGACTCAGTTACTGTGTGAGCTAAGTGACATATTGTAAGCTCTTTTCTCCAGGATTCAGTAGCACCCTAAATCAACAACAATTATATCGTGCTGTTTCTCTCATAGACAGAATTTGTAGGTCCAAGAATCAAGAGGTGAAAATGGAACTGTCTCCTCTCACTAATGCCCTTAGTGATCCACAAGCAAAATTTTTCTTCCTGCTCCCATGACTTTAGGTTTAGCTGGCCTAGAGGTCTTTGTTCCAAAGGATGTAATGCCCCTACTAGGAGATAAAACACTCCATTAAACAGGGAGTTGAGACTGGCTCTCAACACTTTCAGCTCTGCATGACACTGAATCAACAGGTGAAAGAAGTTTCTGACTAGAAGTCAGTTTCTGACTGGTGAAAAGAGAGGAATTGAGGTTGCTTTACATAATGAGACAAATAGGAAGTTTGTTGGAATACAGAAGATGCTCTGGGAAACCTCTTAGCACGTTCCTGAGAGCAAAGTCCATGGAAAACTGCAACAATCCAATTTAAACAGAACTGCTAAGGACTCAGGCCCCTCAAGAGTAAAAGTTAGGACCACCTCTCCCAGGAAAAACATCATGACCAGTTGAGGGACTTTGTTAGGGCAAAGGAAATCCAGAAAGGACCATGGAAGAAGGTATGGAAATACCTGAGACTGGGTTATTTATAAGAAAAGAGGCTTAATCAGCTCATGGTTCTGTAGGCTGTTCAGGAAGCATAATGCTGGCATCTGCTTGGCTTCTAGGAGGCCTAAGGAAGTTTACAATTCATAACTATAAATATTGGCTATGCTATGGGACCAGTTGTAGAAACGAGGACTGTCATAGTTATGAGTTTTTTCTTATTTTTATATAAATATTTTTGTTTTATTGCTTCTTTAATCCCTTATAATTTAACGTAAGACATCTTAATAGTGGTTGTCTGTATTTAAGTTACAGGATATCAAAGTGGAGTGTGAACCAGCCAGGAGGAGAATGAATAACACCCAAAGACAACAAAGGATTTGTTGTCTTTCCTGGGGAAAGGGTTAGTGTGCTTTTCAGTTGCATGTGAGATAGTTGTAGCATAGTAGGAAGACATATGACTTTGTTATTGTTATTTCATATGAAGTATGGTTTAAGGAGATATGTATAGATGCCAAGTTAGCAAGAATTGGACTGTGGTATCTTGTCAACTTGACTAGGTTGAATTACATTTTTCAGAATTCTATTTCATGTGAGTTTTCCATTAGGGACGGTCAGGAGAAAGACCTTCTTTTAAAAGACTATGGGGCAGAATGATATATTTAAATATCTACATGTAGGTAGATAGGTAGATAGATAAACATACAGACAGAAATATCTCTGTCTTTGTTCAGATAGAATAGATATCTGAACAGAGATAGTTCAGGTAGTTCATATATCTGAACAGAGATAGAGATATCTCTGAATATATCCATATATAGATATATTTATGTCTATCTTCCCTTTCTAACTACCAGAGCTATGAACTCAAGATATAGTATTAAATATGATGAAAACAGTCTTACAGAAACTGCCTAACCAGATCAGCTCCACAATTGTTGTGTACAGTCAAATCCCCACAACAAATCCTTTTACAAATCTTTCTTTTTTTGTAGATTTTACAAAATCCTACAACAAATCTTTAGATTTATAGATCCTACAACAAATCCTTTTAGATCTATAGATCTTGTAGTGGTTTTTGCTTCTCTAATTGAGTGCTGATATAATATATTCCAAATATGGAGCCAATAGAAGTTGCTAACATATTGGATTTAGGGTACAAAAGAAAGAAAGAGGTCGAAAATGACTTCAAGATGTCATTTGGAAACTAGAAACTAGAGAGCGAGAGGGCTGAAATTGAACAGGTCTAAGGGAGAAAATTAAAAATGTTTAGCAATGTTATATTTAAAATACCTACTAGACATCTAGATGGGGGTGTCAGGTAAGCACCTGGGTTTACAAGTCTAGAGGCTTCAGTGAAGAGCACTTAACTAAAGAAAAAACTGGGAAGTCACACCAATATCATAGATAATACTAAGGTTGTGGAAATGGATGCAGGCACCTAGGAAGTGAATATAGAAAAAGAAAGAAAATAATCTAAGAATGAAAAAATGAAAGAAGAAAAAGAATTAGAAAAATGAATAGGATTCATCAGAGATTAAGAAGGAGTAGCCAATACAGCAGAGAAAACGGTATCTAGCTATGTCAAATGTTCCTGATAGATGAAGACTAAAAATATAACATTGAATTTAGCAATGGAGAGGTCACTTCTGACTTTGAGTGGAACAACTTTAAGTAGAGTGATGGAGGCAAAAGCTTAACTAGAGCTGACTCATTAGAGAATGAGAGGAGAGGAAAGTGGAGACTAAAAATGCACTAGAATTTTCTCAGAAATTCTCGTGTCAAGTGTAGCAGGGAAATGGTAGAAGCTGGTGGGAGATATGGGATATAAAACACCTTTATTTTTAGATGAGAAATGTTACAGTATGTTTATATGCTGATGTATCAGGCCATTCTTGCATTGCTATAAGGAAATAACTGAGACTGGGTTATTTATAAGAAAAGGGGTTTAATCAGCTTACGGTTCTGTAGACTGTACAGGAAGCATAGTACTGTCATCTCCTAGGTTTCTAAGGAGGCCTCAGGAAGCTTACAATTGTGGCAGAAGATGAAGGGAGACCAGGCACATCACACAGCAAAAGGAGGAGCAAGTGAGAGAGCCAGTGGGTTGAGAGAGGTGCCACACACTTTTAAATGACCAGATCTCCTGAGAGTTCACTATCACAAGAACAGCACAAAAAGGATGGTGCTAAACTATTCATGAGAAATCTGCCCCTGTGACCACCTCCCACTGGCCCCACTTCCACACTGGGGATTACAATTCAACATGAAATGTGGGCAGGAACGAATGTACAAAGTATATCAGCTGATATAAATGATTAAGTAGATCAATAAAAGAAATTAATGATTGGGGAAAACTGCTAAAGCAATGCCCTTGGAAAGATGAAATGGGATCTAGAGCACAAGTAGATAGGTCTTGGATTGGAATGTAGGCTGTTTATGTGTAAATGAAAGAAAGGCAGTTATATGAGTTTAGGTATAGATGGATTAGTAGATTTGGTAATGGGAATCTGTGGAAGTTCTTTGCTGATTACTTTTATTTTCTCAGTGAAGAAAGGAACAAGGTTTTCAGCTAATAACATGGTTTGGGAAGGGAGTTTGAAAAGAGAAGATAAAGAAAGAAATACTCATCTAGGAGAGTAGGAGTGTGGATGGACTAGAAAAAAGGTAAGATTGCTGGGAAGCACTTGAGTTTGGTAGACATGGATTTAAGGACAAAGCCTATCTCAGTACATTTCACTGTGGAGAGGAGCAGGACACAACTCCGTGCAAAGTCAGATCTGAAAAAAAAAAAAAAAAAAGGAGAACAGAAGGAGTAGAGCCAACCATACTCAATTTCTTCTTCAAAGAAAGTGGTCAGATAAGTCAACCTACTTCCAGTACAGAGAAGAAAGCAAAAGGGCAGGGAAAAGCTGGAAGTATCTCTTTTCTGGGCTTTTTCTCCTTGGGAATGGAATAGTTGAAAATGTCCTTCCTTCTATGAAACCATGAAAAGGAGAGGTAGGTGTCCCCCTAAGATGTGGCATCATTTAATAAGGCCCCAATGGGATATGCATTCTGCACACTGTACTACAGGATTTCTTTAAAATACTTCTTAAAGAACCCTTCCAATTTTATGCAAATATTCAAAAGTCCCTAATGGGATTCATTTTAATTATTGTAACGGAAAAAGAAATCCTTGGTCCCCAACATGGAAATCCAAGGCATAAAGAAATCATAGGCTCTGGTAAGTGTTTTCTAAAAATATATGTGAATTTTTTTTTTTGGCTCAGTTGGAGTTACCTGATTCATAGGTCACTAGCAGGGAGCACATCCTTGTGGATCCCTTCAGAGACTGTCCTCATGCATTCATCCGTCACACTTCCATATGTTAGGTATCACATAGAGCTGGAGCTACAGTACAAGGGAATTTGAACACAAAGTCCTGAAGTTGAAAGCCCCAAAACTGAAAATGCTCCAAGTAATCCATGACTCATCTTGTTTGTATAATTGCAACACACAAACATACAAGTTAATCCTGTCTGGAGTACAAAGATGACATGAGCCAACAACTTCATGGCTAAACTCCTGGTTGGGTCAAGATTCTGAGTACAGTACAACTGGCTTTGCAACAGTCAGATGATACTGTATCTGGGCTATCTGATATAGAAGAATATGTAGAGAGGAAATGTGAGTGGCAAAAAGAATATCGAACTCCCGGCCCAACCCAGAATATTCTAAGTGTTGACAATAGTAGAGAAGGCTATGGCTGCTGAGACGTCCTTCCAACAATAAAATTGTCTCTTTATGAGATCTTTGAATGACAAAGTAAAGCTTTGCATTTAAATGTAATCAAGTTGTTTAAAAATACATAGCAATTGAAAATGTTAGGTAATTCTATCTAAACATAAATGTGCAAAATGATAGTTAATTTTATTTTTGACATTAGTTTAGCATTCCAGCTAAACTTGGGTAAAGCTGAGATTTTAATGAGATGCTCATATAGAGTTAATTTCAATATAGTTGTAGTTTTCCTATACCAGAAACTTCTCATTTAATTCGACAGAACAGCTATAAATTCAAGCATAAGTGCCAATACATATGGTAACAAAAAAAATCATAAAAGAAACAGTCTTTCATATTTAGCACTGGTTCTCTGCCCGAACTACAATTAGATTCACTTGGGGAAATTTTTTGAAAATATTGATGCCTGGACCCCACTCCAGGTTAATTGTGGCATAATGAAATGGGGAGTGTGGGTGTGGGAAGGCACAGATGAAGCTCAGAATCTCCTCAGGTGACCCTGTTCTGCACCACGATCTACAGCAATGATTCTCAATCTTGCTGTACTTAGAATCACCTGGGGAGGAAACTGCTGCAGACCAAATTGCATTTTAGTTCCATTAAATCAGAAACTTGGATTGCTGGATTCAGGTACAAGTATTTTTAAAGCTCCCTAAGTGATTATAGTATATAGCCAAAGTTGAGAACAACTACTTTGGAGCCACTGGTCTAATGGAACAAATTGCATTGATTTACTTCCCTTAATATTACTATGTATAACTAACTAAATAAGATGTATTATTTTATGTTTCTTCTTAATATTGGCATAAACCAATAAATGAGTGTATGTATGTTTCACTGATAGAAGAATATATGAATATTATTTTTGTACCAGATATTCCATCAGGAGCAGAAATGTTCACAGAAAAGGGGCACAAATTTTAGGGGCAGAGTAAGATGTGAACCATACAATCAGCTCTGAGCACCCTCCTCGGCCCATTTGCCTCATATGGTTTTAAGGATGGCAAGTGCAGATAAAGCTGTGAATGAGAAGAGGAACAGAGAAGTCATCATGGAACATGAGAGAGAAGCTATATGTTCAAGGCCCCAGAACCACAAGTAGAAGGAGCCTGGGTCCCACATAATTTTGTGGGTCTCATAGTTCTTTTTGTTTGTTTGTTTTTTGTTTTTTTTTTTAGAGGTCTGAAATCTTGCCCTTTTTTTAAATTTTTTATTTTATTTTATTATTATTATACTTTAAGTTTTAAGGTCCATGTGCACAATGTGCAGGTTAGTTACATATGTATACATGTGCCATGCTGGTGTGCTGCACCCATTAACTCGTCATTTAGCATTAGGTATATCTCCTAATGCTATCCCTCCCCCCTCCCCCCACCCCACAACAGTCCCCAGAGTGTGGTGTTCTCCTTCCTGTGTCCATGTGTTCTCATTGTTCAGTTCCCATCTATGAGTGAGAACATGCGGTGTTTGGTTTTTTGTCCTTGCGATAGTTTACTGAGAATGATGATTTCCAATTTCATCCATGTCCCTACAAAGGACATGAACTCATCATTTCTTATGGCTGCATAGTATTCCATGGTGTAGATGTGCCACATTTTCTTAATTCAGTCTATCATTGTTGGACATTTGGGTTGGTTCCAAGTCTTTGCTATTGTGAATAGTGCCACAATAAACATACGTGTGCATGTGTCTTTATAGCAGCATGATTTATAGTCCTTTGGGTATATACCCAGTAAAGGGATGGCTGGGTCAAATGGTATTTCTAGTTCTAGACCCCTGAGGAATCGCCACACTGACTTCCACAATGGTTGAACTAGTTTACAGTCCCACCAACAGTGTAAAAGTGTTCCTATTTCTCCACATCCTCTCCAGCACCTGTTGTTTCCTGACTTTTTAATGATTGTCATTCTGACTGGTGTGAGATGGTATCTCATTGTGGTTTTGATTTGCATTTCTCTGATGGCCAGTGATGATGAGCATTTTTTCATGTGTTTTTTTTGGCTGCATAAATGTCTTCTTTTGAGAAGTGTCTCTTCATGTCCTTCGCCCACTTTTTGATGGGGTTGTTTTTTCTTGTAAATTTGTTTGAGTTCCTTGTAGATTCTGGATATTAGCCCTTTGTCAGATGAGTAGGTTGCAAAAATTTTCTCCCAGTTTGTAGATTGCCTGTTCACTCTGATGGTAGTTTCTTTTGCTGTGCAGAAGCTCTTTAGTTTAATTAGATCCCATTTGTCAATTTTGGCTTTTGTTGCCATTGCTTTTGGTGTTTTAGACATGAAGTCCTTGCACGTGCCTATGTCCTGAATGGTAATGTCTAGGTTTTCTTCTAGGGTTTTTATGGTTTTTGGTCTAACGTTTAAGTCTTTTATCCATCTTGAATTAATTTTTGTATAAGGTGTAAGGACGGGTTCCAGTTTCAGCTTTCTACATATGGCTAACCAGTTTTCCCAGCACCATTTATTAAATAGAGAATCCTTTCCCCATTGCTTGTTTTTCTCAGGTTTGTCAAAGATCAGATAGTTGTAGATATGCAGCGTTATTTCTGAGGGCTCTGTTCTGTTCCATTGGTCTATATCTCTCTTTTGGTACCAGTATCATGCTCTTTTGGTTACTGTAGCCTTGTAGTATAATTTGAAGTCAGGTAGCATGATGCCTCCAGCTTTGTTCTTTTGGCTTAGGATTGACTTGGCAATGCAGGCTCTTTTTTTGGTGCCATATGAACTTTAAAGTAGTTTTTTCCAATTCTGTGAAGAAAGTCATTGGTAGCTTGATGGGGATGGCATTGAATCTGTAAATTACCTTGGGCAGTATGGCCATTTTCACGATATTGATTCTTCCTACCCATGAACATGGAATGTTCTTCCATTTCTTTGTATCCTCTTTTATTTCATTGAGCAGTGGTTTATAGTTCTCCTTGAAGAGGTCCTTCACATCCCTTGTAAGTTGGATTCCTAGGTATTTTATTCTCTTTGAAGCAATTGTGAATGGGAGTTCATGCATGATTTGGCTCTCTGCTTGTCTATTATTGGTGTATAAGAATGCTTGTGATTTTTGTACATTGATTTTGTATCCTGAGACTTTGCTGAAGTTGCTTATCAGCTTAAGGAGATTTTGGGCTAAGACAATGGGGTTTTCTAGATATACAATCATGTCATCTGCAAAGAGGGACAATTTGACTTCCTCTTTTCCTAATTGAATATCCTTTATTTCCTTCTCCTGCCTAATTTCCATGGCCAGAACTTCCAACACTATGTTGAATAGGAGTGGTGAGAGAGGCCATCCCTGTCTTGTGCCAGTTTTCGAAGGGAATGCTTCCAGTTTTTGCCCATTCAGTATGATATTGGCTGTGGATTTGTCATAGATAGCTCTTATTATTTTGAGATACGTCCCATCAATACCTAATTTATTGAGAGTTTTTAGCATGAAGGGTTGTTGAATTTTGTCAAAGGCCTTTTCTGCATCTATTGAGATAATCATGTGGTATTTGTCTTTGGTTCTGTTTACATGCTGGATTACATTTATTGATTTGCGTATATTGAACCAGCCTTGCATCCCAGGAATGAAGCCCACTTGATCATGGTGGATAAGCTTTTTGATGTGCTGCTGGATTCTGTTTGCCAGTATTTTATTGAGGATTTTTGCATCAATGTTCATCAAGGATATTGGTCTAAAATTCTCTTTTTTGATTGTGTCTCTGCCTGGCTTTGGTATCAAGATGATGCTGGCCTCATAAAATGAGTTAGGGAGGATTCCCTCTTTTTCTATTGATTGGAATAGTTTCAGAAGGAATGGTACCAGTTCCTCCTTGTACCTCTGGTAGAATTCAGCTGTGAATCCATCTGGTCCTGGACTCTTTTTGGTTGGTAAGCTATTGATTATTGCCACAATTTCAGCTCCTGTTATTGGTCTATTCAAAGATTCAACTTCTTCCTGATTTAGTCTTGGGACGGTGTATGTGTCAAGGAATTTATCCATTTCTTCTAGATTTTCTAGTTTATTTGTGTAGAGGTGTTTTTAGTATTCTCTGATGGTAGTTTGTATTTCTGTGGGATTGGTGGTAATATCCCCTTTATCATTTTTTATTGTGTCTATTTGATTCTTCTCTCTTTCTTCTTTATTAGTCTTGCTAGCGGTCTATCAATTTTGTTGATCCTTTCATAAAACCAGCTCCTGGATTCATTAATTTTTTGAAGGGATTTTTGTGTCTCTATTTCCTTCAGTTCTGCTCTGATTTTAGTTATTTCTTGCTTTCTGCTAGCTTTTGAATGTGTTTGCTCTTGCTTTTCTAGTTCTTTTAATTGTGAAGTTAGGGTGTCAGTTTTGGATCTTTCCTGCTTTCTCTTGTGGGCATTTAGTGCTATAAATTTCCCTCTACACACTGCTTTGAATGTGTCCCAGAGATTCTGGTATGTTGTGTCTTTGTTCTCATTGGTTTCAAAGAACATCTTTATTTCTGCCTTCATTTCATGATGTACCCAGTAGTCATTCAGGAGCAGGTTGTTCAGTTTCCATGTAGTTGAGTGGTTTTGAGTGAGTTTCTTAATCCTGAGTTCTAGTTTGATTGCATTGTGGTCTGAGAGACAGTTTGTTATAATTTCTGATCTTTTACATTTGCTGAGGAGAGCTTTACTTCCAAGTATGTGGTCAATTTTGGAATACATGTGGTGTGGTGCTGAAAAAATATATATTCTGTGATTTGGGGTGGAGAGTTCTGTAGATGTCTATTAGGTCCGCTTGGTGCAGAGCTGAGTTCAATTCCTGGGTATCCTTGTTAACTTTCTGTCTCATTGATCTGTCTAATGTTGACAGTGGGGTGTTAAAGTCTCCCATTATTATTGTGTGGGAGTCTAAGTCTCTTTGTAGTTCGCTCAGGACTTGCTTTATGAATCTGGGTGCTCCCATATTGGGTGCATATATATTTAGGATAGTTAGCTTTTCTTGTTGAATTGATCCCTTTACCATTACGTAATGGCCTTCTTTGTCTCTTTTGATCTTTGTTGGTTTAAAGTCTGTTTTATCAGAGACTAGGATGGCAACCCCTGCCTTTTTTTGCTTTCCATTTGCTTGGTAGATCTTCCTCCATCCTTTTATTTTGAGCCTATGTGTGTCTCTGCACGTGAGATGGGTTTCCTGAATACAGCACACTGATGGGTCTTGAGTCTTTATCCAGTTTTCCAGTCTGTGTCTTTTAATTGGAGCATTTAGTCCATTTACATTTAAAGTTAATATTGTTATGTGTGAATTTGATCCTGTCATTATGATGTTAGCTGGATATTTTGCTCGTTAGTTGATGCAGTCTCTTCCTAGTCTCGATGGTCTTTACAATTTGGCATGATTTTGCAGTGGCTGGTACTGGTTGTTCCTTTCCATGTTTAGTGCTTCCTTCAGGAGCTCTTTTAGGGCAGGCCTGGTGATGACAAAATCTCTCAGCATTTGCTTGTCTGTAAAGTATTTTATTTCTCCTTCACTTATGAAGCTTAGTTTGGCTGGTTATGAAATTCTGGGTTGAAAATTCTTTTCTTGAAGAATGTTGAATATTGGCCCCCACTCTCTTCTGGCTTGTAGAGTTTCTGCCGAGAGATCCGCTGTTTGTCTGATGGGCTTCCCTTTGTGGGTAACCCAACCTTTCTCTCTGGCTGCCCTTAACATTTTTTCCTTCATTTCAACTTTGGTGAATCTGACAATTATGTGTCTTGGAGTTGCTCTTCTCGAGGAGTATCTTTGTGGCATTCTCTGTATTTCCTGAATCTGAATGTTGGCCTGCCTGCTAGATTGGGGAAGTTCTCCCGGGTAATATCCTGCAGAGTGTTTTCCAACTTGGTTCCATTCTCCCCGTCACTTTCATGTACACCCATCAGACGCAGATTTGGTCTTTTCACATAGTCCCATATTTCTTGGAGGCTTTGTTTGTTTCTTTATTCTTTTTTCTCTAAACTTCCCTTCTTACTTCATTTCATTCATTTCATCTTCCATCACTGATACCCTTTCTTCCAGTTGATCGCATCATCTCCTGAGGCTTCTGCATTCTTCACGTAGTTCTCGAGCCTTGGCTTTCAGCTCCATCAGCTCCTTTAAGCACTTCTCTGTATTGGTTATTCTAGTTATACATTTGTGTAAATTTTTTTCAAAGTTTTCAACTTCTTTGCCTTTGATTTGAATTTCCTCCTGTAGCTCGGAGTAGTTTGATCATCCGAAGCCTTCTTCTCTAAACTTGTCAAAGTCATTCTCCGTCCAGCTTTGTTCTGTTGCTGGTGAGGAGCTGCGTTCCTTTGGAGGAGGAGAGGTGCTCTGCTTTTTAGAGTTTCCAGTTTTTCTGCTCTGTTTTTTCCCCATCTTTGTGGTTTTATCTACTTTTGGTCTTTGATGATGGTGATGTACAGATGGGTTTTTGGTGTGGATGTCCTTTCTGTTTGTTAGTTTTCCTTCTAACAGATAGGACCCTCAGCTGCAGGTCTGTTGGAGTTTGCTAGAGGTCCACTCCAGACCCTGTTTGCCCGGGTACCAGCAGTGGTGGCTGCAGAATAGCGGATTTTCGTGAACTGTGAATACTACTGTCTGATCATTCCCCTGGAAGTTTTGTCTCAGAGGAGTACCCGGCTGTGTGAGGTGTCAGTCTGCCCCTACCGGGGGATGCCTCCCAGTTAGGCTGCTCAGGGGTCAGGGGTCAGGGACCCACTTGAAGAGGCAGTCTACCCGTTCTCAGATCTCCAGCTGCATGCTGGGAGAACCACTGCTCTCTTCAAAGCTGTCAGACAGGGACATTTAAGTCTGCAGAGGTTACTACTGTCTTTTTGTTTGTCTGTGCCCTGCCCCAAGAGGTGGAGCCTACAGAGGCAGGCAGGCCTCCTTGAGCTGTGGTGGGCTCCACCCAGTTCGAGTTTCCCGGCTGCTTTGTTTACCTAAGCGAGCCTGGGCAATGGCGGGCGCCCCTCCCCCAGCCTGGCTGCCGACTTGCTGTTTGATCTCAGACTGCTGTGCTAGCAATCAGCGAGACTCTGTGGGCATAGGACCCTCCAAACCAGGTGCAGGATATAATCTCCTGGTGTGCCGTTTTTTAAGCCCATCAGAAAAGCACAGTATTAGGGTGGGAATGACCCGATTTTCCAGGTGCCGTCTGTCACCCCTTTCTTTGACTAGGAAAGGGAACTCCCTGACCCCTTGCGCTTCCCGAGTGAGGCAATGCCTCACCCTGCTTCGGCTTGCGCATGGTGTGCTGCACCCCCTGTCCTGCACCCACTGTCTGGCACTCCCTAGTGAGATGAACCCGGTACCTCAGATGGAAATGCAGAAATCACCCACCTTCTGCATTGCTCACACTGGGAACTGTAGACCAGAGCTGTTCCTATTCGGCCATCTTGGCTCCAGGCTCGAAAACGGGTCTCAGTTCTAAATTGCCTGCCCAGGCTTTAACATGAAAGAGAATAATTTCTCTATTTCATTTAAACCACAGTTATTACAGGGTCTCTTTCAACAGCCAAACCTATTACCTAACTAACACAAGTCATGACCAGGTAGTCTTGCTAACAGAATATCTCATATTCAATTAAGTGTTTTAAATATATACCATTGTTACTGCACCTGAACGACCAAAAACTTCTGTGAGAAGACCAAAAGTCTATACTTAGTAGAAATTTTCCTTCTTAATTTTAGCATCTACAGAAATGTGCCCCATATGTTGTCCTGTGAATGACTTTCAAAAGTTCAGACTTGTGTAATGCCCTATAAGTTGAATCAAATATTAATTTCTTTGCAATACATATTTTACTTAACATAGTGTAATATAAAGATAATATATGTCTAATGGAGTAGATGTCAAGTATAGTGTTTGGTATTTAGACCTTATAGATTTAGACATCTATAGACCATATAGATGTCAAGTATAGTGTTTGATATTTAGACCTTATAAAAATAAAACTTTTCTAGCTCTTGTCTACCATGTAGGTAACATATTCCCATTTTATAAATAAAGCAATTCCAGAATATGTTTCAATTCTCTTAATTCCATGGTTTTTTCTATATTATCTCATGTTACAGTTAAATTTAATTCCAAATTTATACTATTTTAAAATCATTATTTGTATTTCTGTGAATTGTAGTTTGTTTCAATTTGAAATTGTTTTCCTCACAATTGTGCTTATGCTGCAATTCACAATGATGACACTGGATGGCACCAAATTTTACCTTTTAAAGTTGATTTTCCATTGAAACTAAGACTGTTGCAAAGTAAATATTTAAGTTACAGAACTTACTCAAAAACTGAATACTTTAATCATGTAAACACAAACCCTAATTCCCAAATCAATGATAAAAACCAACATAATTGCACCACATGTTTGTAACTGAAGAAACAAATTATGTGCATAAATGAAGATTACAATTCTAAAGTGCTGACTGAAAGTGTATTGTATGTAATAACATCAATGGGTATTTAAACTTGAAATTGTGTAAACCAAAGGAAAACTATTCAAATACATGAGTCACAGCAAATTCTAGGAAACTTGCAGTATCAAGACAAAGAAAGTAATGCAAATATGCTCCAGTCACAAGATTTCAGGTTGGAGAATATCTAAAGCTTACTGCAAACATCTATTTTCTTGGACAATCTACTCTGAGAGATCACTCTGATGTTTCATGCCCTTGGTGAGTTTTCTAGTCTTGCCATGGTCCATAATTTTCATATCAGTGTGGCCTTCACTTGAAGGTAATAAGCCTTCAAGATCCAGTTGTTCCTGGCTCAGGCTTCCTCTTTCCTCTTCCCTCTGAAGGGAATTTACACATTGAATCCCAAATTGTATATGCTGGCTGATTGTGCATCATAACCAGTCTTTGCACATACTACCACTCAAAAAATAAGTGCACAAGAGAAGGAGGAAAACCAGAAGAGGATAATACAATGGAAGGCAAGATAAGAACCTTATGAGACTACTACTTTCTTCCAATTGAGCAGACCATTAGCTGGGCGTTGTGGCGGATGCCTGTAATCTCAGCTACTGGGAGGCTGAGGCAGGAGAATCGTTTGTGCCCTAGAGGTTGCAGTGAGCACGAGATCGTGCCACAGCACGGCAGCCTGGGCAACAGAGCAAGACTTCGTCTTAAAAACAAACAAACATAAAACAAGCAAGTAGATCAAAAATATTTGTAATTGTCCTTGACTCCTCTGTTTTTCTCACATTGCAGACCCAATCCACTAGCAGAGCTCATTGACTGTCTTCAAACATGTACAGTACATGTCACTTCACTCCACTCCCTCTACTATAACTCCAGTCTAAGCCACAATCACTTCTTGCCTTGGTTATTTCAATGGTGTCATAACTGGTCTTGCTGCTACCACCTTGCTTCCCCCATCCACTGTCAACACAGCTACCACAGTGATCCTGTTAAATGTGATGTATCACTCTGTTGTTCAAAGTCCTTCAATGGCTTTCTCATCTTCATTGGTTGGAAAAAATGTGACTTTTTAGGTTAAATCTTTATATTTCCTTATGGCAAAAATATGCATTGTCATTGTAATGAAATCCATCATTTTTAAAATGGATAATATAGTGAAATTCCCAGGTAACTTTCTCATCCTAGTAAATACTACTGTTGATAGATTGATATGGATACACATTTTATACAAATGGGATTGTAATATAATATTCTTCTGTAAATTCCTTTACTGGCCTAAATTTATATCTTTGGACATTGCTCTATGCCACTATATATATATATATATATATATATATATATATACACACACACTATATATATATACACACTATATATGTATATATATACACTATATATGTGTATATATATACACTACATATATATACACTATATATGTATATATACACTATATATGTATATATACACTATATATGTATATATATACACTATATATACACACTATATATGTATATATATACACTATATATACACACTATATATGTATATATACACACTATATATACACACTATATATGTATATATACACACTATATATACACACTATATATGTATATATATACACTATATATACACACTATATATGTATATATACACACCTATATATAGTGTATATATATACACTATATATGTATATATATATACACTATATATGTATATGTATATATACTATATATATACACACACACACACTTACCTCACTCTTTTTATTATCTGCAGCACAGTGGTTCATTGAATGGTTTTGCCGTGATTTAATTCACCAATATACAATATATGGACATTGGATTTAGTTTAGAAAGATTTTTAACAACAGTACTGCAGTGATCATCACCGCATAAGCCTTTTTTTGTACACATGAGTATATGTCTGTGGGTAAAGTCCTAGAAGTGAAATTACTGGGCCATAGGGTGTAAGAGACATAAATTAGTGTGGTTGCCTTAATTCTCTTAGTTGCCATATCTGTTCTCCAGTCCTTCTTGTAAGGAAAACCTCCTCTTCTTCCCAGTTCTTCTCAGGTTTTACATGGAAATCACAGTGTTTTGATATGCCCCTCGTATCCCCTGGGCATGGCAGAGTTGATTCTCTCCATCCTGTAGATGAGATTAATGAGTCTCAAAGAGCTATGGTAAATTGACAGATTCCACATGTTTAGTGAGTGTATGAAATATAAGTCAAATCAAAGTCCATATGAACACAAAAGTTGCATTCATTATCCTGTGTTGTGCTTTTATACATATATAAATAATTCTGTGAAAACATCTGAATATGGAAGCTAATTGGCTTCTATGGGACTCGGGATCTAGACTCTGGTTAAGTTTGTGCATTTCTGAGCAAGAACAAAGGAGAAAGTCCCCACCCTTGCATCTAAATATTTTGGCTTCACAGTAATACAAATCAATGCTTCCCAATATGTGTACATTTGGATTTTTGTAATAAACCATGGACTGAATATTTTGCATTTCATCTGGATGTTTGGGGGTGGTGGAGAGCAACAGAATGTGATTGAGCACATACAGTGCTCCAAGAGAGATGTTTCTGTTCATTGTGGCATTTGTAATACAAGGAAGAAAAACTGGTAGCAATAGAAACATTCATTTATTTGGGCCAGATAAAGCACTCAGATACTGTTGATATTTATAAACCATAATATAGTTGTAGTGATAAGGCAAAAATAAGGCTGCGAAATTCCTTGTGTTACATGGGACATGTTTCAAGGACAGACGTTTGTTTCTCTGTGGCAAAATTTTCTATTACTCTTCTCTGAAATCACTGTGGTCTGGAGCAACCTTACCCATCCAATTGCCATGTGGTTCTCAAGCAGACAGTATTGCGTGTGGAGCAAACCTAAAAAGTGAGTCAATCTGCCTTCAACACAGCCCCTTTCTTAAGGTATATATATTTCCTGTTATAATAAAACCAACATCAACATGAGATGATGATAAGGATGATGATGATAACAAGAGTTAACATACACTGAGCATCTATAGTTATGCCCAGGCACCATGGTCTATGGCCATAACCTTATCAAATGTTCTTAACATATGAAACAGGTATCATTATTACCCTCATTTTACAGAAGAGAATACAGAGTTCCTAGTAACTGCCCAGGTAAACATAGGATCATGATTCAAATCTAAATCAGCCAGATTCTTAATGCCCTTGTTCTCATAATGCCCTCTTATGTTGCCCCCAAAGAGGCCATAGGCCACAAGGACTTGTCCTTCTCCATGTTCCAGATTTCTCCATGCCTTCCACTTCACTCGGATAGGAATTGGCCAGCTCTGTGCCTTAGCTCTGGGCTGGAAAAGTTTTATTAACTAATCTCATGGTCCAAAATGTATTCAGTTAATAGATTCTAATGTTTGTTTCAAACACAATTATATGTATTTGATATAATTGTCTTGATGTAATGATGTAGTGTCTTGAAGTAAGAAATGCAGCCTTGATGCTGAGGCTTTCAGCTCTGTGGCCAGGAGATATGTCTGGCAGACAGATTTACAATGTCCAAAAGACATTCCCAGTGAGAAGGTAGGAAGCAGGGGGAGAGGAAACAGCAGAAGAAAGCCCCCCTCTGCAGGCCACTTCTACCCCAGGCCTCTTCTTGCCTTGCTGTAACACTGCCCCACTAAATCAATCTCTTACTCCAAGCACTGCACCAAAATCAGCTCTCTTACTCCATATTTTTATTCAATTCCATTTATCTCCTGAACCCCTGGAAATATGTTGGAAGTGTTCAGAAAATATGTTGAAACTTCAGGTTACATGACACAGGCTAGTCATGAATAGGACCTCCCCCTATATTAAAGCTTGAGTTCCTTATAACTGAGGGTCAATGAAACCTCAATCTCCAAGGATTTTTTTTTAATTGTATGGTGCTTATTATCTCCTCCCAGAAGTCCTCTGCAGTTTGTATGCATCTGACTTGGAATAATTCTACCTAGAAAGAGAAATGGACTTTCATATTTCTTGAGGATGGATGCTTTATGTTGCTTTGTAAGCTCCCTCACGTGTTTCTTTAATGTCTGTATTGTATTTCTATATTGTTCAGGATTCTTGATTGAAAATAACTGAAAGACAGTTCAGACTAACTTAAAAAAAAAATAACTCGGAAGTTCAAGGGATGCCAATACAGGTACAACTGAATTCAGGGGCTCCAGTGATGGCATCAGTCTACGTCTCTCCTACCATCTCTCATGTCTGCCACCTACTGTGTTCGCTTCCTTCTCAAGCATTTATTTTTTATGAGACGATCCGAGGGATGAGCAGCTCAGGTTTAAATTCTGCTAGTGTAACAATTCATGGACATTTTTTCCCCAGTAGCTCTAGCAAAAGTTTCAGAATTCCTTGAGCTGTTCTCATGCCCAGATTTGAAGCAATCACAGTAGCTAGAACGTGAACACATCCAAAAGGCCAGGCCTATGACATGTATGCCTGCCTGTGGGCAAACCCCAACGCAGCATATGAATTGAGAGTGGAGTGGTCAAGTCCTCAATAGGTAAGAAAGAATGCTGGACAGGAAGAAAAAAAAATGGACTTTACAATGTTTGTGTCTTAATCAGACTGTAACTTATCAAAAGCAAGGGCTACATCTAATAATATCTATTCCTTGAATAATACCCAAAACAGTGCTATACATAAAAGCTCATAAATAAACTCATATTTACACATTTTCTAGCTTCCTCGATTTAGTGTATTAAAAGTGGCCTTTATCTAGATCAAAAGATACATTGCTTTCCCTTAATAAGTTGCTGTTTAAATTACACTAACATCCTTGAGTAAAAGTCATGTATAAGGCACTATACTCAGTATTGTAATGCATATTATTTCATGTGATAATTAGTCCAATCTTGTGGGTAACTATTGTTATTTATTTCTTCGAAAGAGGAAACTGAGGTTCACAGGGTTAAGTAATTTTCTCAAAGTTTCACAGTTAATAAATGATGAAGCTTGAGGAGCTGTTTGATTCTAATACAGAATTATTTCCACTAGACTGGAGGTGGACATTTAGAGACCACAGACTTGTTTGGACAGAAAAATATGTTAAAATATTGAATTGACATGCTTTCAGGAGCATCATGTAATCACCTATTTATGATAAAAAGCAATCTTCGTTGACTTACCACTGACTTTATCATACATTTATGATACCTGCATGGTGTCCAGAAGCTTTTGAGTTTGGGCCCAGCACAAGAGCACACTTGAATTTAGAGAAAGAAGAAATTATTTGTGCTCTGTTGTCTTGCATGAGTGTGATTTTCTTGCTAAAAGTACAATAACTACACACTTTTGAAAATTACATCTAAATTGCATAGTATTGATGCAGTCACTGACAAAAAGAAAAATATAACAAAATACAGAAGAAAAAAAGATGAATGTATATGATAAAAGTGGCATTCTAATCAGTAGGAAAGGATTGACTATTCAATAAATAGTGTTATCACAACCTGATGATACATTTTGCGGAAAAAAACTAAATTAGATTCTGCTTCACACTATATGCAAAAGTAAACTCTAAAAGAACTAAGATACTAAAAGAAAATATTGAAAATATACTGTTATAATTTGGGGGTGGGGAAGCACTTTGTAAAGAAGTAATGAAAGAACTATAAAAAAAAAGACTGGAATATTTGCCTAGATAAAACAAGGAGCTTTCATTTGTTGGAAAGCATTACAAACCTATAACAAACTATAGCACACAAAGAGTGCTTGTAAAACTGGTGAAATCAGAATTAGTTATGTGGAAGGTACCAACGTCAATTTATTGATTTTGATAGTGTTACCTTAGTTACGCAAGATGTCACCACTGGTGGAAGCTGGGTGAAGTGTGCATGGTATCTCTGTGTATTTTGTGGCACAGCTTACTGTGTATCTGTAATTGTTTCAAAATAAAAAGTTAAAAAATAAAAATAAATGTGTGGGTATTTGCAGAACAATTTTTTAAAACTTGTGTTTAGTTGTGGGACATGATAAATATGTGGGTATCTGTAGAGGAGAAAAGCAAATGAAGAAATGTAATAGTTCCATAAAATAGCATTGCTAAGACAAGCCCAGGTTCTGAAGTCAGCAGAACAGGGATGGAACCCTCATAGTACCTACCACATACAGATTATTACGAGAATTACATGAGCTAACTCACTCATTTAAGCTATAAAGCACTCAACTCAGTACTTGGAAAATAGTAACTATCCAATACATGTTAATTATAATTAAAATTATATTTAGTCATATTTAAATGTATTCTGTAAATGTGAATACCTTCATAATTTTGGATTTTTGTTATAGTTCTGAACCTGGTACAAGTATAAGAATGCAATGACAGCTATTTCAACCTCATTTTTGTACTAGAAAATAATTTATTAAATCCTTCACAGGAAACCATTGGAGCTCTAATTTTCTTCACTCACTAGTTCACAGCATGTTGGAAAGTATATGATGCTATTGGTTATTTACTCTTGGAATTTCATTCACACTGTTCTCAGGAAGTATTGCCAAGGGGAAGAGATGAAAAACAGAATTGTGTATCTTTTTTATCCAGATCTCACTGTTAACTCCATCTCTGAACACTGGTGATATTAAAGACTAAAGTGAGTCGTTATAATGTGATCTTTAAATTACACAATCTTTTTATTAAAAAAGATTATTTACTCAAAAGGCAGTGAGAAGCCCACAGCCCACTGCTATTTATAGCATTTTCTAATACAGGCAAGTTTCTGTCCTAGATAAAAAAATATGAACGGACTAGATATTGGAATGACCAATGAAACCACATGGGCGTGACTGTAACAGAAAACTTGGTAAAGGGTAAAGTCACAATTGCTAAATGTCACTGACCAGTCTCTTGATCATCAAGACATCAGGTATCCTGCAAGCACTGTTTTCAGAATGAAGTACTAAAAGCTAAGATTAGATGAAGATGATCACCAGTGGGTGAAAGATGACATTAATAAAATTTAGGAGGTTTAAAATTCTTCATGCAAGTCCATCAGTTCATCAGCCCAAACTGCTTTACCACTGAATTTTTAAAAACTGGAATTAGAAGTTATATTTTTCTTTAAAACTTTAGATGCAAAAAAATGAACAAGATCTCAAATTAAGGAACGGTCAAACACTACATTAGAGTTCATTGTGAGACAGAATTTTTAAAACTTTTGTCAGGAACACTGGGGAATGCTGAAATGATGAATTTCACGTTGTGTCAAAGAGGACACTTTCCCATAATATCTGAGGCCTGCCGCAAGGGAAGAGGGGCAGGGAGCAGCTCTTTTCCAATAAAAGGAAGGAGTTGCAATGTCTTACCTCTATTATTAATTATCCTGGCATCCTGGCATTTGATATTTGCTATACCTGATTTGTGAAAGTTATTAAAATCTCAAGGAAAACACTATCAATTCCGATTTGAAGTGCCCAAACTTGTCAGTTTATCTGGTTTTATTAAAAACTCAAATCTGTCCCTCAGCTTATTTTCACCCCTCTGTGATTAAGCTGCTCTGGGCACTGTTCCCAGTGCACATCGAAGAATGTCTCTAGACATAAACTACAACTACCATTTATTAATATTGGTCAGGACTCTTCTATCAGTAAGAGTCAGAACTCTGACTCAAACCAGCTTAAAAAATAAAACAAAAGGAATTATATAAATTCATATAATTATTAGTGTCTTAAGAAACTAACGTTCATTTAATCCTGGACCTGCTTTTCCATTCTGTCATTTTAACCTATAAAATTTGATACATTACTTCACTGTTATTTACCAGAATTTTCTATAAAAATATAAGCTAATTATTCATCACTATGGCATATAGTAAGTAACTTATTAATGATAAAAGCTGTATAAAGCAACTACATTGGTTAATGGGGGAAAAAAAAGATGCAGAATAATGGAGCCCCTTAGTCACTTGCCCAACCTAAATTAATCACTTTGGCCCAGGATTGGACACTCTGATTGACTGGGCCTGAATCATGTGCCAAAGTCATGTGCCCCCTCAGATGAAGGGAGAGGGCTGCTAAACAGGCCTTAAAATGTATCTAACTTTAAAAAAAGAAAAGAAAACTAACTAATATGTTTATTGGGCACTTAAAAAAATGTGCCAAGCACATTACTATAATTAGTAAGCATTTTACCTGTAGGATTGCTTTTCATCCTTACATCATTCCCAATAGTTAGTTATTATTCTTTATAGATGATAACTTTGAGAATTAAAGAGTTAAGTAACTTCCCCCGAGGTCTCACTGCCAATGAGTGGAGGTATTGAGACCTAAACCTAGGCGGTCTAAGTCCCTCTTGACTGTTAAACTGTGCTTCTGGCAGCAATGTCACAACCTTCTCTTTGTCTTCTATTATTTGTCTTCGATTATTATTATTTTTATTATTATTATTATTATTATTTGTGACAGAGTCTCATTCCATCACCCAGACTGGAGTGCAGTGGTGCAATCTTGGCTAACTGCAACCTCTGCCTCCCAGTTTCAAGCCGTTCTCATGCCTCAGCCTCCTAAGTATGGGACTACAGGTGAGCACCACCACACCCAACTAATTTTTGTATTTTTAGTAGAGATGGGTTTTCACCATGTTGGCCAGGCTAGTCTCAAATTCCTGACCTCAGGCGATCCACCTGCCTCAGTCTCCCAAAGTTCTAGGATTATAGGCATGAACCACTGCATCTGGCCAGTCTTCTGTTATTTTTGTATATAGTAAACATAAACAGTCCCTTTAGTCTTCAAATGTAATATTTGGTTTTCACCTTTTTCCTATAAAATATGGAAGTAAGTTTGATAATCTGATCTATTGATTGAGAGTATTATGATGACGTGGTTTCTGGGAGCACAATTTACATGAGAGAGGAGACTAAAGCAGTAAGATGTCTAGCAAAGACTAGATCCCTGTGCTTAAGCAAAGAGCACCATGGAGCTGAGTGCTCCCAAGTTCTTGAAGAGAGCAAGACAGGAGAGGCATCCCAACAACAGCAAGTCCCAGTCAGGGGTGAAACAAACAATGATAAGAATGTGGAGGGGTTTTCAATTTCTGATATGATTATTTGCTCAGCACATTCATTCTGGAGCTAAACTAAGAATATTTAAACCCTTGTTCATGTTGTCATCAGCATTATTGCTCAGATTCTGCATGGCAAATCAGCTTTAGTCTTCTTTTTACATCATCTGAGCATCCAAATTAATGACTGCTGAAAACAGAGTCAGTGTAGGGATAACAGCATGCATTTGGGGAATGCAAGAAAAGCTCAGGGCATCATAAATAACACAAGGGTAGGACAAATACATCAAAGATTCCTCGTTTGCAGTTTTTGACCATAACACTAATGGAATAGTCCCTAAGATGACATGTGAAAGGGTTATACCAAACTCTTATCAAACTTTTCCTTCAGATGTTTCCCATATTAACCAGTTCTGAATTGGTATTCCAGAGATAGTAACATATTTTATTAAAAGCTTATATCGAAGCATAAATATTATCCAAGGTACATGCATAATAAGGTGATAAATGACTTCTCCAGAACTTCACTTAAATTAAATTAACATTGAGAGTGGAGTTCTCCTTTTTCAAACGAGTTCCACGCAATCTACTGCTTTCCCCCTGCTGAGAGTGCTAATTTATTTTTCTTTGCTAGAAAACCAGGAGACAGTCTTAAGACTGGGTTTTTTATTTATTAATTTCTTTCATTGATTCTAAGATACTTTAACAACAACTGTGCATCAGTGGATACAGTATTTTCAAGCTATTTAATGTAATGTCAGACAATATGTTTCCTAGTAGAAAGAGAATCCCTTTGGAGTGTTAGGCATTTTGCCTCTCTGTATAAGACTTCAAAATACAAACAGTAGCAATTATTTATCACAGCCTCAGAAGCCTAGTTGTTGGATGGAAGTCTTTGCTCAACAAACAACATGTGCAGAGTAATGTTCATTTTCCAGGTTTTTTACTCAGAAAGCAATTCAAAGTGAGCATGTCCAAGTGAAATATTTATCATTATTAGTAGTTATTTAGGACTTTCCTCTCATTTTTCGAAGCTCTAAAACTCAAGGAGAGAAAAATAAGTACTCCTCTGCTTGTCAAAGGTATTTTATATTATAGCTAGTAAGTACAGACACCCATTAAGTGACTTATCTGTGTCTCCATGACCATCCAATTGTGATTTGTCATCAGCATTCTCTTCCCTCTCATTTTTTCCAAATAGGCATAAGGCAAGACTCCAATCCACAAACTGCTTGTGTTCTAAAAATTAATTTGTAGATAACTACTGCTAGAGCAGGATAACTAGTTGTGTGATTTGGGGCAAATGATTTAGTGTCTCTGAGTTTAATTCTTCGTATACAAAATGGACCTAATTTCTAATTTACAGGATTATTGTGAAGATATAGTAAGATAATGAATATAACATGTTTAGTACACTACCTAGCAAAGAATGAATGTGAGATGGAATATAACCCACAATGCTCAATTTGAGCCATATAAAAATTGAAACCAAATGTTAAATGTGCTAATATCATACCTTGGAGTCAAGAATATGCAGGTCATTTTTTCAAGTAAGTTTCTTATTGAGAAATACATATAGTAAAACACACAAGTCATAAATGTAACTCAATAACCACACGTAGCTCAATAGCTCAATAAATTCTTTAAATATAAACACACCCGCATAACCAAATCAAGAACTAGAAGCAGTTTTCCAGAAGCCCACTCCCTTGTTCTTTCTCCCAGTCACTACCACCTTCTTAAAGGTAATCAGTATTCTGACTTCTGAATTAATTGTTTAATTTTAGTATCTCTGAGTTGGAATGATCTTGAGCACCTTATTATAGGCTTATTGACCATTTGGATATCCTCTTTCGTGAAGTACCTGTTTAACTTATTTGTTCAATTGTCTATTAGTTGATCATTTTCTCATTGATTTGTAGATTTGTTTTGTTTTGGTTTGAGATGGAGTCTCCTTCTGTTACCCAGGCTGGAGTGCAGTGGTGCGATCTCAGGTCACTGCAACCTCCACCTCCCGGGTTCAAGTGATTCTCTTGCCTCAGCCACCCAAACAGCTGGGATTACAGGTGCACGCCACCACGCCTGGCTAACTTTTGGATTTTTACTAGAGACAGGGTTTTACCATGTTGGCCATGGTTGGCCAGGCTGGTCTCAAACTCTTGACCTCAGGTGTTCTGCCCACCTCGGCTTCTCAAAGTGCTGGGATTACAGGAGTGAGCCACCACACCTGGCTATTTTTTAAATATGTTGTACTTTGGATGTCTTTATCAGACATATGGAAGTAAATTTTTTCCCTCTGAACCTTGTCTTTTACTTCCTTAATGTCTTTTTTAAATAAATAGAAGTTCTTGATTTTAATGTGGTCTAGTTTACCAATTTTTTCATTTTTATGTACAAGCCACATGAGTGACAACATTAGAAACAAACAACAGATTGAAACAATTAAGGGCTTCATAGGTTAAGATATGTGAGACATAATTACTAGATGGAAAATACTTAAAAAATAGGCCAGGGGTGGTGACTCATGACTGTAATCCCAGCACTTTGGGAGGACATGGTGGGAGGATTGCTTGAGCCAAGGAGTTCAAGACCAGCCTGGACAATAAAGCAAGATCCCATCTCTACAAAAAAAGTTAAAAATTAGCTGGGCATGATGATGGTAGTCCCAGCTACTTGGGAGGCTGAGGTGGGAGGATCACTTGAGCTCAGGAGTTATAGGCTGCAGTGAGTCATGGCCACACCCCTACACTCCAGCCTGGGCAACAGAGTGTGCCCATCTCTTAAAAAAATAAAATAAAATTTGAGACTATTTGAAACTTATTTTTAAATGGAAATTAGGTGCATAAAACTGGCTTAACCATGACCCTTGAATTATGACATAGTAGAGTCATTTACCCAAGAGTGTCCTGTTTTATTTTATCTTTAAAATATAATGAACACTTGGAAATTCATTACCAAACTTCAGCTCATCACCAAACCTGAGAACTTAAAATATTAACAGTTAACTTAAACATTTACCAATAAGAACAACAACAATAATAATAATACCTCAGGGGATTGGTTAGCAACATATCAAACACATTTGACAGAGAATTAAAGAATCAAAGGAGAGAGCAGATTCCAAGACAATGAGAAAGAATAAGGAAAATATAAAAGGAAATTTAAGAGATAAGAAATTTCAAATATGGTGGCCTAAATGCAGTCTAAGAAAAAGACAATAGAGAATATGGAGAAAAGGTGATGACTCACCAAGAGGTAATTACATTTTTTTCAGAACTGATAAAGGATATCAAGCATCGTATTTTAAAAACCCAATAAAACCAAAGCCAATTGTATAGAAATTCATACCTAAAATGTTATAATGAAACTGAGAACAAGAAGATTGAACCACATATTTTTTTCTTTTTTTAAAAAAAAAATTTTTAGAGACAAGTTCTCACACTGCCACCCAGGCTGAAGCGTAGTGGTGGTATCATACCTCAACCGATTCTTCCACCTCAGCCTCCAGAGTAGCTGGGATTACAAGCACAGACCACCATGCCTGGCCTGAACATTTTCAACTGAAAGCTGTGTAATTGTCAAACAGCTAGGGAGGAAGAACAGATGAATAAACTAGCAGTAACAATGGATGCTGGAGAACAATAGAATAATATATGCAGAGTTTATTGAGAAAAAAAATACAACCTGGATTTGTAGAAACCTCAGAAGTTTCTCAAAAAAATGCCTGCCCCTGGTCTCATCTTTGTGGGAAGATAAAGAAAAAATGAGCACATAGTGACAGATCTCCACTAGGGAAATTCCTAAAGATGTAACTCAGGAGGAAGGAAAAGAAGCCCAGAAAAGAAGATTTGAATGCAAGAAGGAAAGAAAATTGAAAAAAATATATAATTGTAGATAAATCTAAGGAAGTATTGATTAGAATTAAGATGTGATTAGAATTAAGATCCTGGTTTCAAATGGGGATTAGGAATTAATTAATTTTGGACTTTGTTAAAAGTACACTATAAAATTTTAAAGGTATTAACCAATAAAATAGAAATAAGATATATAACTTCCAAATTAGTAGAGAAAAAATATGTGATAAAAAAACCCAAAAGCAAAATAAGCCAAAGGGAAAGAAAAAAAGAAAAATAAATGAGACAAATATAAAGCAAAAAGTTATGTGGTAGAAACCGGTAAAATATTTCAGTACTATACAGGCAAAAAATAACAACAAAAGACAACCTGGATAGCTGTTCTAATAATCAGACAACCTGGACAGCTGTTTTAGTATCAGCTCTTTTAATTTAAGACAAAAGAAAAGCTTTATTTGTGATTTATTTTTTTAAAAATCACTATGTAAAGATGAGAAGTTCAATTAATGAAGGTGGTTTAAACATTTAACTTTGTATACATATAGTTAAATAGCTTCAAAATCCTCATGGAAAAGGTAATTAAAACTATAATAAGAAATAGACAGCTTTTCAACTTTGACCAGGGAGAATGGCTCCCGCAAAGAAGGGTGGCCAGAAGAAAAAGGGCCATTCTGCCATCAACGAGGTGGTGACCCGAGAATACACCATCAATATTCACAAGGGCATCCATGGAGTGGGCTTCAAGAAGCGTGGCCCTTGGGAAACCAAAGAGATTCGGCAAGTTGCCATGAAGGAGATGGGAACTCCAGATGTGCGCATTGATACCAGGTGCAACAAAGCGGTCTGGACCAAAGGAATAAGGTGTGACCCATACCGCATCCGTGTGTGGTTGTCCAGAAAACGTAATGAGGTTGAAGATTCACCAAATAAGCTCTATATTTTGGTTACCTACACACCTGTTACCACTTTCACAAATCTACAGACAGTCAATGTGGATGAGAACTAATCGCTGATCATCAAATACATCAAATAAAGTTATAAAATTGCAAAAAAAAAAGAGAGAGGAAATGGACAATCACCGTTAAAGTGAGAGATGTCAACACAGCTCTCTCTGTTATTGAAAGGCCAATGGATAGAAAAGATTTGAACAATGAAATAGGCTATACATGTACAGAACCCTCCACCTAAAACATAGAGAATGCAAAGTCTTCTCTAGCACATAGGAAACAATTTAAAAAAAAATGGCCACAAGCAAGGTTTTTGACTTTTAAGTCAAAAAAACTTAAAAAATTGGTATCAGACTATATTTTCTTATGACAATGCAATTATGTTATAAATTAATAACAAAAAAGTTACATCTGACAAAGTTCTGATATCCAGAATCTATTAAAAAAACTTAAAAAATTGAAAAAGAAGAAGCAACCGCATTAAAAAATGGGCCAAAGACAAGAACAGACACATCTCAAAAGAAGACATACAAGAAGCTAACAAACATGAAAAAAATGTTCCACATCACTAATCATCAGAGAAATACAAAACAAAACCACAATGAAATACCACCTCACACCAGTCAGGATGGATATTATTAAAAAAGTCAAAAAACAACACATGTTGGCGAGACTGTAGAGAAAAGGGACTGCTTACACACTTTTGGTGGGAGTGGAAAGTAGTTCAGTCAGTGTGGAAAACAGTTTGGAGATTTCTCAAAGAACCTAAAACAGAGCCACCATTTAACTCAGAAATCCCATTACTGGGTATATATCCAAAAGAAAATAAATCATTCTACCAAAAGACACATGCACTCACACATTCACTGCAACACTATTCACAATATCAAAGACATGGAATCAACCTAGGTGCCCACCAACAGTGGATTAGATAAAGAAAATGTGGTGCATATACAACAAGAAATACAAAGGAGTCATAAAAAGAGTGAAATCCTGCCCTTTGCAGCAACATGGATGCAGCTGCAGGCCTGATATGGTTAGGCTTTCTGTCCCCACTCAGATCTCATCTTGAATTGTAATCCCCATAATCCAAGGGAGAGACCCAAGTGGAGGTAATTGAATCATGGGGGCAGTTTCCCCCATGCTGTTCTCATGATAGTAAGTGAGTTCTCACAAGATCTGATGGTTTTATAAGGGGCTCATCCCTCTTTGCTCAGCATTTCTCTTTCCTGCCACCTTGTAAAAAAGGTGCCTTGCTTCCTCTTCACCTTCCACCATGATTTTAAGTTTCCTGAGGCCTCCCCAGCCATGCAGAACTGTGAGTCGATTAAACCTCTTTCCTTTATAAATTACCCAGTGTCAGGCAGTTCTTTATAGCAATGTGAAAACGAACTAATACAAGCGAATTCAAAAAGGAACAGAAAACCCGGCAAATACTGTATGTTCTCACTTATAAGTAGGAGCTAAACATTGGATACTCATGGACATAAAAATGGCAACAATAGAAACTGGGGACTACTAGATGGGGGAGGGAGGAAGGGAGGCAAGGGTTGAAAAACTAAATGTTGAGTATTATGATCAGTACCTAGGTGACAGGATAATTTGTATATCAAATCCCAGCATCATGTAATATACCCATCTACATGTTACTACTGAATCTAAAATAAAAGTTGAGCCAGGCACTTTGACTCACGTCTGTAATCCCAGCACTTTGGGAGGGCGAAGCAGGAAGATTGCTTGAACCCAGGAATTGAAGACCAGCGTGGGCAACATGGTGAAACCCTGTCTCTATTAAATATATACATACATACATAAAAACATAAATAAAATAAATTAAAAACTAGAAAATAAACTTTTAAAAAAGTTGAAAAAGATTATAAAAGTAAATAAAATCTCACATCATTTAAACCACAATTCTAAGTGACTTGTGAGTTAGAATATTTTGTTCACTGAATCTACTCATATACATAACTAAACAAACTGAAATTCTACCATTTCAGCATACCTATTTTGATAAATCAAGATTTAACTATATATAAAATATATAGGAAACTACCAAAAGATATTGAAAATAAGAATGTAACTAACTTTTTTTTTTTTTTTTTTTGGAGACGGAGTCTTGCTCTGTCACCCAGGCTGGAGTGCAGTAGCGCGATCTCGGCTCATGGCAAGCTCCGCCTCCCAGGTTCACACCATCCTCCTGCCTCAGCCTCCCAAGTAGCTGAGACTGCAGGTGCCCGCCACCATGCCCGGCTGGGTTTTTATACTTTTAGTAGAGATGGGGTTTCACCTTGTAACTAACATTTTTAAGGTACAATAGGGTGTCCAAACTTTTGGCTTCCCTGGGCCACATTAGAAGAAGAAGAATTGTCTTGGGCCATACATAAAATACACTAACACTAATGACAGCTGATGAGCTAAAAAGCAAATTGCAAAAAATAAAATAAAATAAAATAAAAATATTTTAAGAAAGTTTACGAATTTGTGTTGGGCTGCATGCAAAGCCATCTTGGACCATATGTGGCCTGTGGACTGCGGGTTGGTCAAGCTGATATTGGATAAGGAAAAAGCTAAGAGAAGGTGTGAATTGCTCATTTACTTATTTATTTCTGCAAGGAATAGAACCATTTAAAGTTGCTAAATTAAAAAATAGAAGATTAACTGTAATATTATATAAAATGCTATAAAGTTTTAAAACAGACAAAAATTGTTGAACTTATAAAAAGAAAAACTGCACACATAAAAAAAAATCCAAGGCTGAGTGCAGTGTCTCATGCCTATAATCCCAGCACTTTGAGAGGCTGAAGCAGGAGGATCACCTGAGCCCAGGAGTTCAAGACCAACCTGGGCAACATAGCGAGACCTTGTTTCTACCAAAAAAAGAAAAAAAAAAAATTAAATAGCTGGGCATGGTGACATACATTTGTAGTCTCAGCTACTTGGGATGCTGAAGTGAGAGGATCACTTGAGCCTAGAAGTTTAAGGCTGCAGTGAGCTATGATCACACCACTGCACTCCAGCCTGGGTGACAAAGCAAGACCCTGTCACCAAGAAATAAAGCCTAATACATTTATTGTATCAAAAAATATAAATGGCATATATTCATCTACTAAAAGAAAAACTCTCAGGTAAAATTTTTAAGTTACATATTGCGTATATGAGACATCTAAAACAATGTGATTCACAAAAGATTAAAAATAAGAATATATAAATACAGTCACACAAAGCTAACTGAAACAAGTTAAAATATAATTTTTTTAATATATAAATATTAATTGGAGATCACATTTGCTAAGTGCTGTGTGCCAGGAGTGTGCTTTACATAAATGATACGTTAAATCCTAAAAGCAACCCTCTGAAGCATATTGGCCACATTTTACAGATGAAGGAACTGAAGCACAGAGAGACTTAAAAACTTATTCAAAGTTGTACAACTGGTCATCAGAGGAGACAGAATTCCAACCCAAATTTTCTAGCTCTAGATCCTGTCTAGCAGCAATATTCTGTCTTTACAGTTAAAAAAAAAAAACAGAACTATTTAAAATGTATAATTTTAGTTGCACGGAACATTTTTTTAGAAAGGATACACTAGAAATTATCAAAATAGTAGTTACCTTTATAGAGAATGACTAGGAATGAAAAGAGGATTTTACTTTTTATTTTTCTTTTTTGTTATTTATTTATTTGGTAGTGGGAGGGAGTTAAATATTGCTTTTTATGTGTTACTGGATGCATACAAAGGACTATATGTACATTTTGAAGCATATCAATAAAATAAATCTCTGAGAATTACTCAGCTTAAAAACAAACATTGCTAATTCTATTACATCTATATTAATACTCTATTATAAACTTCAAAACGTGAATGCTGTACTTATTTTTTAATTAAAAATTTCAGCTGGCTGATACAACTATACCATTATTGTGTCTTTCTAAATATTTTTAAAGGAACCAAAAAATAAGGTAAAGTGGGGAGGTGGATCAGAATGTGACTTACCCAAAAATATAATGGCTACGAGTCCCAGTCCCACACAAGGGTGTGACAACACATTATATACAGCAATGCCCTTGATGAAACTCACGTGTGTCTCACTTAAGGCAATGTAAGACACTATTGAAATATCCACTGTGCATTATATAACAGGTTATTGTACAACCTCTCAAAGGGTAAGTGAGTTCCAAGAGGAAAAAAGCAACTTTATGCAAGTACTTCACTTAAAAATAATGTGTATGAAAAAATTTTACCCATAGATAGAGACTCTTATCACTATTAATGATAACATCAGAACTTATCTCAGCAGTTACCATCAGCTTTTGTCACTCTACTCTTTGTCTTTGCCAACATCACTTTTAGCTTAAAAAAACAAAAAGGGAAAAAAAGCAACTGAAAGCCTTGAAACCCAACAATCTTTCCTACCTAATTCTGTGATGAACAAACAAGTATTGTTCAACTGTTCCACAATAAGGTTAAGGACCTTTAATAATAATTTCAGCACATTGACAATATTATCAAAAGCTTTATTCTAATTCTGAACACACAGGCAGAATAAGCTGTGTCACTGGTGATTTTAGGTGTTCTTTTAGAAATCTGTTTTTAATATTCTGGTACTATATACAATCTTTAGCACTTAATGGAAAAGTTTCCATTCTTGAGACAGCTACTTACATGAAATAATGTTTCTTACTAGCAGATGGAGTGCTAACAGAATTTTTAATAAATCCACATTTCTTAGAAGTACATTTTGTATAATACATTATTTTCAAGTGATAGTTTACTTCTTTCACTGCAAACTGTTGAAGTAAAAATTCAGGAAATTTGATGTGAAGATGCTATTTGAAACACTCCAAAAAAAAAAAAACTCCACAAAACTTCAATCCTTTAGCAAAATCCTGGCACTGCTAGCATCAATATGACTTCAGCAAAAGGATCTTAAAAGTATTAACCAGCTACAACATCTTATTGTCTCTGGAATAATCTATACATTCTTACATTCATACTTTAGAATACCTATTAAATATAGGCAGAAGCCACTTAAGATAATCATTCTACTTCCAGATAAAGTAATTATTATTATTATAGAAATACAATTTATTGAGGATATCATGAGCCAAGACTCTTCTATGTGTCCTATATACACTTTCTTTAGTCTGCACAATAATATTACAATTCTTTGATGAGAAAATGAAAGGTGAGAGAAATTAAGTAACCTGGTGAAAGTTCCACTGATGGAAAACGACAGCACTGTTTTCTGAACCTGAGTCTGACCACCTCAAAAGTCTTTTTATTGTCCCATACGTGTCTGGGCAGCACATCACATGTTCACCACATGTTATGGGATGAGTTGCATTCCCCTAAAGATTATATGTTGAAGCCCTCACCCCCAGTACCTCAGAATGTGACCTTATTTGGAAATAGGATAATTGCAGATGTAATTAATTAACATGAAGTCATATTGGAGTAACATGGGCCCTCAATTCAATATGACTGATGTCCTTTTTAAAAGAGGGAATTTGGAAACAGATGCACACAGAGAGAACACCATGTGAAGATGAAGGCAGGGATCTGGGTGATGCTTCTGTATTCCAAGGAGCACAAAAGAGGGCTAGAAATTTCCAGAAGCTAGGAAAAGGCAAGGAACGAATTCTTCTTCACAGATTTTAGAAGGAACCAACCCTGTCAGCACCTTCATCTCAACATCTAGTCTCCAGAACAGTGAGACAATAAATTTCTGTTGTTTAAGCCACTCCGTGTATGGTATTTTGTTACAGCAACCCTAGCAAACTTTTATTTGTTGGTATGAAATTATTAGTTGTAAAGAGCAATGAAAGACTTCTTTTTTACATGTGGAGAAAGGTGACATGGCATTGTGATGGAAATTTAAAAGATATGATTACCTGAAAACTCTGAGCCTAAAGATGGAATTCTGGGATAGATCAAATGAATTTGAATAAACAGCAAGAAGAAAAAGTGCATCACTTTGGGAGAAGTCTCTAGGATTCCTCATTAATCAGTTGGAAGTTGGATAAATAGGGCATAGATAAAAACTGAGTTAAACCACAGTACAGAGCTGCTCCATCCAATATGGTAGCTCCTAGCCACTTGTAACTACTGAGCACTTGAAATATGGCTGATCTAAATTAAAATACGTGGTAAGTGTAAAATATACACTGAATTTTGAAGAAAAAAAGGAAAAAATCAGGCAAAGTATCTCAATAACTTTTACACTGATTACATGTTGAAATGACACCATTTGGGGTATTTGAGATAAATAAAAATATTAAAATTAATGTCACTTTTCTACCTTTACTTTTTAAAAGGTGTCTATAAGAAAAACTAAAATTATCAACATGCCTTACATTTGTGGTTCACAGTATATTTCTACTGGACAGTGCCCATCTAGAGGTTCTCTCTGGAATCTGGGAAGATGAGTCCTCTATACATGTCTCAGAATACTTGGTGTTCTGAAAAGAGGTCTGTATACATCTCTTGATTTGCTTGGAATGAAAGATTCCTGTGGGGAATCATAAAACAGCTGACAAGAGTGATATATTTCAAGACACTTTAGTGGAAACAAGGTTGCATTAATGAATATGGAAAACAGAGGGAAAAAAAGTCTTTACAAGGAGTACAAATGCCAAAAGGACGTCTGGACAGGGCAGTGTGGGATTGCACTTGGAAACACAGAAGCCCAACGAAGTTTCCTCTTCCCCCTTTCCCCTCAGCATGCTGCCAGCTGGTTGAAAAAAAAAAATCTGGGTGGCAAAGCAAGAAGTATTTTGTCACTATTGCTAAGGGACCCTCTTCTAATGGACGCTGCAGGAGGAATGTGAGAAAGCCCCAAACAAAGTTTGGAGGGAAATTTCTGACTATTGCCTTAAACAGTGTCAATGCCCAAGGGCATCTGAGGCTGAAAATGATTCTAAGGTAATTGAGTATTCTCAGGGGGCACTAAAGTGCTGGGGGCCCAGGAACAGCAAAGGGGAGAGTTTCCCTTATAGAGATTTTCCTGTGAGGCTGCCCTCCAACCCTCCTTTGGAGAACTCACAAATTGGCAAGAAAATCTAAGGCCCACAGTCCCATCAATTTAGCAGTTGTGATTATTCATCCAGAGGTCCAAAGGCACACACCACCAAAGGGACCTCACCCAGGACCCACAAACCCACATACAACTAGGTGATTCATCCCAGAGTCACATTCATCCACAGGCACAGAGGTAAGATGGAGAAGCCATAGGTGTTAGACATCTGCAAGGACTCTTTTTAGCTAAAATTCAGGAAAAAGCTAAAATTTAAGAAAAAACTGTTTATTCTGGCTTATAGAGAGCTTTATCTTTCAGAAGAGAAAGGAAAACAGCTTCTGATTAAAGTTCCCTGGAATCATATCACAAGGCTCTGATCTGCCTCTTCACCATGTGTTTTAATAATTCAGATGAGGATATTGATGTCAGATTGACCAGACTTTGAATAAAACAAAATGTGGAGGAATGGTTCATTGGTGTGTGACAGAATCAATATCCAAAACACACTAAACAACGGGCTAAAACCTGACTGATGAAATATGTCAGACAAAAAGGTAATGTCATGTCCTTAGTTTAAAAGAAGTTTAAGTGTAGGATGAGAAATGCATGAATAAACATGACTTGTGAGTTTTCATTGACCTCATGCTCACTAGAAGTCCACTGTGTAAAGAGATGTCCAGGAGTTAATGAGACCTCAGCCTTCATTAATGAAGTCCAAATGGAAAGAGGTGATTGTCTCACTCTAATTCATTCTGATCAAACCACACTTAATGTGTTAAGTTCAATTCAGGTACCACATTCCCAAAGACTCCTGCCAAACTAGAGACTATTCCAAAGAAAACTACCAGAATGATAAAAGACCTTACATCATTTCACATGCGGAAGAAAACCCAAGAAACTGGGAAGGATTTACCAGAAAAAACAGAACTGAAAGGTTGAAAGGCCATGGCATAGAAAATTAATTAGACTTGTTTTGATGATTCTGAGAAGTGGAGCCAAAACCAGCAGCTAGAGGTTTCAGAGAGACCAATCACTGTTAAAATCAAAGAGGCAGTTTGTGACCATTGGAGCTATGCAAAATACCTGGAACAGAAAACACGGAGCTCTCCCTGGAGTTGGCATTTTCAGCAGGGTCTTTTAACTCCTTGCCAGGGGTGGTTGAGAAAAGATTCATGCACAGAGAATAAGACTTCTGTGAATATAAAATCTGCAAGTCACTCATTCCTGACCATGATTTCTGCCTGACACCTCCAATACATACTTCCCACCCACTTCACCAGCCCCTGTTCATTTTAGATTGCATTATTTTGTCTTCCCAGTCCATTATAGGGTCCAAGGACCTTGGGGTCACGAGGGACCTGGGGGGCCCTCAGATGCAATTCTTTGCCTGGGCAAGAATCCTGTATATGACAGCCCTGAGAGATGGATATATATTGCACCCTTGCTGGGCTCATCTCTGACCCATCTTCTATTGTCTCTATCCTAGGACAGATCCACTGTCTTAGCCTTTCACCCACATCCTTACCTTGCTGCTTCATAGCAGTGTAGTGTAGTAGCTAAGACTTTAGACTATAGCACCAGATTTCCTGGCTTCTAATCCTGACTCTACCATTTACAAGCTGTGTGATTATGGGCAAGTTTGTTATCCTCTCTGTGCCTACTTTGGCATATGGAAAAATGGAGATTATGCATATACTGCCTACTGTGTCTACACTATGTTGCTGTTAGGAAGATGAAATGGGTTAATATGCATAAAACACTGAGAATACTGCTTAGCAAGCATTAAAAATTATTAACTTATGCTCGTACATTCTTTCCTCCCTCTCCCAAGTCACTAACTTTTTCCATAAGCCCTGCCTGATTTTGACTCCCCTCACCTTCCCCCTAACGATATGGCCACTCACAATCTTAACCAAAGTGTCGCTGTGACTAGGTGAGTATGGAAGAGAGACTCACAATATGGTTAAGACTGTTCCGTGTTATTCTTTCATCTAGGCAATTTCCCCCATTGCATGTTATAAATAATGTAAGTTCAAAGTTTCCAAAGGCCCATTTCTTGAACTAAACCATAGCATGATGCTGGTAAAATAGTATTCTGGGAGAGAATTAGTGATGAAATATGTATGCCATTGTGTCTCTGTCTCTGTCAACTTTTCACTCGTGATGCTGGTGATGATACTTCTTCATTGGCTTAGTGAACTAGCACTCTCCTGTAACAATCACATGAGTGTGTTCTACAAGTTTTCAAATTAATTAGCTCTGTGGAATAATTACTTAGCTACAATGTTTAACTTTACAAACTCTTTCCTGTCTCCACCTTCACCCTGCCAGCTCAGAAAGACTTAAAATATGGGACAGGAAAAGCCTACCCAATCTTCCTGCTATCACTATTATTCCAAGTCTACTAGGGAGAAAAAGAAAGTATCTTTAAGAGAAAATACAAATTACATTAACTAAGCTATTGACATCAGAAGTGAAAACTCCTGGTGTCACCAATATCTCTCTCTTTTGAATATTATTCCTGTCTGTCCTAGTAACAATGGTTCAGCCCCTCATGCATTTCCCTGGGTTCACCTCTTTTTCTTTTAGGAAACTACAACATCATTTTTTCAAGCCCTCAGCAGGGTTCTTGGTTCCTTGGATTAACTTGAAACCCACCACTTATTTTCCAAAGCCTTAATAAAAGAGAATAGAGAAAAAAAAAATTAAAAGGTTCTTACTTGACTGTGATGCCATAGCCCTATACTAATGCCCACGCCCATCACTCCATTCTAGGCATTTGGGGGTGGAGGATGGGAGGAATTGCTGGACAGTCACTTTTAGGATTGATGCTGGTGTCTTCCCCTAACCAACTCTCTGATCCCACACTACCACCACCATAAGCAACAGTTTTTTCCAGTTCATAACACACTCACCACCAGCAACATGCCATAGCTAAACATGTTGATTATCACTTGTTAATTACAACACAGCCTAATTCTACTTCTAAGCAGCCCCTGACTTGGCCACCAAGCTACCTCCCTCTACTTGCTAAGTAGAGAGAGTGACTCAACAGGAGAGGCCAAAACAATCCTTTATTTCAACTCACCATGGTTAATTAAGACAATTTTAGAGGTGGTAGAGCTGGTCTTTCTGATTACCTACAAATCCAAAGCCTATAGGGAATTAGAATTAACCTAGTCTTTTGATGGTACCTGATTCCATAAAACACAGATAAGTCTTTTTTGAAGCTGACCTGATCTGAATGCAGTCGGAAACCACCTTTTCTGAGACCTGTAATAGATTACCTTGAAACAATTAACTAAAGTTTCCAAAGTCCAACATGCTATACTTAATTCAAATGAACAGTTCCAGAAATTTAAAAGACTTTTTAAAAAGACTTTAAAAGGCAAGCACTTAATTTAATAATAGGAAAACCTAGTAGACCATAAACATCCCACAAGTAAGTAATGTGTGATATGGTAAAAAATCATATATATGCATATGTAAAATCATATACCTGTGCATATAATATATATAATCATATGTACAAATAGTATATATAAATTAAATGTATTTATTTTTCTATGCCCAATTGGTTCATTTTATGTTATTGGAGAATAAGCACAAAATCAAAGATGGAGTTAAGCTTAAAATCCCAAATATTGGGTTCTGACCACCTTCCAGCAAATGCTTTATGTAAGCTTGAATATAGCCACTTCTCTTTTTTTCTTTTGATAATTCCTACTAGACAAGAAACATGATGAAAGGGGATTGTTCAAATGGGCAATAAAATGAAACATTTTAAATGTATATTTTCTTTAAAACTGAGGAAGAAAGTGAAGCTAAAATAACAAAAATATATTTTAAAAACAGACTGAGTTCTTTTAAAGTATCAGAAGCAAATACCAGGGCATCTTAATTATAAGTTTTTATGACAATACAAGGATAAATAGCTGATTTGGCTGAAAATTTCCTTAAATGACTTGTTTGATCAAATAAACAGCCTGGTTTGCTGCAAAATAGATATATCTATTTCTGAATATATCTATTTCTGAATTGATATATCTATTTCTGAATATTTCTGCTTTTAGCTGGAACTACTTTTTAATATCTTTGGAGTTGTCTATGAGTTATTTCTGGCACCGTGGCACGCAGCACAGGGTGGTAATATAATGCCTGGTTTCTAGCCCCTATTCTTCAGGCAGTGTAAAACTTGACCTCTAAAACAACTACTTGCTTTCCCAAATATATTGACAGCCTTACCACTCCTGAATATAATGACAGTTTTATTTCTGTAGTCCAATTAGTTAAGTTACTGTGCCTGATGTAAGTTCTCCCTCTGCTAGATCTAATCAGTAACACATTGTATCAGTAGGTCTGTTCCATATTATTTTAAAATGTACCATCCCAACTTATCCACAGGTAATAGATGCTGTTCTGTAAAGGACTGTCAAATATAAGGCCACCTTGCGATTATAGGACAGCATGAAACTTCTCTCTGTCTGCCCTTCTGTATTCAACAGTCACAGTCCTTGGGTTTCAGCCAGCTAACAAAAGACAATATATTGCCATCCTTCTTATTAGATTATGCCATTGACAGTATGATAATCCACATATGTGGGCAAGGCTGAAAAGAAAGTGAGTGAGCGGGATTCTCTTTCACTCAGCAAGCCTGTGAAGAATGTCATTTGGATTCTGGCAAAAGAACTGTCCTAAGAGCATCCCTGGTTGTATTTTTGCATCTGCACTGTTCAGTTGGTATCCTCAAAACATCTGCTTTACTTGTTTATGATTTACTCCCACCCCCACCCCATGTTGTCAGCTTCTTGGAGGCAGGAAATCCAGTGTGTATTCCTCTGAGCTCCCTGGGGGACTGGTAATCTTCTCTGAACAGTAGGTAATCAATAAGGACTTGTTAGGCTAATTTGTTTGCCACTCCTGTTTGCCAACAGTTTGCAGCTTCACCACATTGCTTGATATAGTGCTTCAGCGAATCCCTTATGAGTCCTTCTTACAGTGTCATAAAATGGGAAAAGCATGGGACAGAGGATCTCAATACCTGGGTTTTGGTCCCAATTTGCTACTAATTTAGGTATTAGGGGAGATGCTTAGAAGAATTCTCTTCATGGGAACTTCAGACTCCTTGACACCTTCACCTTGACACAGATAATTTTTAATATCAAATTTTTATTGAGTCGTCTCCAGACTATTTTACTTAAAATTACAACCACGTGCAGCTCCAGAAAGCCCTTTCCTCCATCCTTGCTTTATTTTTCTCCAGAGCACTTATCACCCTTTCACATATATGCTTATTTGTTGACTGCTTCCCCTCACCAGAATGTAAGCTCCATGACAGCTGGAACTTTTTTGTGAACAAAAGTATCTCCCAACACTTGGGGAAATGCACAGGTGATTGTAGACTCTCAACGAATATTTGTTAATGAGTGAATGTCTTCCGACAGTCATATAACTGTCATTCCATGCATGAGAAGGAAATGGAATGAATGGATTGGGACAGGACTAAGATTTATTGCTGTAAGATTTGTGGGCTTCTTTTCCAGGAAATAAGCTACATATTGCAACAAAGGAAGAGAATATATATTTGTAAATTTTCTATTACTTTCTTTGTTCTATACATTGTTATACATATTTTTAAAATTATGCAATAACCTAGTCTTTGGGTTTCTTCTTGAGAAAAGTTAGAAACTTTGCCTGTAGTGTCCTGTCTAATAAAAATTATCCAAAGAAAATAAGTGCTGGTAGACTACCAGGTTACATAAGGCATTTGCTTGAATCAGGCAGCCCAAGGAAAGTTAACAAAAAGAGGTCATAAATCCCCTCCTTTGGGAGGTAAGCACTTTAAGACAGCAGAGACTCAGTTGGAGGGTTCAAGAATCTCTGTGATAGTCTATCCCCAGTCCTGAGAGGATCATATCACTTCATGGCCCAGCATCCTTCAACAATTAAAGGATCCCACCTCAGGCAAAGGGCTGAAGAACCAATAAAACATCTCAATATTGCGTGGTATTCTATTTGATAGGGAATAAATGGACTGTGAAACTCTTTAGTGTGTTTTAGGAATTTCCCATTTTATTATAATTTTAAAGTGTAATGTAGCCTAGAGAAAAATATGGTGAGAAAGAGCCTTGCAAACTCTGGCAAGTAAACATGATAATAGTTCTTCCAATCTTTCATCAAAGGATCCTTAGGTCAGTGTGATATTATATACATGTATAGGTTTTTATAATGTTGGGGCACTTGAGGCATCAGAAGCAGGTCTCAGAAACAGAATCTCTCTCTGTGACTTTTTCCTGCCCTCCTTTTACCTCTCTAAGGGAGGACTCTAATCTGACTGTGGGTCATAAGACCCTCATTCCAGAGGGTGTCTTCCTCCATATCCTGGAGGAAGGAATACTGCACAGAAAGGCCAAGAAGAATCTGTACAGACAGATCTTGCTGGGTTTAGGTCATACCTTTTTGTCCAGTCATATTTCTATATGACTGTCAGTCACTCCTACCCAATGATGTCTCCATAAAAGGCCTAAGACAACAGAGTTTGGAGAGCTTCTGAATAGCTGGACAAGTGGAAGTTCCGGAAGGGTGGCATGGCCAGGGCAGGCATGGAAGCTCTGTGCTTCTTCACCTATACCTCACTCTAAGCATATACTAATCTATCCTTTTTCATAACCTTTGTGATAAACTGGTAAATGCAAATAAGTGTTTCCCTGAGTTCTGTCAGCTGCTCCAGTAAGTTAATCAAAACCAAAGTGGGTGTCATAGGAACCCCAGTTTGAAGCTTGTTGGTCAGAAGTTCCAGAGGCCTGGATTTACAACATGTTTCTGAAGGTGGGGGCAGTCTTGGGGACCTAGCTCTCAACTTGTGGGATCTGACACTATCTCCAGGTAGACAATGTTGCAATTGAATTAGAGGACACTCTGCTGGCATACACTGCAAAACTGCTTGCTTGCTTGCTGGGGAGAAATCCCTACCTGTTTTGAGGTCACAGAAATTCTCTTTTCTCTTTCTTTCTTTCTTTCTTTTTTCTTTCTTTCTCTCTTTCTTTTTTCAGCATCTTGCTCTGTCACCAGGCTGGAGTGTAGTGGCATGATCATAGCTGAGCAGTGTTGCAAACATGTCTCTCCTTCAGCTCACACCTTTAGCAGGTGGTGCCATACACCAGAGGACAGAGGTGGAAAAAGTCCAAGCTTAGTTCACAGGTGTACTGGCTCAGTATGTGTGTGCCAGCCAAAAATTGGCTGCTATTGTACTATAGCCTCACCCGGGGGAAGTGTGTAGGGAGAAGAGATCGGAAAGAAAATTATGACAGGAAAATCAACTCTGAAAGCAGCCTCGGATAGGGACAACCCTACAAGAAGGAATCTTCAAAAGCTCTGCCCCCTTGCCTCAATTTGGGACATCTCTGAGGAACTATTCCTGCTTCACAGTGCACTGTGAGATTGGTTGAGTCCTCTGTTGCAACTATGTCACAGTTCAGCCTCTCCCTCTGCCCAATCCTGCTTTCCTTACATCCTTATAGACAGTATGCTCAAGAGCACATCCCAATAACCTACCTGCCTAGAAATCTCTATTTCAGTCTGTTTCCGAGGAAACCCAACCTGCAACAATTAATAAAAATAATCATTGTAATGAGTCAGGATTAAAAGTCCTACAGTTTAATTCCCACCTATGATTGAGAACATGCAGTGTTTGGTTTTTTGTCCTTGCGATAGTTTGCTGAGCATGATGGTTTCCTGCTTCATCCATGTCCCTACAAAGGACATGAACTCATCATTTTTTATGGCTGCATAGTATTCCATGGTGTATATGTGCCACATTTTCTTAATCCAGTCTATCATTGTTGGACATTTGGGTTGGTTCCAAGTCTTCACTATTGTGAATAGTGCCACAATAAACATACGTGTGCATGTGTCTTTATAACAGTATGATTTACAATCCTTTGGGTATATACCCAGTAATGGGATGGCTGGGTCAAATGGTATTTCTAGTTCTAGATCCCTGAGGAATCGCCACATGGACACAGGAAGGGGAAATCACACACCAGGGACTGTTGTGGGGTGGGGGGACGGGGGAGGGATAGCATTAGGAGATATGCCTAATGTTAAATGAAGAGTTAATGGGTGCAGCACACCAACATGGCACATGTATGCATATGTAACAAACCTGCACGTTGTGCGCATGTACCCTAAAACTTAGAGTATAATAATAAAAAAGAAAAAAAAGGTCTGCAGTTTAGAAAGTTTGTGGGGAGGCAGGGAGGAATGTTAATCCTGCTTGTAAATTCAAGTTATCCATTCCAATGTTTGCTCTTTTCATTATCCTCTTTCTGGAGGTGGAAACAGGCACCTTGAGCTCTAGTATAGATAGGGATGTTTTAAGTGGGACCTGCCACTCCACTGCTTGAAAGCAGAGGGCACTTTCGCCTGGAACATGTGAGAACAAATTACTTTCTCAATATTTTTCTGCAGCAAGGATTGAGTAGCTCCCAAAAAGCTATGCTTGCTGGTGGAATTGAGAGTTCTCTAGAGATCCACTTACTATATAAACCTGTATTTAAAGGCAAGGAGGGTAATCAACATCCAATATTGAGGGGAAAGGACATACACAGTATAGGAACAGCCATACCTGGAGGATGTTTCTCAAAGAGCAAATATTTCTTTTCCTGTTTTATTTGGCAAATTATTTCTTATTGGTTCTCAAGTGCATAGAACTGCATTAATCATAATCCCAAATTCATAACAGGCTTCCATCACTTGTACATAAAAGGCTCTCTTTTGTTTGTTGTTTGTTTGTTGGTTTTAATAATATAATGAACAATTGTAAAATTACCCCCCAACAGAAAACAAAAATAATGACAGCAACTTACATCCATATAATATCTTTGTCCATCCTATTCTATCTTCCACCTTAAATCTTGTGTTTGTTGTTGCCTCATTCTTCTTTTGATATAGTTTTATTACACTTAGATGTATTTATTAATAATATATACTTTTGTTTTTATTTTTAAGTTTCTATAAAGAGTATCTTTCTCTACTTTTAGTGTGTTATATTTCACAATAAAGAATAATTATTTAAAGTATCATGTAAGATATAAGCTATAGAGACTTTTTCACATAAAACTATATTCCTAAAATTCACCCATATTGTCATATGCAGCTGTATTCATTCATTCATGCTGCTAAGTGTCTTTTTTTCTTGCTACTTTAAAGATAATATGTTAACCCTAAGCAATACAAAAATTTCATCAATTTGTGGGAATTCATCAATAGACATCACTATTTTTTCCTTATCTATTTCTTAATTTTTTTACAAAATGTTTTCTTTATTCCTCCTCTCTTTTTCCACAATTTCCATATTTACATTATTTAATGTCTTTCACATGCCTAGCTTTTTCTTTTTCCAACACAGTTCAAGGAACCCTGGAATCTCTTGTTTATTCTCAGAAGGAGCAGTGCTTCTTTTTCTAGAAAACCAGAACCGAGAAATTCAAAATGCCTTTAATATAATGCCGCATTTGAATACCCTCTGTGCCTTGTTCTTATGGGTACCTTAAGCCCACCTGAGGCCTTACACCAGTTGAGCTGTTTGTAAAGATTCATTTGGTTGGGCATAAAGAAATCTCCTGCGGTATTGAAAACACATCCCTCAGAGAATAAAGGGCCAAGCTGTTGGGCATAATGAAAAGCAAGTATTAAACCTAAGCCACACAGGCACTTCACACACCTGGAACAACAGCCTGATGATTTGGAGAGACAATGGCAGAAAACAAATCTCATGTGTATTCCAGATGGTTCTGAAGGATCACAGACAAAAAGCCTTCGTCCCCACCCCTTTCTCAGAGCAACTCCCATTAAAATTTCCTGTGACTCTCAGCTAAATACTAAAAGTTAAGTGGTCAAATAAATCCCTGAGGTGTGACAGATTACTCTTATCCTCCCAAATTCCATGTGAATGTGAAGTCATTTTGCAGGAAGAAATTATAAATACCCAAACTTAAGATTTCACTGACTTCATCCTAGTGGATGTAATGACCAACAGAACATGCAGATCTCCACACTGAGATGAATACAGATAAGAGTTTTAAAACAAACCAGCTAAACTCCACAAAGGTGGAGACCGAGGGGAGACAGAAATCCCCAGCTATGAGGAATAGCAGCTGCAGATGGTACAGCCACATTTCTGCAGATACAGGAAAAACAATTTCACAATTCACAACAGCTTTTAAAAGAGCAAATATTTTCTATTCATTCTAAAGAAAATTATGTTTGTAAGACCAGAAAATTGTGTGGATGCAAATTCTCCAACCTGGTAATTATCTCTGATCCATTTCAATAAGCAAAGGTTTGGGGGAATTATTCATGTATGAATCATTTTCACTGCTTTTGATTTGCAGAATAGATTGGAACTGTATGAATAAAAGACCTTCAACTCCTATTAACATTTTTGCATGCAATAGAGGCTCTCCAGAAATTAAAAGACAAACATTGGTAAATCAATAAAAGAAAACATTATTTTATTTCACCTTGGGCTCAGCCACCCACTGCCTATCTTCTTTTTATCCTTGGAAATTTTTCTTTTGAGCTGACCCAGCTAAAATGTAGACAGTTGGTGAGGAGGTGGGGATGGGCATTGCAGCTGAAGGGAGCTCTTTGAGCAAAGGTAAGGTAAACTTCACGGAGAGGGAAGAAATGAAGTGAGTCCTTTGGCTGGTTTGAAGGGTTCCTCTGGGGAAGTTGTCATAGAGAGAAGGCAGGTTGTAAAGGCGTTTGAATGTTAGGAAAATTGGAAGAAGCCACTAGGATGAGAGAGTGAGAAAGAGAGAGAGAGAAAGAAAGAGAAAGAGAGAGAGAGAAAGAAAGAGAGAGAGAGAGAGAGAGACAGAGAGGAGAGACAGAGAATATGTGTGTGTGTTTGAAATGGATGAGTGTTGTCCAAGGACTTGGGATAACCAAGGATAGCCAATAAGAGGCACTAGTTACAGCACCATGATGAAAACCTAAGGACCAGTGTCAGACAGAGTACAGCTTAAATATTGGCTCTGCTACTTACTAACTGTGCGACCTTCAGCAAGTTACTTATCTGTTTTAACGCAAAGTTAATGCTCTAAAATAGGGATGATATTAACAATTCCCAATTCATGGGGTGGTTGAGGGGATTAAATAAATAAATTATCTACATAAAGTACAGGACCATTTTTAGATAAAGTATAAATACTAGCCACTATTATTATCTTCATTATTATAATAATTTCAGAAAATGCATTCTCTATATTAGATAAATAGAAATATCCATCCATTATTGTACATGGCTATGATATAAGAATCTGATTATCATCAATAAACTTTGACACCTGCTGTTTTCATCTTGAACAACTTTAAAAATCACACCTTTGTTGAAATAAGCCACTGCAAATTTCTTATTTATAATGTCCTTAGGGCAATGTGAATGTTATCTCTTGAAATTGCAAAGAACAAACACAGGTGAACTTCCACTTAGGTTCCTCTGTGAGTTTTTCTGTGAAAAAAAAAATGTGGCTCAAATCTTGGAGAAAAAAAGGTAACTCACATGTTAAAAGCAAGTCCATACAGACAACATACAGTAATGGCTGTATCAGCCGGGAATCGCCTCCCTCACAGGGAGCAGGGTAACTACAGATTGTAGCAGATGGGGATTATGTTTTCTTTGTTTGGCTTTATGGGTCTGAGACACCAGAACACGATGGAGTTACTCAATTGCAGAATTAGGTAATTCCATACCCACCTAGTAACTCCAGTTTTCTTTTTATTGAAGGAATGAGGAAATTCAAAGGAAAAGTCATGCTCCTTTTCTAAATAAGCAATTTAAAAACCAAGTAAAAGAGATTCATGTTTCCAATTTAAGTGGGTGAGTGTGTGAGGCAAAGTAAGGCTAACTGACAAAAGGATGAAGTATCTGAGATCAAATCCTTGTTCTATAGAGAAGTAGATTGTGTGCTGCCTCATTAATAAAAGAAGAGAAAGGTTTGAATTCGATTATTAGAGTTTGCTTCCAGGCCTCAGTTTTTGATTTTATATTAGCCACATTTTATGTATCAGTGCCTCCTAGGGCCTAGTGTTAGAGAAATGTAAAAAAAGAAAAGAAAGAAAGAAATATATAGTAGTTCCTCCTAACTCCTCCAAACAAGATGTTATCTTCCCCTCCATTAAAAACTTGTAAGATTTTTTTCCCTCTTTTAGAACACTTGCTATGCTCTGGCTTGGATTATAGTTAAGTATGTGTGTCTATCTGTTTATTTCCCTCTAATTGACTATAAGATTGTTTAAGGTAGGAGATGGTTTTATTCATTGTTGTATCCCCCAAATTTTTTAACAGTGCATCATGATCCAACAATGTATAAAAAGAATTATATGCCATAGCCAAGTGAGATTTATTCCAAGGATTCAAGGCTTGTTCAACATTCAAAAATCAGTTAGTAGAATCTACCATGTCAATAGACTAAAGAAGAAAAATCATATGATCATAGCCATTGATGCAGAAAAACCATTTGGCAATATTTAAAACCCTCACTCTGATTAAAACAAATTAATAGTAAATTAGGAGTAGAGAACTTCCTCAATTTAACAAATAACATCTACGAAAAATATACAGCTAGCATCAAACTTAATGGTAAGAGACTAAATGCTTTTCCCCGAAGATTGAGAATGAGGCAAGGCTATTCTGTAACTAATTCTATTCAACATTGTACTAATAGCAAGTGCAGTAAGACAAGAAAAAGAAATTAAAAGATATAAAGATGGGAAAGAAAGAAAGAAAACTGTCTTTAGTCACAGATGGCATGACTGTCTATGAGAAAACTCTAAAGAATCTACAAAGAAATCCTGGAACTAATAAGCTAGGGGAACAAGATGACTAGAAACAAGGTCAGTGTACAAAGGGAATTTTTTTTTTGTATACCAGCCTCGAACAATTGTAATCTAATTTTTTTTAAATATTTACAATCTCACCAAAAAAGTGTACACCTAAGTAAAAACATAACATAATAGATACAGAATCTGTAGGTAAAAAAACTACAAGACATTGGCATAATAAATTAAAGAAGCCTAAACAAATTGAAAGTTAGTTTGTGTCCATGGACTGGAAAGTGATCAGGGATAGCCAGGAATTCAAGGGGAAAAAGGGTTGAATCCATGACACACAGGAGATTTTGGCAGTAGTGAAACAATGCTGTACAGTACTATAATGGTTGATATATGATATCATGCACTCATGAAAACACACTGGACTTCATAGCACAAGTAGTAAACTTTAATTTTGCAATTTTTTTAAAAAAAATTAATTTAGAAGATCTTGGAATTTCAGAAAAGAAGGCAGATTGGGACAAGAGAATCAAACTGCATTACAAATAAATGAAACAAACTTACTGAAAGGGATGGGGAAAATGTTCTGACCTAAGTAATGTTGAAAATAAATGGATGCTGTAAAACAAAAGGCAAAATAAATGGTACACAAGCACCATGATCTAGTTGGATAAAGCTTTTTCCAACCAGCATAAAGGTTACCAGTTTGGAAACCACTATACAAAAACAAATAAATGGATGATGGATAGCAGAAACCAAGTTTTTCACTGTTGGAGTGGGAGATTATAGAAAAGAAGGGGGAGGACTGGAATTAACCATGTGGTACTTGGCTTCTTGGAGACCATCAGTATGAACTCATGTTTACCTTAATATAGATACATACAGATACGTTAGAAATATTTATAAGTATGTGTACATACACCAATTTGTGTGTGTGTGTGTGTGTGTGCATGCGTGCGCATGCACACGCGCACATGCTCTGTCAGATTAGAGAGCCTGGAAACCATGATAGCCCAGTAGCAGAGAGCACACCAACTGCCCAAATCTTGATTTCTAATACAATTCTCCAATAAAAGGAAGAATGAAATGGCTCCTTGTGGAAAAATGGTTCAATCTAGGAGTAAGGAAGAAAATATGCAAGATGAATCTGGAACATCTTGTAATACCAGTATGTAAAGAAGCACTCTAACATATGCACACACAAACACACACAATTATGGGTGTATGTCAAAGGGACCGAGGAGTTAAACAAAAGAGCTCACAATGGCCAAAGCCAGAACAATTTGAGCAAAATTAAGTAGTATTGGATTATCACCCAAAGTGCAAAACAGACGTCCATGGATCTATAGTGATATAAATAAATGGTTGAATAAATAAACTAATAAAAGAGAAAAGAAAAATCTCCTAAGCAGAATTTCAAATAATTTATGTTGATACTCTACCTTTAGGAAAGTGGAACTCCCCAGCTAAAGGCTGGAAACCAGGTATATACAGTGGCATAAATCCACCCAGTTTTGTGGTTTTCTCATCAGCACTTTAGAAAGAGAGAAAGCAAGTATATGCCTTGATTGAAGATTAAGGTTTGAGGTAAGGATGCAGGCGAAATAGGAGGAAATTAGGATGCTGAATATGGTGGCACTCGAGTGGTTGACATAATACATTAGAAGGCATTAGAATGTGTAGCCTAGCTAGGGAAAGAGTTGAAGTCTGATATGGCTTGGATTTGTGTCCCCACCCAAATTTCATGTCGAAGTAGAGGAGGGACCTGGTGGGAGGTGATTGGATCTTGGGGGCGGTTTCCCTCTTGCTGTTCTCGTGATAGTGAGTGAGTTCTCATAAGATCTGTTGGTTTAAAAGTGTGTGGCACTTCCCCCTTTACTCTCTCTCTCTCTCCTGCCACCAAAGGAAGAAGGTGCTTGCTTCCCCTTTGCCTTCTGCCATAATTGCAAGTTTCCTGAGACCGTACAGTCATGTCTCCTGTTAAGCCTGCAGAACTGTGAGTCGATTAAATCTTTTTTTCTTCATAAATTACCAAGTCTCAAGTAGTTCTTTATAGCAGTGTGAAAACAGACTAATACAAGGCCATAAGAATGCAATGACACAGATGAAAAGAAGGTAAAAGAGGTCTCAGAAAAATAGATCGAAGTGGGGCCAGCAATAGAATTGAAGAGTGGCAAAAGGGATGAGGATGACTTGGTGTAAGAGCAATGTTGCCTGGGGGAGTTTGCATTTTGAGTGTAGCAGGGGATTGAAGGATGGAGGACAGCAAGGCCAAAAGGCCTTGAGTCTGAGCTTTTAAGCAGAGTCACTGTAAACCTTAAAGGATATCAGCCACTGTTCTCTCTCCACCTTAAATCCCACCAAGCAGATTGTCTCTGTTGTTTAGTGTCACAAATTAAAGGATGATGAAAAACTACTTGGCATTTTTGAGAGGCTGACATTGGAGACTGCCCATTTTTCACCCACTTGAGAAAAGCTGATTATTTCTCAGAAACACTGACAACATCCTGCATTGACTATGAGGCTGAGTCTTTCATTTTCAAGGGTGAAGAACATCCAGTCCCCAAAGAGGACACAGGCTGAAGTAGTAAAGTTAAGAAATCTCACCCCCTTGAAAATGAACACTGCTCAGCCACATCTAATTCCAGCTACATATTCTAAAACATTCACATATTCCACTACAAATTTGGCTCCTTTTCTGCTTGTAATCTGAGTTTCTTTGATGGCAGCTTCACATCAGGTTGTTTACTGGATGGATGGATGGATGGATGGAAGGATGGATGGATGGATGAATGGACAGAAAATAAGTCTTTCCATACTCTGACCTCAACCTAATTTCTTGGGTTTCCTCCTATTCTGCCTCTTTGTTTCTCTAAACTCAAACTCAAAAACCCTGGCAGCCATTTGGTGAGCATTCCTGGCCTGTCTGTTCTTCATGCCTATCTTTATTCACTTTTCCTGAAATGCCTTTCTACGTGGATAAATATTTCTTGTTCTTTAAGGACCCTCTTAAATGCCACCTCTTAAAGAAGGCTTCTCTAATTTTTGCAAATGTAAGCAATCTCTCCCTTACCAATAGGTCTTATGGACAAAACTTTTATTTATTCACAGTAGTATCTCCAGACTCTGGTAGACACTCAATAATATTTATTGAATGAATGAATGAAGTCTTTTTTTTTTCTTTTTTGAGACAGAGTCTGTTTTTGTCTTCCAGGCTGGAGTGCAGTGGGGTAATCATGCTCATTGCAACCTTGACCTCACAGGCTCAAGCGATCCTCCCATCTGAGCTTCCCAAGTAAGTAGGACTACAGATGAGCACCACCATACCAAGTTAGTTTTTTTTTTTGTAGAGATGGTGACATGGTTTGGCTGTGTCCCCACTCAAATCTCATCTTGAATTGTAGCTACCATAATTCCTACATGTTGTGGGAAGGACCAGGTGGAAGATAATTGAATTATGGGGGTGGTTTTCTTCATACTGTTCTTGCAGTAGTGAATAAGTCTCACAAGATCTGATGGTTTTATAAGGGGAAACCCCTTCTGCTTGGCTCTCATTTTCTCTTTTGCCTGCTGCCAATATAAGACGTCCCTTTCACCTTCCAGCATGATTGAAAGGCCTGCCAAGCCACATGGAACTGTGAGTCCATTAAACCTCTTTTTCTGTATAAATTACCCAGTCTCGGATATGTCTTTATCAGCAGCATGAAAACGAACTAATACAGATGGGGTCCCACTATGTTGCCCAGGCTGGTAAATAAAGCATTTGTTTATATTTCTATCACAGAATAGAACACAGTCTACATACCATTATAAATTTTTTCCATAAATATAATATTAAGCTGTGATTTCCATGAAGGCAAAACTCACATTTTGTCCAAATTTTTATTTCCTTTAGTTTTTACAATAGTCATAGATATTCACCAAATACATGTTGAATAAAGGAATTGGAAATGACACACTTGTCTCACTTTTTCCCAAAAGCATTAGAAGTTGCAGATCAAAGTACTGTAATATGGTTCTAGAATTGTCTAGCATCCTGTAGGAGTCTGATCCTTTCCGTTATAAATTTTCAAGAAATATTGCTCAGCACTGCAGGCCACAGAAGGAATCACTGATAAGTGAAAACAAATGCATCTTAGCATTAATCAATAATAGCGGTGTGCGTTAAAAGAAGGTTTGAAATCATTGCTAATCATAAGTAAGACTAGTCAAGAAGCATAGTCCAAAGGGAAGTCAATGCTAACTAGACTCAAAGTAGGAGAGCTTCAGATTATTAATTTTAACCACATCTGCCAATTCAAAATGCCAGAATTGATGAACCGCATCCATCAATTCAAATACTGGGGAAGTAAATGAGGGATTGAAAGAGGGTCTGGCAGCAGCAAATAATTCAAAAGGTTCCTCCACATTCAGCTAGGGATTTCTGTCCCCTAGCCTATGGGGGACCATTTTAGTGGAATTGATATGGATTGACATTAATTAGATAGCAAGAGTAATGCTAAGCAAAATATTATTCTTGACTATACTTCCCCAGGATTTTTCAATTTTGTGACCTGACCTTCTGTTCAATTCATCGCATCACTCCACCGTGATATACGCCTCTGTTCCGTACCTAAGGCCAAATGCTGCCAGATGATCTCATAATGCTATTGTCTAAGTGGGCTCTTAGTGGCTGCCAATCAAGGTAAGGAAGCAAGAAGCCAGGAGAAAGAAAAGCAGAATGCACCAGAAGCTCAGCTTAGTGAAGGAGGACAGGCAAAAGTTAGAGATGCCCACAGAAATCAAAAGACAGATCAACTTCAACGTTATACAGCTGTCTAGAAGGCAGGAGATTGATAGGAATTGAAATATGTAGGAAACAAAGTAGAAGCTGGCAGATGGAGACAAGCATCATCAAAAACAAACAAACAAACCAAAAAAATAAAAATAAAAAACTTGACAGGAAAGAATGTACTGCGCTTCACTTGATTCCTCACTAACCCAAGATAGCATCAGTCCTAAACAACACTGGCTAACTGCATAGCATAACATGCATAACTGTGTGTGTTTATATATATATATGGTGTATATATATATGGTGTATATATATATGGTGTATATATATATGGTGTATATATATATGGTGTATATACATGGTGTATATATATATGGTGTATATATATATGGTGTATATATATATGGTGTATATATATGGTGTATATATATATGGTGTATATATATGGTGTATATATATATGGTGTATATATATGGTGTATATATATATGGTGTATATACATGGTGTATATATATGGTGTATATATATGGTGTATATATATGGTATATATTGGTGTGTGTGTACATATATATGGGTATATATACACACACACATATATACACATACACACACACACCATTGTGAGGGTTGTGGAGTGAAGGAGCGGGGATTTAGTAAAAGACTTAGGCATGATTAGTTAGCCTTTAACCTGGCAGAGAAATCTTTTAAGAATGACCAAGAAATATTTTGGGACTTCAGAATAACATAGTAAGGAGTTCAGAGGCCTCCGTGTTTCAGCAAAACAATTGAACTGGTAAAAATTGTATACATGTATATTTTTTAAAATGTTTAAAATCTCTGGAAATTGTCCTTAAGGGCATACAGCAAATGGAGAAACATGCATTCAAGAAAATCAGCCAAATTTTCTTGTAATACCGGTGAGAGTCTGTGGCATTTGAATCATGACCCACTCCCTTGTCACCCACTCTCAGCTCCATGTTAGGAAAGCTCTACCCTGGGTGCTTTACTCCAGGCAGGTGCAGCCAAGAAGACAAGTCTCCCTCTCCTTCCAGCTCCCAGCCTGAGGCTCCAATTTTCCCTAGAAGGCACAAGCTGCCATCATTTCTTCTCCCCTTCCCACCCCTGCCCAGCCTCATATTACAGAAATTCTATTCTAGGACTGAGAGTATCAGGCCTACCATCCCCCAAGCAGCTCTGATGCATAGGGAGGAAGCTCCACTTCAGGTGCCACAAGGGTGAGAATGCTGAGGCTTGGGGGAGGAAGAAGAAAATGAGTATAGGGTTTCTTTCCATGGGAACAATAACTTTCTAAACTTAGATTTTGGCCATAGTTACACAACTCTGTGAATTTACTAAACAAATGTACACTTTGGTGAATTGTCTGATTTGTGAATCGCATCTCAATTCAGCTACTTTAAACCAAGGGCAGGGGCTCCTGCTTGTAATCTCAGCTATTCCAGAGGCTTAGGTGGGAGAATCACTTGAGTCCAGGAGTTGAAGGCTACAGTGAACTATGATCATGCCACTGCACTCCAGCTTGGGAGTTATTGAAATTTACATTTTTATTTATTAAATCTGTTTTAAAAGTTGTTTGGGACTTTTGCTGATCTTTTTTCATGTTTGAAATTTATGGAAAGTAATCAATTTTAAGGCACACTGCATGGACTCTCAAAACCACTAAGTTCATGCCCAAATTCCAGGATCAGCCTAGAAGACATTAGATAAAAACTTGCCAGGTGGTAGGTGGTGTGCAAAATAAGGAATTTTTTTCCTCGTCATTATACTATAATTACTTGTTTCAACTCGAGAATGAACAATTCCCCAAATTAATAGTAATTAACAAGTCAACTCACTGTTCTGCTTGTCTATGTATCTATGATCAGTTTATTTTGGAAAGACTCAATATTGTTAATATGTCCATTCTTACTAAATTGATCTATAGATCAACGCAATTCCGATTATAGTTCCAGCAGAACTATGTTTATGAATTGACAAGTGAATTTGCAAATGTGTGTGGAAATCCAAAGGCTTTAGAATGTTGATAATCACCTTTAAAATCATTAAAAGTAATCTTTTAAAACAGCAAAGTAATAGTAAAGGTAAAGCTATAATAATCAAGACAGTATAGTGTTAGAGTAAAAATATACAAATATATCAAAAGAATAGCACACCAAGCCCAGACATAGACCCACAATTATATGGTTATTCGATTCTCTACAAAGGCACCAAAGCAATCCAATGAGAGAGAGAAAAAAAAAAAATATATATATATATATATATATATTTAAATAAAAACAGGAGAAAACTTTAGCAACTTGGGACAAAGAGTACATTTCTCAGAGAGAATGAATAAAAAGAGGATTTAAAAGTTAAATTTCATCAATATTAAAAACTGCTTATTAAAAGTCATCTTTAAGAAAATTAATAAGCAAGCTACAGACCAGAAGAAAATACTTGCAAAACATATCTGACAAAGGACTGGAATATATGTCTAGGATATATAAATAGCCCCTACAATTTAATTATATAAACATGAACAGCACAATAAAAAATAGGTCAAATATTTGAATAAACATTTCATTTTTAAAAAAGAATATATGAACAATGAATAATCACATGGAAAACTGTTCAATGTCATTAGTCAACAATGATGTGAGATACCACCATAACCCACCACAATGGCTAAAATTAATATGACTGCCAACATCAAATATTGGCCAAATGCAAAGCAACTGGGACTCACAAATATTTTTGATGGAGTATAAATTGTTATAATCTCTTTTGAAAACCCTTTATTATAAAATTAAATACATATTTTTCTTATGATCCAACAATCCCACTTCTAGGTGGTTACTCAAGATAAAAACATGTTCACAAAAAGATTTGTATAAAATGTTGATAGGCCAGGCACGGTGGCTCATGCCTGTAATCCTAGTACTTTGGGAGGCCGAGGCGGGTGGGTCACGAGGTCACAAGATCAAGACCAGCCTGACCAACATGGTGAAACCCCGTCTCTACTGAAAATAGAAAAATTAGCTGGGTGTGGTGGCATGCACCTGTAATCCCAGCTACTCGGAAGGCTGAGGCAGGAGAATTGCTTGAACCTGGAAAGCGGAGGTTGCGGTGAGCCAAGATTGTGCCACTGCACACCAGCCTGGTGACGGAGCAAGACTCTGTCTCAAAAAAAAAAAAAAAATGTTGATAGCAGTTTTATTCAAAATAGACCAAACTGGAAAAAATCCCAGATATCTGTCCGTAGGAGAATGCATAAAGAAACTGCAATATATTCATACAATGAAATACTAACTGTGCAATAAAAACAAACAAAACCACATACACAACAACATAGATGAATCCCAAAAGCCTTATGCTGGATGAAAAGAGCCCTAAACAAAAGTGTGCATATTGTATGGTTCTATTTATATGAAGTTCTAGAACAGGCAAAATTAATCTACCTTAGAAAAACATCAGAAGTGTTGTTGCCTCTTGTGTGAGAAGGTGGGAATTAACTTATAAAAAGAACAAGAGAAGTTTTGGGGGTGAACTTTTTCTATTTGTTGTCGGGAGTTTGGGTTACACAAGTATACACATTTATCACTTAGGATTTTTACATATAATTATAAATTTTACTGCAAAAAAAGGAAAATCTACAAAATATAGTGAACTCTAGTTAATACTACAAATGCTGAAGGATCTACTGAGAAGGGTATTGATAGCTGAAATTTACTTTGAAATGCATTATGAAATAACGTGGTCTGTTGGATTGATAGATAAAGTACAAAGTGTATTGATAGCTATGTAAAACTGTTAATGGTAGAATCTAGATGATAAGTATATGTGTTGACTATAAAATTACTTCAAATCTGCTGAATGTTTTTTCATAATAAAAAGTTGGATAAGTGCCAGAAAGAGAATTATTGTCTTATTCTTCTGATTCTCTTTTTATGAGTAATAAAATCTTTCCCTGATGTAATCTCCAAACTTTCCTCATTTCTCCTTGGCAGGGACCTGCACAGATATTCGTCCTCGCTGATGTGTTGGAGTAGGTTCATCCTGGCTTGCAGGAGCCAATTGTTAAATTTCCAAGCATGTTGTGAGCCAGTTGATGTAACATTGGTAGCTTGAACTGGCCACGCCAGAGAAATTGTTATGTGCTACAAATCAGAGACCTTATTTCCTCTTTCTTTCTCTTTTTCTTTCTTTCTTTCTTTCTTTCTTTCTTTCTTTCTTTCTTTCTTTCTTTCTTTCTTTCTTTCGTCTTCTTTCTTTCTTCCTTTCTTTCTGTCTTCTTTCTTTTTCTTTCTTCCTTTCTTTCTCTTTCTCTCTCTCATTTTCTTTCTTCCTTTCCTCTTTCCTTTCCTCCTTCCTTTCCTCCTCTCTCCCTTTCTTTCTCCCCCTCCCTCCCTTTCTTTTCTTTTCTTTCTTTCCTTCCTTCTTTCTTTCTTTTGAGAGCTAGTGGTTAAACATTTGCCAATACACCACTGCCCACTCTCAATAAACCCCCAGTAAGGAAAATGAAACCCAATAGTATAAATTAAGCAAAAAGTGTTTGAGTTAGAAGTGAGAATATGAACACCTGAATCAGTTTTTTTTTCCAGCATGGAAGAAAATGAAAATGACTAACAGGCAAACAACAATGTCTGTCACACACTTATACTGATAGCAAATTACAGGCATTGATTAAACCATTTAATCTTAATAACCAAATTATCTTCTCAGATATTTGTGTATATCATTAAATGTGTCATATAACCATTGATAATTTAAACATTTTAATTTCACATTTGCAATTGGCTTATATGTTTAGACATGAGTCATAGTAACTGCTAACTTTTTTGGTAAATTAATGATCTAATTTTTAACTTCAGTGTAAAATTAAGTGGTAATATATCTTGCTTACATACATGCTGCATTTTTAATAAAAGAGAAAACCTTATATTAAACCAAAGGATAGAAGCTCTGTATTAAGTTATAGACAACAATTTGCTGAGATAGGTTAAGGAGGGGAGAGAGCCATCACACTCTTCATTAACAACAAAATTCTTTTTTTGTGTGTGGATATATAATGAAACTAGAGTTACTGAGTCAGAGACTTCCCATTTTCTATGACTGACCTAAGTACCAAGAAAGACAGAGTCCTCTCAGTGTTTGCTGCATATTATTAATAGAATCACCTGGGAAGCTTTGTTAAAAAAAAAAGGGAAACACTTTTTCTTCAAGCAATTATGGATAAACTTGACACAGAAAAACTCTTCCACAAATACACTTAGAGAAATTGGAGGAAATTGTTTTAAGTCTATTTGATTGCATTAGAAAACTCAAGGAAGTAAGAATATGGAGGACCAAGATGGAGAAGAGAAGCCCCAAAAGATAAAAAGATAAACCTGAGATTAGACTCTATTTTTCTATTGCCCCTGGCACTGCCCTTTGTCAAGTTCTCCCTGGTCCTTATCTTTTATGTCGTAACTGTAATAGGTATTGTAGAATATTTTCTTCTTGGGAGAATATAGCTTTTGCAGCCAACTTTTTGCTCATGCAGATTTGAGGATCCAAGGGTTATTTCAAAATCCAAAATAATCAAATATGTTTGGGTTTTTGTTTTCATAGATTAGACATACAGTACTCTCAGACTAGTAAATGTCTGGCCTGATTGCTTCCAAAAATTCCTTATGCCTATAACCATATTCAAAGCTCTTTTCTAGGTGTAACTTTTATACTTGATTTAATGAGTTTCATCTTTGCTCCAATGTATTAGGCTGTTCTTACACTGCTATAAATACCTGAAACTGGTCATTTATAAAGAAAAGAGGTTTGTTTAATTGGCTCATAGTTCTGCTGGCTTTACAGGGAGCATGGTGTTGTCATCTGCCTGGCTTCTGGGGAGGCCTCAGGAAGCTCACAATCATCGCAGAAAGTGAAGGGTGAGCAGGCACTCACATAGTATGGGAGCAAGATAGAGAGAGTGAGGGAGGACATTACAAACTTTACAAGATCATCTTGCAAGAACTCACTCACTATTGCAAGGACAGCACCAAGTCTTGAGGGATCTGTCCCTATGACCCAAACACCTCCCACCAGGCCTCACTTCCAACACTGGGGATTACAGTACAACATGAGATTTGGAGGGGACATCCAAACTGTATAATCCACTATGCCTCTCTCTCAACTTAAAGATATTGCCTGAACTAATCACCTAGGTTGGAAATATAGCAGTGTACAAACTTGCTCTTTGGGGTTTAGTTGTCTTTTCCATCATTTTCATCTTTCCTTCTCAAAGCGGCAGGTAAAAGCCAACAAATACTAACACTCTGGCTCAGCAGGCATGTGTTTGCTTTCCAATTTATTGCAGTGGTAGTTCTATCAAATGTTTTGTCACTGCAGAAGAAACTGCATATTTCCAACTCTATAGCGTATGGTACCTGTTTTCTTGCCACACACCATCTAAATCAATGGCATGTATTTTACCATTCTGTCACAGCAATACCATACTCCTGTATTAGTCGCAATTTCTGTATTAAGGGAGGTAAATCTGAGCTAACAAATATTACTAAAAACATGTGATAGCTCCAACCAAATAAGTTTATTTCTTGCTTAGATGTTAGTCCAAATAAGGGTTCCTGATATGTGAGTCACTCACATCACCATGGTTATTCAGGAATCCATATGCTCCTTTCACCCTGAGGCTCCACTATCCCCGTCATCATTTGCACCCACCAAGCACACAGTTGCTTGATGGTATAGTTGCTTATTAATAGCAGTGGCAAAAATCAAACACTGCACTTCTGGGCCTGTTTCATTGGCTGTAACCAGGTCACATGATTACATCTAAGGAAGGAAAGCTGAGAATTGTCCTTTAGGGTGTGCCTGGTAAGAAAAAGAGAATATCATCCTGATCCACCTACTTCATTCTCTCAACTATTTTATAAGTCATTTAAAAAATATTTGATCAGTTCAGGTAACACATTCAGTTGGTTTGGAACTCAAAAGTAAACTGTTTCTTCCCTCCCCACTGCTCTCCCACCCTTCCAGTCAACCAGTTTGAATGAGTAACCAAAGTCACTATTTCTTGTACTTCTTGTACTTCTTGTTCTTCTTATTGTATTTCTTGCAGTATTCCTTCCAGGAATAGTATATGCATATACAAGCAGAACACATTTTTCTTACAATGATAGCATGCTACTACACTGCTTTAAAACCTTTCTCTCTCTCTCTCTCTCTGGGGGTGTGTGTGTGTGTGTGTGTGTGTGTGTTTAACTTAACTTTGTAAAATATGACTTGGAGATGATTCCATTCACATTTATAAAGCACTTTTTCATCATTTTTATGATTGCCTGGTTTCTGTTGTACAAATGTAGTGCAATAAATTTAACCAAATCCTACAGATGGATAGGTTGTTTCCAGTCTTTACTATTATAAATTATACGGAAATAAATTATATAGAAAGCATTTCACATATGTAAGATAAATTCTTAGAGGTAGAATTATGGTATCAAAGGAAATGGCACCTATAATTTTACTGATATTGCGAAGTTCCCCTCCATAGATTTACCAATTTAAATTACTCATGAGCAATGGATGAGAGTGTCTATCATATAGGTTGGATGTTTTGTCTCCTCCAAATCTCATATTGAAATGTGATCCTCAGTGTTAGAGGTGGAGCCTGATGGGAGGCATTTGGGTCATGGGAGTGGATCCTTATGAATGGCTTGGTGCCCTCCTTGCAGTAATGACCCCCCATTCTATTAGTTCATGCAAGAGCTGGTTGTTTAAAAAAGCTTGGCATCTCTCTTGCTCCCTCTTTTTCCATGTGACATACCTGCTCCCCTTTGCCTTGTACAGTTAAGTGGAAGCTTCCTGAGGCCTCACTAGAAGCATATGCTGATGCCATGCTTCCTGTACAGCTTCAGAAACATGAGTCAAATAAGCCTCTTTTCTTTATAAAACACCAGATGTGGGTATTCCTTTATAGCAATGCAAATGGACTAGCAATGCCTATTCAACCCCACTGTGTTAGATCTTTGTGAATAAAATAGATGAAATTGCTTCATTGAAGTTTCAATCTCCAATTCTCTAAATGTGAGTGAGGTTAAACATCTTCTGATGTCTTAAAAAGATGTGTACTTTCATTTCTGTGAACTATTTCTGTGAACATTTACAAAGTACATCATTTTAATTATAAATGTGTAAGGTACTCTTCATATATTAAGAATATTTGTCCTATGTCTGTTTTATAAGTTGTATCTATTCTTTGTCATTTTTTACTTTGTTAAATTTTTTTAAACATGCATAACTGTTTTCATTTCTATGTGGTCAATTATTCAACATTTTCAAATGAATTCCAGATTTGTCATCATACATAGAAAATTAACTTCACTATATATTTAAAAAATTCTTCCACATTGTTTTCTATGACTTTTATGATTACATGTTTTTCATCTAAACTTTTGACCTTTTGTAATTTACCTTGGCTAAGGTTTATTTTGTTTTGTTTGTTTAATTTCTTTTTTTAATTTTTTAATTAATTTATTTATTTTTTATTATTATACTTTAAGTTTTAGGGTACATGTGCACAATGTGCAGGTTAGTTACATATGTATACATGTGCCATGCTGGTGTGCTGCACCCATTAACTCGTCATTTAGCATTAAGTGTATCACCTAAAGCTATCCCTCCCCCCTCCCCCCACCCCACAACAGTCCCCAGAGTGTGATGTTCCCCTTCCTGTGTCCATGTGTTCTTATTGTTCAATTCCCACCTATGAGTGAGAAGATGCAGTGTTTGGTTTTTTGTTCTTGTGATAGTTTACTAAGAGTGATGATTTCCAATTTCATCCATGTCCCTACAAAGGACATGAACTCATCCTTTTTATGGCTGCATAGTATTCCATGGTGTATATGTGCCGCATTTTCTTAATCCAGTCTATCATTGTTGGATATTTGGGCTGGTTCCAAGTCTTTGCTATTGTGAATAGTGCCACAGTAAACATACGTGTGGATATGTCTGAGGCATCACACTACCTGACTTCAAACTATACTACAAGGCTACAGTAAGCAAAACAGCATGGTACTGGTACCAAAACAGAGATATAGATCAATGGAACAGAACAGAGCCCTCAGAAATAATGCTGCATATCTACAACTATCTGATCTTTGACAAACCTGAGAAAAACAAGCAATGGGGAAAGGATTCCCTATTTAATAAATGGTGCTGGGAAAACTGACTAGCCATACGTAGGAAGCTGAAACTGGATCTCTTCCTTACACTTTGTTTGTTTAATTTCAACTTTTATTTTATTTTAGAATCAGGGGTACATGTGCAGATTTACTACATGGCTATATTGTGTAATGCTTAGGTTTAGGGTATGATTGATCCCATCACCCAAGTAGTGAGCATAGTACCTGATAGGTAGTTTTTCAGCCCTTTCTACCCTCTCTTCCTCCCTTGTCTGGTAGTCCACCGTGTCTATTTTTACCATCTTTATATCCATGAGTACACAATGTTTAGATCCAACTTAGAAGTGAGAACATGCATTATTTGGTTTGCTGTTCCTGCATTAATTCACTTAGAATAATGGCCTCCAGCTGCACCAGTGCTGCTCAAAGGACATGATTTCATCTCTTTTTATCGCTGCATAGTATTCCATGGTGTGGTGTATATGTACCCATTTTTTTAATCCACTCTACTGTTGATGGGCTCCTAAGTTGATTCCATGTCTTTGCTATGGGGAATAGTGCTGTGATGAAGATGTGAGTGCGTGTGTCCTTTGGTAGAATCATTTATTTTCTTTTGGATATATACCCGATAATGAGATTGCTGAGTTGAATGGTGGTTCAGCTTTAAATTCTTAGAAAAATCTCCAAGCTCTTTCCCACAGTGGCTGAACTGATTTACATTCCCACCAACAGTGTGTGTAAGCAGTCCCTTTTCTCTTTTTTTTTTTTTTTTTTTGAGATGGAGTTTCGCTCTTGTTGCCCAAGCTGGAGTGCAATGGCACGATCTCAGCTCACTGCAACCTCCGCCTCCCAGGTTCAAGCGATTCTCCTGCCTCAGCCTCCTGAGTAGCTGGGATTACAGGCACGTGCCACCACACCCGACTAATTTTTTGTATTTTTAGTAGAAACGGGGTTTCACCATGTTAGCCAAGCTGGTCTGGAACTCCTGATCTCAGGTGATCCACCTGCCTTAGCCTCCCAAAGTGCTGGGATTACAGGGGTAAGCCATCACGCCTGGCCAGCAGTCCCTTTTCTCTACAGCCTCGCCAACGTGTATTTTTTTTTAATTTTTAATTATAGCCATTCTGACTGGTGTGAGATGGTATCTGATATTGTTTGGCTCTGTGTCACCACCCAAGTCTCATCTTGTAGCTCCCATAATTCCCACGTGTTGTGGGAGGGACCTGGTGGGAGATGATTGAATCATGGGGGCGAGTCTTTCCTGTGGTTTTCTGGTGATAGTGAATAAGTCTCATGACATCTGGTGGCTTTATAAAAGGGAGTTTGCCTGCACAAGCTCTTTGCCTGCCACCATCTACATAAGATGTGACTTGCTCCTCCTTGCCTTCCACCATGACTGTGAGGCTTCCCCAGCCACGCAGAGGTGTGAGTTATCGATTAAACCTCTTTTCTTTGTAAATTGCCCTGTCTCGGGTATGTCTTTATAAGCAGCATGAAAAGGGAATACATTGTGATTCTCATTGTGATTTTGATTTGCATTTATCTGGTGATTAGTGATGTGAAGCATTTTTTCTTATGTTTCCTGGCCACTCATATATCTTCTTTTGAGAACTGTCTGTTCATTCTTTTGCCCACTTTTTAATGGCATTATTTGCTTTTTGCTTGTTTAATTATTTAAGTTTCTTATAGATTCTGGCTATTAGACCTTTGACAGATGTATAGTTTGGAAATATTTTCTCCCATTCTGAAGGTTGTCTGTTTACCTTGTTGACAGTTTCTTTTGCTAAGCAGAAGCTGTTTGGTTTAATTAGGTCCCACTTGTCAATTTTTTGTTTTGTTGAAATTACTTTTGAGGACTTAGTCATAAATTATTTCCCAAGGTTTCCTAGGATTTTTTCTAGGATTCTTATTGTTTGAAGTCTTACATTTAAATCTCTAATCGATCTTGAGGTAATTTTTGTATATGGTGAAAAGTAGGGATTTAGTCTCTTTTTTCTGTATATGGCTAGCCAGCTATCCCAGCACCCTTTACTGAATAGGATGTTCTTTCCTCATTGCTTATTTTTGTTGATTTTATTGACAATTAGATGGCTGTAAGTGTGTGGCTTTATTTCTGCGTTCTCCATTCTGTTCTGTTGGTCTGTGTTTCTGGTTTTTGTACTTGGTTAAGGTTTGAAGTATTCCTCTACCTTTATTTTTCTTAATGGCTACACAATGCCCCAATACTTTTTAATACCATGATTTACTTTTTTACTAAAACCAACATGGTCTCATTATTAGTTACTTTACTTTTCTATCATTTCACTCATTATTTTTTCTCATTACTCATTATTTTTTAGTTTTATTTTCTCTAAAAGTATTTCTTCCTGCTTACCTAAGCATTTTTATCTAAATTATCTTCTTGAGATTCACTCTTTTTTTGCATGAGGCAGTAATTGATTTATTTTCATTGCTGTATACTACGACGTTGTATATATACACTGCAATTTATTATTTTCCTGTTAATAGACAATAGGGTTGTTCTCAGGTATTTATAATTATAAATGTGCTATTATGAATTCTTGTACATACCTATAGAAACCTGTGTTCCAAAAACTCTTTAAAGTATGTAGCTAATAGAGGAATATCTAGATGATAGAGAATGTGTGCAGGCAAAATTACCAGACAATGACAAAACATTTCTAAGGTGATAAATATGTAACTTTCTCATTAGGAGGTTATAGTGTTGAGGATGATCTGAATATTCACCATCCTTGCTATTCTAACAATTTTAATTTTTCCAGGTGGTTTGGTATGAAATTGGATCTCACTATGGTGATAATTTGTATTTTGATCATTGCTAAGAAGGTTAAGCATTTTTCACATGTATATGGGCTTTTTATTATTTTCTCTTCTGTGTAATTCCTTTTCAAACATTTACTCACTTTTCTATTAGTTTTCTTGTCAATTTTTTATTTGTAGGCTTCTTTATATATGTTGGTTACTATTAGACAATTATGTGTGTTGTTTTAGCTGTTATGTGTTGCAAATACCTTCTTCAAGTACATAGTATGTTTGCTTCCTGTGGTGTTTTCTGATAAGCATAAGTTCTTAGTTTTAATGTAATAGAATTTATCAAACTTTCCCATTCTATTTTTAGCAATATATATTTGTTTGTTAATGAACTCTTATTCCAAAGTCTTAAAGAAAGAATAGAAAAAATATTTTAAATATTGTAATATATTTTCTTTCAGATATAAGTCTTTGATTCATCAGAAAATAGTTTTTATGTGTGGTCTGAAGTAAGGCTCCAATTTTATTTTTTCCACGTTAACATCTTGATTCAACATTATTATTGAATGGTTTTTCGTTTCTTTGCTAGTCTTCTGCAGTGCCAGTTCTTATATAAATCAAGTTTGTTTATATATGAGGTTTCATTCATGGACTCTCTTTCCTGTTCCATTTTTCTATTTGTCTATGCTAAT